>NC_085924.1:0-314822 GCF_035222485.1 Podospora pseudoanserina
TCTATTTTATTTTAATAGGAAAAATATCATCGGATCGTATAATTTACTATTATATTACCTAACCTTACTTTACTATATACGCGTATTAGTAATACGCTTATACCTAGCTTTATATTTATTATATGATATTCCACACTATTCGTACAATAGTATACCTAGTACTATTTTATATAGATCGTTTAGACTATTCTAATAATACCTCTCTTATGTATTTTAATAGGAAAAATATTATTGGATCGTATAATTTACTATTATATTACCTAACCTTACTTTACTATATACGCGTATTAGTAATACGCTTATACCTAGCTTTATATTTATTATATGATATTCCACACTATTCGTACAATAGTATACCTAGTACTATTTTATATAGATCGTTTAGACTATTCTAATAATACCTCTCTTATGTATTTTAATAGGAAAAATATTATTGGATCGTATAATTTACTATTGCATTACCTAACCTTACTTTACTATTTATATATATCACTAACACCTTTATACCTAGCTTTATATTTATTATATAATATTCTATATTACTCGTATAATAGTATACCTAATACCATTCTGTGCAGGTCGTTTAGACTATTCTAATAATGCCTCTCTCGTTTATTTTAATAGGAAAAATGTTATCGGATCGTACAACTTACTATTATATTACCCAACCTTACTTTATTATCTATATACATTACTAACACCCTCACACCTAGCTTCACATCTATTATATAGCATTCCACACCGCTCGTACGATAATGCACTATATACTATTCTGTGCAGCTCATTCAGGCAATTCTAATAATATTTTTATTTTCTATTTTAATAGGAAAAATCTTATCGGATCGTACAATTAAATTCTTTAACGGATCCTACCCCCTGTTTCCAAAGTGGGGCATTTTTTTTGGTGCGCTTTTCAACGGATTATACTACAATCCATCGGAGAATAATTGATAGGGACTGCGGTTACCGGAGCGGAAGCTCGGCCTCCGGAAGCAATCCGAGGTCCCGGAAGGCTAAGCGCTAAGGCCGGTACCCTGCAGTGGTTAAACGGTAGCGGCAACGTGGCCTGCAGTGGTTAAACGGTAGCGGCAACGTGGCCTATAGTGGCCAAACGGTAGCGGCAACGTAGCCTGTAACCTTATATTTAGATAGCGCACTTAGCGGGCGTTCAGGCCGGGAAACGCGCGTTTAGGCCCGGGAACGGAATCACCCTCGGGGAGCAAGTAAGAGGCCGATAGCCTATAAGACCTCTACCTTACACCCTATCCACTGTGGTATTTTTTAGTCTATAAGGTTCAATTAATATACTAGTTTACCACACTCATTAGTGCCTCACAAGCCTATATTACAGTGATTCTCTTTTATATATTACAGGGCACCGCCCCTGTAATCCTTCTTCCTTCAGTGCCACGGCAACTGTCGAATACCGCAGTTAAAGTCTTCTTCGCTCTTAGTGTACTGCGCCGATAGCTATTTGAGCCTACATTTACAGGCCTTAATAGCATCTATTTCAACACTTACCTTATCGTACTCCCTAAATACTTCTTTAAGTTTAGCTTTAAAGGTATAGTAGCTTTTAAAATATTTTATAGTAATTTTCTTTTAATCCTCCGGCTTTTACTTATAGTAGTCGTCGAAAATAAGCTCGAACTATATAAAAGCCTTATCCTTAAGCCTAATAACCGCGAAAATTACCTTCGACTTTTTATTAATAAACTAATTTAGGTATTAACGAAAATAAATCTTAAGTTAAATTAAAAACCCTTTAAGCTCTGCCTTTTCTACTTTATAGCGTTCCGGTATCGGGAACTTAATAATCGATTTAAATATAATCGAAATAGCGAAAACTTATTTTTAAGTTTATTAAGCCTCGTCCTCGAGTTCTTTAAGACGCTTAAAGACTTATTTTACAGTAAAAGGTATAGGTTTAGTAAAAGGTCCCTCGGCGCCTGGGCTAAACGGGACGCCTCCTATTTAAACGTTTTTAAATCCGGCTATAATAGTAAAAAAATATCTTTAACTTATCTATAATAGAATTAAAATAAATATATAACGTATAACGAACCCCTATCTAGAACCTTTAAAAGAGATATTAATTAAAGGCACTTTTAAATAATCTTAGTTCGGTATAGCTAAATAGTATATAATAGTAGCTTATCTCTATTATAATAGTTTAAATACTAACGATTATAATTTATATTATATATTACGGAACTATTGATTTATACTAGCTAGTTCCTCCGTATATATAGTCCTTATACTAAACTATAATTAGTCTTTTAAGGCTACTAATTCTTTCTACTTAGCTTACTTAGTGCCCTAATTATACTAATTACTTTACTTAGTCTACTTAGTACCCTAATTACACTAATTACTCTGCTTAGTTTACTTAGTGCCTTAATTATACTAATTATTCGTCCTTTACTGTAATTAGCTCCCTTATACGTTCTCTTAATTAGCCCCTATTTCCGCGGCCCTATAACCGTCCTATACTAGGGTTATAATAGTAAGGCAAAGGTCTTATAGGCTATCGGCCTCTTACTTATTCCCCGAGGGTAACTCCGTTTCCAGGCCTAAACGCGCGTTTCCCGGGCCCGAACGCCCGCTAAGTGCGCTATCCAAATATAAGGTTAGGAGCTACGTTATAGGCCACGTTGCCGCTACCGTTTAACCACTGTAGAGCACGTTGCCGCTACCGTTTAACCACTGTAGGGCACCGGCCTTAGCGCTTAGCTTCCCGGGACCTCGGATTGCTTTTAGAGGCCGAGCCTCCGCTCCGGTTACCGCAGTCCCTAAATACTGCTGATTCAAGCCATTGTGTGGCCTCTGAGGCCCTATAATATATAGGGCTCAAATACACTATAAAATCTACAAACAAAAGCTGTATTTTAACATATATAATAAATATTTTTAAAATCTTTTTATAAAAAAAATACTTTTATATTATATAAAGGACCAGGCTATTATTATTAAAAAGCTTGAAGGATTTTTAGTCAATCGTTTTTTAGTAACTTCGAATAGAATTAAGTAACTGACTTTATTAAACGACGACTTTACTATTATATTGTCACGGTTTTGCGAGACAGTGGGGCCACGAGAGCCAATTAGGGCTGGACCGAGCGATCGAGAGGGGCTCACAGTCCAGTTGGACGGAATGGACAATAAGGTGGGGACCGGGGACCGGGGCGGAGCTCACGGCCCACGGTCCAGTATCGGCCAATCAAGAGTGGACCGAGGACCGTCTGTAAGTCAATGGTCCACGGTCCCAAGGTCTATATATACGGAGGAACTGGCTGGAGTAGATAGACAGTTCCGCAGTATGCAATACAAGTCACAATCGTTGGTACTTAGACTATTGTGATTGAGACAAGCCATTTGTTATATATTATTTAGCTATACCGAACCAGGATTGTTCAGAAGTGCCTTCGACTAGTATCCCTTTCAGCGGTTCTACATAGGGGTTCGTGACAATATTACATGGAAACCAGTCGCTTTCTTTTCCATTCCTCTATATCTCTATGCTTCGGTTACTCTATTGTACCATCAGGACGCAGCTTTGTAATATTTGAACGCCGCGGAGCTAAGACGGCCGCCGCGGCGCTTGTCTCCACAGCATTCATAAATATGCGCGCAGAGATGCTAGACAATTTACTTCCTTCATCAAACCTTCCATCTCAAATTCCCAACATAATGGCGCCTACTTACTTAATCGTTGGTGCGACTGGCAACACCGGCCAAAGTGTTGTGGAAACCTTGTCCAAGCTTTCAACATGCGCTGTCATCGCCTTGACACGATCGCTGCACAGTCCGGTCGCAAAACATCTCGCGATTCTCCCAAATGTTCAAGTCCTCGAAAAGAACTGGATGGATATCACGGCACAGTGGCTACGTGAGCACGAGATAGAAAGGGCCTTTGTCGCAACTCCTAGCCAGCCAAGTCAGTTTGCCGAAGAAACCACATTCCACGTTGCCGCTCTCAAAGCCGGCGTCAAATACGTAGTGCGCATTTCGACAACAGCAGCCAACGTCAGACCTGACTGCGAAGCCTATTATCCGCGCATCCATTGGGCAATCGAGGCTTTGCTCAGCACACCAGAGTTTAAGCCGCTGCAATGGACGTCTCTCCAGGCCAACAACTTCTCCAGTTTCTGGTTAGCTACCGCAGCCGAGTTCATCAAGCAATATCGCAAGACGGGTAAACAAGACACACTTCGGTTGGTGGCATCAGAGGATGCACCTGTTGGGACTGTCGACGCCAACGACGTGGGAGTTTTGGCGGCGCATCTGTTATTGCAAGAGGACGTCTCACCACATAACAACGCCAAATATGTTGTTAATGGACCTGAGGACATTACGGGAAGACAGATCCTTGAGTTGGTTGAGAGGTACATCGGCACCAGCGTGGACAACGTCATCTTCAAAGATATGTCGTTTCTTGATTATGTGATTGGTGCGACTCAAGGGTCCCAAAGTGTTTTGATGTCTATGAAGCATGGCCCAGAGACAGCGTGGAATGGGGAGTGCACAGCGTCTGCCACAAGTGAGGCAGTCTTGAAGCTGGCTGCGCCTACTCGGACACCAGCCGACACTTTGAAGGCAATGCTGCAGGAATGATGCCGTGGATAGTTACCTAGGCAGGATAGTGCGACATATTCTTGGCATTTACAAACCATACCATGGGTAAAGTTCCTCTCGACCTTTGAGTATCAAATTTTTATCTAATAGAACAAACTCCACTATGTCTTGTTGAAGAAAACCGCAGACAGTGATGCTACCTATCCAACTGATTGCTTTCAAATGACGTGAAATGTCAGCTTACCATAATTTCGTCCTGCGGACTTCGTGATTCTATGCCTGCCTGAGATGTGGATTCCCTGGAAGTGTTTGAAGCCCTGGCGGTATTAGTACAACCTGGAGAATTCTTCATGACACGCATAAACTTACATTCACCGCCTCTTCCAACAATCTCCCCTTCAACCTGTGTTGGTTTCGCGCAAGCCACGCCTTCTGCAGCAGACTGGAACTCCAACGCATGACACCGATCGTTAACGCAATCATCCCCCAGCACAGCATCCATCCCCCGCTGAAGAGCATCTCCCTTCCAGCCAAAGATATAGTCACCGTGCTGTCCATACCCTATGCTATCAATTGACATCTTAGGCAAGCTCACACTTTCAAGACATTGGCCACTTACCCGTCACCAAAGCTGTACACAAACGGCTGCCTCTTGGCTGTCTCATCAAAATAAGCCGGGTCATTGAACTGTGATGTATCCCACAGCATTTCATACATCAACTGTGGGATTCGCACCGGGTGTGTCTCTGGGCAGGCCTGACCGGCCAGTCTCCCTCCTCCGACAGGGCTGTATGCAACATGTGAACTGTGGTCGGGAGAATCCAAGTTTTTACCGTCCCAACAAGATGGGAATATCACAGAGCCCCGAATACCACCAGGGCACACTTTCGTCGGCAGCTCAGAGCTATCAGCAGAGTCACACGGGGTGAATCCTGTCGTGTTGCCATTGCAGCGGTGGCAGATGCCGGGGAAGGTACGGTCTTTTGACGTGATGTCTGGCGAGCCGGCGAGCATTCTGAAGCCCTGAGACACCAGTCAGGCTGGAAGATTGCAACCTAAAGATCTTGAAGGGGAAACTCACTGGGGGAAATGCTGTCACTTTTCCGTTACCAGATGTACTGCCAAAAACGGATGTCATGTAATAGACCGTAATCCCTCCTCCTACTGGATGACGGACTCCATCCAGTCCCACAAAGTTTGGACGTTGAGGAACAAGCTTGAAAGAGCCATTTTCTGGAGAGCGAAAATAGAGAGAGGCAGTCCAGTAGTTGGAGAAGTCTTCAGAATACGTGCAAGTGGTGCAAGTGGATGCCCGAGAGGGTTCCATCTCTGAAGGATCCATCTGGACTTGTCAGCGCCATTTGCTGCCATCAAAAGCAAGGTCCATCCTACTGTCACGTTGAATGAGTTTCCACCCACGATCTGGTGTGTATGTGGTGAAGGGCTCAAGCCGGGATTGACCAATGGATCCGTCCTCTCGATGACAAGCTGAGAGCACGCGAAGCGGAGGAGCTTGCCAACAATGACATTTTGAGAGGTTACAAGAACAACCTGAAGGAGTAGGCCCGCAAAAATGAATGTGAAAATCATGATTAGACGGGAATTGCTTGATCAGAAACTATCAGCAACAAGCATATTGAGACTGAACCGGGGGTCTGCCGGTTATAAGTAGACTGTGCCAGGTTGCCGCTCAATAAATGAAGACACCACCCTCCTCCAGCGTTGCAAGGAGCGGCCAATTGAAACTTGGAAGCAATTAAGTTTCGGGGGATATATCCGAGAGGCTATCGAAACCCTCGGCATAGTAGAGCTGGAGTTGTGAGGAGACAGCATACACAACTTACTTGATATACCTTACGTCCCAGTTGGCAAACAATGTTTCCTGTCGACCCAACCTGGGAGCTTAGCACACTCTCTTTGGACAGGTTCGGTCACCTGTCCGATTAGAACACCTTTCCCAGAAAATAAATTGTTTGTTTTCTTTCCGGAATACCTTGCTATTACAAAGTACTCTATACCTGGTAGCTATCGAAGTATATGGATAAATGTCAAAAGTAGTGCACCCCTAAACCGGGATGGAACCACCGGCAGTCCTGGCAGCACCCTCTGATGCAGACAGAAAAAAACATAATCTTCATTTCGGAATGATAGTTAAAGGGGTCATATCCTACTACTTCCATGCCAAAAGCTCTCCATTCATAACCCCAAACCACGAACCCTTCTTCTCCTTCCATTCATGACAAGCTTTGACAAAGTCATCAACTTCCTCGGGTGTTGCATGGCCTCCTCCGATAGTCCTTTCCCGAAGCTGGCTTCCCTCCCTGAATCTTTCCGCACAACTATCGCCAAAGAATTGGACTGCCTCCTCCTCCGAGAAGCACCATGAACTTGCCGTGCTCTTCACCTTATGCTGTTCAAACCCAGCTTCCAGTGCAGCGCTCTTCAAGCCCATCCCCATGTCTGGACTGCCTCCGGTCTCGAGAATCGTGCCCGTGATCGCCTTCTCCCACATGTCGAGTCTCTTATCCACCTGAAACCACCTGGTTGTGCTCATGATCATCTCCTTGCATCCAACGACGCCTCCTGGCTTGAGCACTCTTCGGACCTCTTTCAGTGCAACAGTGGCGTCGCAGGGCAGATGCATAATGACCATGTGTAAATGTACGACATCGAAACTATCGTCCTCAAACGGTAGGCGAGAGGTCACATCTCCGACCACAAAGTTGCCATTGCCAAGGGAGCGAGAAGTAAATGTGCTGCGTGCTGCATTGAGAGCCGACTCGGTGATTTCGACGCATGTCACCCTCCCTTGAGGCACGAGAGCGGCCAAGTCGGCAGATATGGTTCCTGGTCCGCACCCAATGTCGAGAATGTCGAAGTGGGACTTGATGTGAGGAATGAGATACGCTGCATCCCGCTGGGCGGTGCGCCGAGAGTGAGCGGCGAGAACGGCGGCTGAGTGGCCGTGAATGTATTTGTCTGCCATTTTGGATGATTGATGGGAAGAATCACCTGAACTCAAGCCGCGGCCGGCATGGAGATGGAGATCCGAAGAGGCCTACCCCACCCTGCGTCCAACTTTGCAAGGTTCTGAGTCAGCAAGGATGCCGAGTTGTTTCTACACTATTTCCACTACAACGTCTTAAGCCACGTCATGATTGCCCTTGTCATGACCCCATCCTGATATCCCAAAGCAGCATCGAGCACCGCTTGGACGTGCGCCTCACCTTCACACTCGACCATGATCCTCTCCCCACTCCCCAGTTCCTCCATCCAGTCTTTATTCTTTTCCTGTTTCGCAATCACGGTCCGGGTATTGGCGTACGACTCCCCGCCAAAGAATCTACAGTCGTCCAAAAACACTTCTGCTGTCCCAACCGTGATGAACAGCTTCTTCACCAACCTGGCCCCACCTTTTCCTTGAAACACAGCCTGCCACACCTTGTCTGCTCCCTCAACTCCGCACAGATTTGCCCAAACCTCCTTTTCATCCCCCTTCCAAGCCTCTCCAAACTCATCCACCTGTATTCTGGTCAGGTAATCTCGCTTTTCATTCATTTTGTAGCTTCCCATTGGGGAGTCCATCGACTCCTTGTGCAGTCTGACAAACGGACTAATCATCACCGCGGCCTGGAACTCTTCACCACTTTTGATCTGGAGCTTTGGGGCATAAGGGCTAGGGTTCTGGATGTGGGACAATACTGATCCAACCAGCGTACCACCTGCACTGTCGCCCGCTAAGATAATGTCCTCGGCAGAGATGCCGAGACCAGAGGAGGTGCACATAAGATAGGAAAGGGACGCCACGCATTGGATGAGCTGTGCTGGGTATGGGTGTTCCGGGGCTAGGCTGTATTCGAGAATGATGATTTGCTTCGCTCGAACTGAATGGCCACATGCGAGGATAAAGGGCATGTGAGGGGATCGCAATGGATTCACGAAACCACCGCCGTGAAAGTAAAGAAGCGTCGGGGCTTTCCCAGACCTGGATTTGGCTTCGACATTGCCCAGTGTCAAAATATGCAACACTGCTGGCGGCAAAAGAGCAGGATGAAGCTCGGTCAATGAAGCTGGTAAAGTGACGATCTGGTGTGCGATCTTGTGCTTGCTGCAGTAGTCCTTGATTGTGGATCCCGTGGAAACACGACGGACCAGCCATCTGAGCAGAGGGGTGGGAAATATGCTTCTTTGCGTGCGCAGAAATGTCAGGGCGCAGTTTTGGCGCCAGTGAAGAGATTTCTGGTTAGAAAACAAAAATGCTAGCGACCATTTTGTTACTGTTGATGATTAGCTGCTGTCAACGGGTTACAATGCGAAAAACATACAGAAGAGGGGAAATAAGGCAACCAAGGAGATCCAGTCAAGGACCTCCGGACTGGCGTCTGGGCGCAACTTCTGTTTTGATGTCATCTTTGACAAATTCACGAGAAATCGGGCCCCGAGGTGCCTAAAAACTATTATGCATCATTGGGCTTTATCAACTGCTGTCATTCAACTGTTGAATGGGTTGAGGTCCGAAGGAACCGAACAAAGTCAGGCCTCGGCAATGGCGGAAGCCGCCTACCTATTTTTAGCTTAGCCTCGGATGACGATGGACGCTAGCTCTGAACCCTTTTTCCAACGTCTCAGACGGTGAGGATACCCGCATCAACACTTTTTAACAAGAACTACAGGTCTCCCCAGATCATATTTCCAAAAGGTTGAAAACATACCATGAAAAGGGGACCATTTCATCTGACATAGCTCACAATGCTGTGCAGCAGACCCACAAAATCGAGCCCAGAATCTCTTTCACAATGTCCCTCAGCTCCTTGACGTTGAACAGCTGGGCAATCCTCCCGGCACGATAACTAAAGAAAAGGAGGAACCTACACGCGAACTATCCAAAATGCCTACTCGCTATACTCGCCTCAAAAGCAAAGAAAAAATACGAATGGTAAGAGCGTGTCCTCTTAAGGGTAACGATGACCAAGGACCTATTTGCGAGATATACCGCAGCGACATTATTCGGGCTCGCCGCAATGGTTACACGGCTCTTCCTTTTCCGGCACCCAACCAATCAAGATCGTTTTCCAAAACAAATATTGCCTCTGATCCCATATTTAAACAAGCCCTGCATCGAGCTTTGTGGCATTCAAGGTCTCCAAAACTCTCCAAGAAGCTCTGAGAACACTTCATCAGTCAAGCTTTGACGGTCATCTATGGGTAGACATGTTCGTATCAATCGTTGAGCATTGTTACCAGGCTAGGTACTTTGGCGCAGAGCATACCTATAAGGAGCCTCGTCAGTAGAGGTATGGCTTGAAAGCAATTCGAGACACAGTTCCAATATTTTGTTGCAGGACGACAATGTTTTAACCGATCAGCTTGTAGCCAATGTCGACCCAGAAACAAACCTCCTTAAACTAAAGAGTGAGAGTATAACCACATCGAGAAGACCAGAGCACCAGTGCTTCGTCACATTGCTTTGCGTATTGACGGTAATAAGCTGGCAGAGTTTGTCGTGAATGATATCATGCGATCCGGTATACTGTCTGCTGGTATTGAACAGCGAAGGCCGAGAACAAGAGAACATATCTTACAATGCTCCGACAGGACAAGATTGGCCACATTTTGGCACCCTCATGCTTGACCTCGGATACTTGTTGCAGCAAAGCTTTGCTGCCAATACCGAACTGAAACCTACTTTCTCTGCGCTCCTACATCGGTGTGAAAGGTTGAGCAACATCGACTGGTTCCGACGGTTGGGTTGGTGTTTGGGTAACTGGATGGTGCCGACGATCAGCTTTTAGGAAACAGGTCATTACCTTGTGTGATGGGCACAGTTATCTAATCCCCCGAGCTCCTGAGACCATAAGGTGTAGGCCAGCAACCCAGAAGTTCGAGACATACGTAAGGCCTTGATCCATGAATCGAGTTTAGATTTCTAGATTTCTATCAAATTCGACTACCATATTCCCTGTCCAATCAGTGTTACTTTCCAACCAAAATGTCGGTAATTTGGTTGTCGTCGGGAATGAAGTCAAGAGTAGAAATGAGCTGGCCATTGGAGAACCACGCCATCTGTCAATTCTCTCCCATTAGGGTAAAAGACGGGCAGCATCACGAGGAAATAACACCGTCTCGCGAATGTCTTCCAAGCCCAAGAAACCCTGTACAAGACGGTTAATACCCACTGCAGATAAGTCAGCACGATTCCCATGTCGCAAGGATCAACACGAAACACCTACACCCGAAGCCTCCCCAAGGAGGCATGCCAATTTCGTGGGCTGTCATGTACGGCCTCCATTCCGGCGTTTCCGGCTCAATCGGATGAGGTCGGTTGGCAAATGCGGCTGCTAGGTCTTCAGCGCTGTGGAGTAGTCGGCATCCAGTAACACATTCCTGTCCTCTGAGAATGACATCGAAAGATTGGGTTGTGTCATCCTGTTCATCAGAGGGATAGATATTGCAGGACCTCAAATGTTTCGGGAAGTGAGTGATGAAGAAAACATCGGTTGGAGGGCTGACGTGGGATTCTTCGCTGGCGAGGAATCTGCCGAGTGCTGCTTCTTCGCTCCTAGTGAAGTCTTTGTCATCGTCGGACTCAATACCTATAAAGTCTCTCAGAAGAGTTTTGGCTTCATTGAAACGGATGCGTGGGAGCTTTCCACTCTTCCCAAGACCTAGCTTGAAAGTGCCAGCTAGGGGGTAGAGTCGTTTTGCGGTGTTGGTGAGCGCAGTGTATTTGTCCTGACTCTGCAAAGAGTGTAGAAGTGATACCAGTAGACTATCAGCAAAATCGAGGATCTCTATCCAGCTATGCTGAAGATTGAATACAAGTTCCAGCATGGTGAACTGTGACCAAATCAGCATTTTCCAAACCAAGAAAAAGGAGGATTCTCTACCTCCGTGAGATGTCTGCCATCAGAAACGGGCTCCCTCCGAAAAACTGTGTGAAAGTCGTAGACGCGCTCCAGGTCGGCTGAAAGTGCCATTCCAAGGTGTATCTCACCTGTTGGCGCCAATCTGGCTGTCCTGCCGAAGTATGGAACTGTAAACAAGTCGTCCTCCTCTCCTGGGAATTCGTAGCCAACAAGTGCAGGGGTTGGGACGTGGTAAAAGTCATGGAGCTTGAGGTATTCCACTGCCAGCTCATGGACCCCCGAGAAAAGCTTGAAGATTGCTGCTGTTGCAGGAACACGAGCATCCAGGAGTCTGTTGTCGAGTCTCTCTTCGATTAACTTCGTACGAGATTGGATCGAAGCTAGAACTTCCCCTGAAGCTCCATGAAGGACATTGCTATAAGCACCTGGAGTCTTGGCGGCCGACAGGTAGTGGATATCGCAGAGCTCGATTGGAGTGATGTCAAAGTCAGTGTCATGAGCCACCGATCGAGCGGTAACCCGAACAAGTGACTCTGGCGTTAGAAAGCTGACGGTATCGAAGACACCATTGTCAAGGCCATTTTTTGATTCCACTGTAGCTTGAAGAAAATGCCCATTGGCGCATCTGAACAACACCGCAACTGAATTGCTGTCATCGGATAGAATTGGGCTGTTGTGAACGCGGACATCCAAAGACCTGGTGTCGGTGTCGTCGTTCGACAGGTGAAATGGTGCAAGTTGGGATGACATCTGCCTAGCATTAAGCATCGTGCACTGTTGTACGGTATTGAATAAGATTACTTTCCTTTGAGATCAGGTTGAGGGGGGGTAATTTCAAGAGTAAATGCCATGTGTCACTAGATAATGATGGAATTTATGGCAATAGCGGCGGCCTGAACATCTCGGTCAAGAGGTTTGGCCAAGCATGTTGAATCGGACTTGTGCACTGATGGTAGCACGAAGCTGAGCAAGACAGGTAGCGCTTGGTAAGAGTTTGCGGGGGTTAGTCGTTCTGCGTGGATGCAATCCTGCCTCATGGCACCCCAACCAGGTATAACACCCCAGAATGGTTGTTGATGAATGACATTGCGTGCCTTAGGTTGTCCTCGCTTTAGAATTTTCTATGACTTTCAAAATGGCCATTGATACACCCACTTCCTCAACCAAGACCCTCGAGCTTGAGGTTGTTAGATACGAGCAGCTCAGGCGCAACGACAACGCCGAGGTGAGGAAGCTAGCCCAGGCCTTGTCTGACCAGGGAATGCTGTTCTTGGACCTCCAGGGATCCACGGCAAAGCAATTCCTGAAAGACCTGCAAACCGTGATACAGCATCAACGAGCCTTTTTTGAACAGCCGCAGGAGGAGAAGTCCAAATATCACACGGGTATTCGATACAACGGGTGGGTACAGGCCGAAATTCTTCTTTTCTACTCATCGCTAATCCAGGCCCTTTTCTCAGATTTTACACTTCTCCCATTGGTGTCGAAAAGATTCACCTTGGTCGCAAGGAGCAAATGGCAGGGGACCGGTCTCAACTTCCCGAAGCACTTCAGCTGGTGGCAGACAAGGTCGAAAATGTCTCTTCGTTCATCGATAAGATACTCCGCGAGATTGGCATGACGTTGGCAAGCTCGATGGATGAACGATTCCCGGCCAGTTTGCAGGACGCCACCAGACCCGGCCAAAGTCATCTAACATTGGGCATCTCAAAGGCACGTGCCGGGACACCTCTAATGGACGGCCACACCGATGACGGTTTCCTCACTCTCACGTTCTATGACGAGCCCTTTCTCGAAGTCTTGGATAGGTCTACAAACGAGTGGAAGTTGGTTGAGGTGAATCGCAACATGCCAATTCTGAATGTAGCTGCCCAGTCGGCAAAGAACTCGGGAGGTCGGCTGTACAACCCCTGGCATAGGGTGAAGATGGGGGAGAACGAGATAAACTTGGTCATGTTTGATCTGTTTGAAGATTCAAATTAGTAGACTGCTAAGCTTGAGACCTTCGTTTTTTGTCTTTGGACGGGATGGCAATGGGTTAGTAGCAATACATATCATACCTAGATATCAAACACAAAAGCCACCTCATGTTTTTTGCGACAAAACCTTTACAACTATGGTTTAGGTACCCAGATACACCCACAATTTCCATCTGCTTCTTCTCAACCCAAGACCAACAGTCGGTCGATTTCTGCCCGTCCAAGATCATACCCAGTGACAAACTCACAGCATCGGAGCCCATCCCTCTTCAGCTCCGCCCAACATGTCTCAAAGCCAGTGGCCTTCCGTTGGATCATTTCTGACAGACAAAGCCTCTCCCTTCTTCCCAGCAACTCTCCATTGTCAGCCACCCATTGCTCCAAATCAAGAAAAGCACGCGCCAGACCAAGCAAAAAGACGCTGTTGATCATCGGGTGCTGAGCCCACCCTAAAAGGTCATGGGAAAACCTGCCGGAGTCATTGAGGTTCTCATCTTCTGGACGGCCAATTATGTCTCCTAAACAGGTCGGCTGTGGCAAACCCCTATTCTTCATCATTTCGAGACCCAGGGCCACCAGGTCGGGGCTGTAGCCAGGCCAATGCTGCTCATCCATGCAGGCAATACCTGTGCCCACCGGCTTGTAGCCCTTTTCTGCTCGCAATATTTGCAAACAGTTGGACACCAGGGGTGTGATTGTCTGGTGAGGGGAGCTGATGATATTTTCCAGGAGTCCTGCATGGGCAAACCACAGTGGTAGTAGGGCGTCTATTTCAACTGCCGACTTGTGTATCTGGATTGGTGACTTTGGCTCAAAATCGTTCATCTCGCACAGCGACCAGGTTCTCGTGACGGGAAAAGTCGGATGGCTGACCGCAGCATCATGACGCGAGGGGTCAAACGTCTTTTCCAGGCTCTGATAGCCACCAACAAGCCCCCAATAAGCCTCGCCCATATCCTTGCCATGTGGTCTGAGGGAGTCAATCCAGTTCCGAAGCAGTTCAGTCTCGACATGAGTGAAAGCACCAAACATCCTCCCTCTCCAGCCCAGCTCCCGCATCAAAAGGCTCTTGCTGCTGTCACCTCTGCATACCCATGGCTTGGAGTCTGCCAAGGCGTCAAGGAACTCATCTTTCCAACCGTCATCATCCTTGGGGCTCGAAGGAGGAGCAGAAAACCAAGATGACAATTTTCTTTTTCCGATCCGGGCGCGACTCGTGCAATGAATCTTGGTGGCAATGGTGGCTTTCTTGCAGATGATGTCAACCAGCTTGTCCTCATAATCATCCACGGTATCCCTGTCATCGAGACTCTGCCCGAGGCAATAGCCAGCCTGCACACGCCTCCACGCTATCTGCGGATCCATGATGCCCGTGTTCTGAACAATCTCCATAAAGTGTGCAATGTTGCCAATCGCCATCGCGCAGTGACCCGAGTGCGCGTTGTCGATCGAAATGTGCAAAGCATAGTAGTAGGGCGAGATCCCAAACTCGGGCAGCTCCTTGTTGGCTTTCAAGACCCCAATGGCAGGCTGCTCGTAGTGGAGATTAAACCCCAGAATCTCGGGTAAAAACTCGTTAGGAAAGACGGAAATGAGGAGTTGTCCAATGGCATATCTCCAAATCGTCTCATCCTCCATGCCATGGCGTGGGTGTGTGAAATCGAGCGAGTCGCCGTTGGGCAGGTCCACACCCACGCTCTGGAGAAGCTCCTTGTAGAGCAATATGTGGTTCTTTTCCAGATCACCATCACCAAGCTCTTCTGAAAAGATTTGCCAAGCATCCTTTGTCACGCCCCGAAAGGCGAAGGGGGTTGTGACCTGATGAATCCGTGCGAGCCATGCGCCATCGGTGTAGTTCCACGGTGCGCTGTTCTTGAGAAACATGCAGGCTTCTTCGAAGCTTTTGAACAGCTCAGGTCCACCACCAAGCTCCCTTCGACGCATGTAGGCTTCGAATTCCAGACCCACATCGAGCTGGATATCTTGGATGAAGCTTTGGAGACGGGAGGCATCAAAGGTCGCGATGTTGAGAATGCTGGGAGATCGGTCCTTGTACTTGGCCATCCGGAGTCCTTGTTCGAGTAACGAAAGCAACGTTTCTCGAACTTGGGGCAGGATTTCTGGGAACCGCTCCAGATTTTGAACTTTGTGGTAAAGATCTTTGAAGTGACGCATTCGTTGCTGCCGCTTTCTTTCTAGGCGTGGTGACTTGGGCTTTTCGTCGGTCAATATCGCTATGTGGCCTGTTGTGGAAGCATTGGACCAAGTTGGGAACGAGAGTCGTGGTTTTCGCCATGGGAACGAGATGTAAAGAAAACAGCTAAGAGGGACAATTATCAAGAGTAAAGATTCCAAGTTTAACATGATGGAGCAATTTTCTTGTGACTGAAAGCGACGAGATGTGTGCTTCCATTACGAAAAAGGAGATCGATCTCTGTGGGCATTCTATATCTAGTATTCAGGGCTTCCTAAGCTCTTTCATCCCGCGTCCCGCACTGAGTCATGTCAGCAACTCTTGTTGGGAGCGTGATGGATATGACCCTACAACGTATGGAATCATGGGTCATGGTCGGGTTCCGCAGTAAACAAGGTGCAAGTAAATGGAGACTGTTGATCCGAGAATCCGAACTGCTAAGGTCGATTAGCTGCCATACAAAGCTATCACGAAATAAGTAGCACGGACCGTCACTACGACGCAAGGTTTCTTGGTAATCATTTCAATTATTGAGCCTCCCTACTGTGATCAGATCTAGCCAAAGCCTGGTCCAAACTCTCCAACAGACTGGGTACAATGCTGTCCCCGAACAAATGGGGATGTACGTCCATAAGAGACCTCAACGCTTCTAACAGTCCTAGCAGCTGTCGAGAGTGGAATGTGATGGCTTCATCGAACTTTGACGCCACCCCTGGTCCACGTCTTTGGATCCACACTGTGCTGTCCAAAAGACTACTGAGAGCAAGACTATCCCAAAATATACCCCCTTCCATGATACCCTGAACAGGGGAATAAACGGTGTAAACTATTCTCGAAGCAGGGGGTATGATGAGTATATCGTCTTGCTCCAAAATAAAAGCCCTTTGTGTATCACTTCTCTCAAGACTCTTCAGCGCAGGGTCCGTATCAGTGTCAGAAAGAGAGGCAAAGATGCAAATTTTGAGACCCTCAAGATTACGCAACCAAACCCCACTCATGGTGGCAAAGGATGGCCCAAAGCAGACATGGGGAAGGGTGACGGCGTTGAAGTCGGTTCTGATCTCAGGCAAAACCTCGGGGCTTCCAAGTTGTTGGCATGCACTGGCACTCCTGCTAGTGCGTAGTCTGAGTCGCTCTACCAGATAGTCTAGTAGACGGAAACGTGGAAGCATGGTCAATAAAGGTCGATGCGAGTGGGTCATGTTTCTGAGATTGGAGGTGCCTCGATCGTGAACAGAGTTGGCAAGTTCATCCTTCAATAAACACAAAGAATCAAGCATCGCGTGCATACCAGAATCTAGAAAGGTTTCCTTGATGATCACTGGCTTTTCGAACACTTGGTGTGCTTTAGCGGCCTGGATAGCTTCGTTGGAGGTGAGATAGAGCACATCAGCATCCATGGGAGATGCAGCACGACCGGGCAGGACCGCATTGCCTTGCGTCCACATTGAGGCCCATTTTGTGGCTGCCTCCAGCGGTGGTGCCTGGTCTTGGTGGGTTTCAAGGGGCTCCTGCCGGGCCTCCTTTGCAAGCATGCTGTCGATATAAGGCATAATTGTAGGGTAATATTGGTTATGAAGCGTTTCCTCCAGGCTGGCCAAGCATTTTCCTGTGATTGGAGCCGTTCCAAGATATAGAGCTGCTGAGGTGTACAGGTCGGCTTCCAACTCGCTGGATTGTGGTGAGGTTGGGCTAGGTTCCGAATGGATTCGGGATGGGCTTGAAAAGCTGGGGGTTGTGGGTTCTGATGTTATGGTCAAAGGTTGATGTTGCCCAAAGGAGTTCATCGCTGAGGGCGAAAGGAACAAGGCTGAAGATTGCCAACACATGGGATCGTGCATATCGATGCTGTAGGACAGGTCTGCGCTGTTCCAGTCCCACATCGAGTCAAAGAGTGGCATCGCTTCTGAAGGCGCGGAGGACATCTCCTGGAAGTTCTCTAGCTGATTCAGCGACACGTCTAAGCTGGGCTGTGTGTCCCGAAGTTGGTCTTGTGCAGGTGCTATCTGAGCATCTCTCGGGCCATCATCATCGCCTGTACTCACTTCCGCAGGCGAGGTTCTCAGCGGCATGGTATGCTGGTGTCTTGGCGAAGATGGCAGGCAAGCTTCGCCCCGAGCAGCGAGAACGCCGAACCGGTCCCTTCGCAAAAGATGGGCCGCATAGTGACCGGGTCTGATGTCACGCAAGAAGACTGTCGCCTGTGCGTCCACGGCGACACGGCCATCCTGACTGGCTACCCACAGATCCTCCATTTTGCCATCAACTGTCGTCGAAGCCAATGTAATCAGATCAAAGTCGCGATGGGGCTGCAGAGGAGCCTCGTTCAACGTCTTTAACCGGCCACCAAGAAGCGCCTGTCGATGTCGCTGTAATAACACAGCATTGAGGCGCGGCAAAAATTCGTTGAAGAAGTCGGGGTAGCTTGTTGCAGACGCTCGGAGCATGTTCATTTGTACCTGACTAGCACAATTCCAAGCATAGTGAAACACCACGTCGGGAGACCAGAGCGCAACAATAAATGCGAGGTTTCGTAGACGGTTGTTTTCATTGTATGCCCGTTTTCGCTTCTTTTTGGTAGCCTCTTCACGCTTGTTTCTGTCTGCCAGGTGGGATAAAGCCAGCAGCTCTTTCCACTCTGGTTCTCTATTTGCCTGTGATCGATGCGAAGAAACGATCCTGGCCACAGAGCAAAACGTAGAGATGCGTGTGTCGAGGTGGTCACATTGGTCAACAAGGCCGTCGCGAATGCTTGAAAATGTCGAGATGGGCGCGTTGCTAGCCCATGCTTGATACAGCTCCTCGAGCCACGCTCGAGTCTCCTGATCAAACCCAAGGCTGGTGTCATGACCAGGCTGAAGCTCCCAACCCCTATTCAATCCCTGTCAGCGTTTTTGTGAGCACGGGCCGTGGCCGCAGCAACTGGAACTTACTTTGACGGTGGGCCGTGCACCATCCCCTTGATAGGTATGAATTTCGATGAGATTTTGCGGCGTTGCTGTAGGGCTGGGCATAAAGGCGTACGGAAAGCCCTTGGAGGAAGCTGAGAGCCTGTTGAGGGTATGGGTGTAGCCCTTGGAGGAAGGAGGTCCGACATCTCAAGCAGAAGAAGGGTGGGTGACAATTGTTCATGTATGCCTCGATGTAACTTGGCGTACTTTTTGCCTCAAGTCCTCCACTTCGGACAATCCCTCCCTCCCTGTTAATATGGCGTCATGTTGAAGTTCTGTTTGGTGTGTTCTGGCAATAGGAATCCTTCACATTGCTGTCAACAAGAAGGCAACATTGTGAGAATACATGTCAAACAGCATAACCCACGCTCCCATCTGACCAGTAAGGAAGCAGAGGGACAAAATATGAGGTAATGAAAACTGATGTATGTAAGCCGGATACTCGGGGCCATCATGCAGAGGCCTTGATGGAGGTACTTTCAAGGCTGAAGCCTGCCAAAATGCCAGGACAAATTGTACTATACGCTGCTGTGTAACTCATGGCACGGATGATCCGCGAAAGACATGGGGTAGGCCCATGCATCATTGAGACGCTGAGCGGGGTGCCTGTGAAGATGCCAAGAGCTAGATGCGGTTTATTAGGTGGTTTGAGGGCTGTGGGGCGGGCCGTCTGAGGCGCGTGGCTGCTGAACCGTTGGTGTCTCTGTTTCCCTCCGCTCCGCACACATCCAACCACTCACATCCGAGACGGACTCACATGTTCGCAGTTGGGCCTCACCAACGGCTTCCAATTCAGCGGTCCCCGGAGTTGAAAACCCTATGGGGCTCTCGGCGCTGTCCCGTGTTTCGGTCTGCGTGTCTTCCTTGGTTCTTTGAGCTCCGCGCCGCAACGGTGAATGAGAAATGGGGCAAACATTCCCTACAGTACACCGACTCGATCCTGCCTCGTGGCACCTGCCTCTAAGGTAGAAACATCCGCTCTACTATGCCTCCAAGGGATATGACTAGCTCCAACGCGGCTGCTGACTGGAAGCTGGAACGAGATCCGGGCCCCGATTTGCCCGATGACACACCAAAGCTGAAAGGGGCATCGGTTTAAAATGGACCTGTTCTTTGACGAACCTGTCGTGCTGGATGGCGAAATTGAATGCAAATGCACCTGCATCTTCTATTCTCCAACCTGCGCTGCAACACAACCGCATCTCGCCATCAAATCGACCTCACTCCCTCACCGCCGGCTGATTGACGACAACCAGCATCTAGAGATATGCAGCCTTGAGAAGCCAGCGACCACTCACGTCCTTGCCCGCATCGCACAACATGGCGACCAAAACGACCACCGTGACCGAGTTGCACACCATCTCGTTCGACCCCTCCACCACAAACTCGGGCGCGACTTCACGGAAAAGCCAGAGCCGCGATGCAACAGTCGTGGCTTCTGATTCAGAACCAGAGGCATCTCCAATCTCGCCCAAGTCAAGGCCGGCTCTGCTGCCCAAAGGCCGCGCCATCATCGTGACCACCCAGCTTTGTGGCCTGCTGTTCTTCAGCAGCTTCTGCAATGGCATCATCGTCATCGCTCTACCTGCCATGCACTCGGAGCTGGGTCTACAGGAGAGCCTCTTGGTTTGGCCCACCTCGAGTTACTATCTCACGGCCGGTTCCTGTTTGTTGCTGGCCGGCTCCATCGCCGATGTTGTCGGTGTGAAAAAGGTCAACCTCGTTGGCTCTTTCCTCAGTTCCATCTTTGCTCTGGCCTGCGGTCTGGCACAAACTGAAGGTCAAATAATAGCATTCCGGGCCCTTCAGGGCATCACAAACGCCATCATTGCCCCCTCAGCAATATCCATCATCTCCAATAGTGTGGCCGAGGGCCGGCCGCGGAACATGGGGTTTGCATGCCTCGGATTCAGCCAGCCGCTCGGGTTCAGTCTTGGCTTGGTGCTCACGGGGGTCATGACAGACACGGTGGGGTGGCGGCCAGCCTTCTACCTTGTAGCCGCCTGCAGCATAGTTTTGTTTACCATTGGGATATGGTCACTTCCGCAAGACATTCACTCATCCGGTAGCCAATCCGTTCTGAGGCGGCTCGGAGGTGAGATCGACTGGATCGGAGTAGGCTTGGCCAGCATGGGGCTGGCCATGTTTTCATACGTTTTAGCGTAAGCATTAACACCTGTGAAACATTCTGCGGGCCTGCATAAGCTAATTGAGTGATGCTTCTAGATCCCTGTCTGCCAACATTCAGGACATTCGTCAGGCTGTCACCATCGTTTTGCTCGTAATTTCTGTCTTTTCTGTTCCATCTTTTGTGGGGTGGATGCACTACCAGACCAGGAAGAACCGCACAGCACTGATCCCGAACTCTCTCTGGCGAAGCGGTGTGTTTACGAGCGCCTGCGTCATGGTTATGCTGACCAACGCTTTGATCAACTGCATGGAGTTGTATAGCAGTCTATTGTAAGCCTGTTTCCGAAGCTTCATGGTTTATGTCTAACGCGTTGTCTCCTTACCTTAGCTTCCAAACCATTCAGGGACAGTCTGCTCTGACGGCGTCCCTTCAAGTGCTTCCCTCTTTGGTAGCCGGGATTATCACCAGCATTCTCACGGGCATATTTGTCAACCGCATGCCTGTATTCTGGACCGTCCTCATCACTACAATCGTCAGCACTGTTTCGGCCTTGTTGATGGCCCTGGTCCGTACCGACCAAGTATATTGGGAGAACGCCTTTGTTGCGCAGATCCTCTCACCCATCAGCTGTGACCTTCTCTTTACAGTTGGCCTCCTGATCATTTCGGATGTTTTCCCGAAGCACATGCAGGCTTTAGGCGGCGCAGTGTTCAACACGTGTGCTCAGCTTGGGGTCGCCATTGGGCTAAGTGTGACGCAGGTCGTTGCCTCATCGGTCACAAACAACTCGCAATTTGACAACAAATCATCCCCCGAAGCCCTTATGGAGGGATATAGGGTAGCTTTTTGGATCATGTTTGGTTGGATGGTGTTTGTTTGTGGGGTATGCGCTGTTGGATTGAGACGAGTGGGTGCAATTGGTGTCAAGCGTGACTGATGCATTGTTGGGTTGTCCGATGATTGGTGTTCAAGCTTGTTCAATGGGTAGACTGATAGATTGGTAGACGGACGGGCCTATAGATACAGCATTCTTCGGTTGGAATTTAGGCACAATAGATAGGCACATACTTTGCAGAATCGAGTCTAACGCAGATGTATGTGCCCGTGAAAGGGAGCTGGGTTGTAGCTGTATCAACCGGACTCGCCCTCGGATTTGAGCCAACTTTGCATATGTATATGCCGACCAAGGGACATCCCGCGGCGATTTCACACTCGGGAACTTCCCCTACCTGGAATGATATGCATGACGGATGTCATGCAGACTGGATGCATCCATGATCTCCCCGATTGGAAGAATGCGACGGGCGAGTAGGAACAGTGCCGCTTGATGACTTCGGCAAAAACTAGCCTCCGACTGTGCAATACATGTACTGCTAAGAGGCTCAGATGGTCTACCTGGTATGCAGTGACTTTTTGCTCTTCTTATTAGCCACATGGGTAGGAATTCATGCCGGGTGGGGCGGGGGTCGCTCTCCTCCCTACTTTTACGTTCATCTCGTATCCGTAAACAACACTTGAACCAAGTCACTTGCAGGTCGATCAGCTCGACTCATCAGTTGTGCAGCGAAGGGCAGAATTGTATATGCATTGGTTCCATACCTGGTATGGAGGGGTAACCTAGTCGAATGTCTATTGCTTTCCAGTACACTCGTCTCCATGACAGGATTGGTATTTCCCACCCGCAGAGATAGCAAATGCTTCGGACTTTGAAACATTTGAACGATGTACCATTTTCGTTGTGTCGATAAGTTGGTAGATACTATCACTTCTGTGTCTTCGAGTTGACAGCAAATCGTATTGACAACGTGGAACTTCCTTGATCCTCCGCTGTGCAGTATCGTGCTCACAACGCTCCAACTAAATCAAAATCAATGTCACACAGCTTACTGTTTCTAAGAATAGTCCTGGTCGACAGTACGATGCTATCGGTGACCCAGGGCAACTACAAATCAGCATCCGATAGAGCTGAAAGGTTGATGCGGGTTTTTGCTGATGCTTTGTCCCAACCGTAACAAAAAAGCAATCTGTGTCGGGGTACTTAAGAGACTGGGTGATTGATGCGGCATCAGCTTCTATTGGACTGAGTGGAAGTCTGGCTTTTGATGCCAAGTCGGCCGTGGTGTTCTATCATTCTACCATTAGCCCGCCCGACTCCCAGTGTTTCAGAGGATGAAGCGGTGGGTGGTAGATTCCCATGTGTGAGCTTTTGGTTCTGGCTGGGTTGTTTTGAAGTTAGAGTCTCACCGTTGATGCATGTAGGTAGTTCAGCTCTTGTTGGGCAATCTTTAAGCTATTACTTAAGTTCAGACTGTGTTAGATGATGACGTTGCCATGGTATCCTTTCTGAGAGAATGGACTTGCGGTTGCTTTGGAGTGGCCATGAGTGAAACGTCTGTTTAGGTACCCCTGAGTTGGTTATATGCGATGTGCAGGCTTAGGTTGGCTGAAGAGTGTGTATGCGATGCAGGGCCCGTGGTGCCTTTGCAATCATAGAGGTCAAGGTAATGGATTCCATCCTTAAAGATCGCGGTGAAAATTCCCAGCAATGAACGCTACACAAGTTTTCAATTCTTATGATCCATGGTATATAACATGACAAATTCCCAGTCCAGTGACTTGCGCCAGTATGTCCGTCTCATAACCCAGCTTCTATCCCTACCAGTAACAGAATAAACAAAAACAGTGTGCATGTACCATCCACTACCTATACCGTCTGTTGCAACCTGCCGACCATGAACTGATCCAAAAACAGTAAGCTCTGGTCCATATTATCCTTGAGCAGCGACTTGCCCGCTGTCATGGGCAATCTCTCGGGTGCGGACTGTGTGAGATACACCTTGGCTCTGGTACGGTGCGCAGATCGAAAGACCTATCTTCTGTTAGTAAACAAAGCAACATAGGTACCAGGTATGTATCAGTATCAGAAGCTTACCCTCAGCCTTTTGACAATATCCTCGAACTCCTTCTTGATCTTTCCATCAACCCCCTCATCTGCCAACTGGCCCCTAAAGGTATGCTTCTTGACCACTTTGCAGAATCTTCTCTGCAAGAGAGGGACATTTCTTTCCTGGATCAGCCTGGGCAGGTACGCCTCCAATCCCAAAAACGCATCCAGGGCTTGGAACAGCAAGACCTGATTTCCACTCAGCCCATCAAACTTCTCCCACTCTCCATTGGTGTTATTCTGGTGTCCCACGCCCCAGGCATAAAACCCTTGAACGCGGCTCAGCCACACTGATCTCGCAATCTTGGCGTCGTGAACTCGGTCGTAATAGCTGCTTAGCAAAGGGCGTAGCTGGCCTTTGATGTCACGGACATGTTCGAGACAAGACTCCTTGTCACCCCGGGCGTATGTCACGATACTTTCGACAATGGAGCAGTAGATTGGTACACCTAGCACTTCGACCTCCTGAAAGATGCGGGCGAATTCCTCCTCTGAGGACTGAATAAGAGTCGAGAGGCCGGTATTGATCTTGAGGACGTAGCCTCCAGCTGGGTTGAAGTTGAGAACCAGGTTAGACATGTTGTTTCCGGATTCGGAATCGAGACCAAAGTGCGACTGCATGGAGTTCCAGGGTATGACGAGTTCCATGGGGAGGGCAATGGACTTTTCGAGTTGGGCGAGGCGGACTACTGGGATGCTTGCCCATCTGATTTTGTTAGCCACATGGATATCTTTGTGAACCCAGTCCAGACATGGACGACATAGGACGCTTACCTATAAGCATGTCTACACCAAGCCACACAGCAGTAGAACCCATTGTAAGCATCCCTGGGGAAGACATCCCATCTTCCAGCATCGGCCGCTTGTAGCAGTCTCTGAACTTCAGCCAGGTCAACCTTTTGACTCAAAAGCTGAGCGAAGCGTGTCCTGAACTCGAATATGCGCCTTTCGTTGATGTTGTCGTCAAGAGATGCATTCTCCGCTGGTAGGAGGGGAGCCATCTCATGGTAGATGTCTTTATATGCCTGGAGGCATGCGGGCCATATCTTTTCATTGTGATTGGATCTCGGAGGCCAGCAACCAGCTCCATCCTGTTGAACAAGGGTGGAGAATGATGAGGCGACTTCGTGGCAGTCAGACAGGTCGTGGATGGTGTCGAGCTTCTGTTTATTGAAGGCGCATGTTGAATTGTAGGTGTTCGTCGAATCTGAAAAGACTATGCCCGATCGAGTGAATCCTTTGAAAAGATTGAAGGACGGAATGGTGTGCTGAGACAGGCGCTTCATGAGCCATGGCCTCCATGGCGTAGACACTATGAGCGTAAAGATGCTCCCAAGAACGGAGAGGAAGATAAACTCTGAGAGCGGAGTCATGGCCAACTCCAGAGTCCTTAAACGATCGATATGACTTGCACGGTAGAAGGTGGTAGAGTCTGTGTAACTGGTCTAGTTACCAAGTAATTCGGAATAGATAAAGAGGTAGATGCGGAGGTAGACGATCAGCATCAACAGCAGTCGAGGGATTTTATATACAACAACCGACAACAGTCCTAAGGATACCAATACCCCCTCCCGGGTTCGGAACGGGCGCAAACTGCAGAAAGCCAGGGCTGAACGAATCACCTACAGGCCACTTACAGAGTGCCACTTTTCAGGCCTTGAACAATACCTTGATTACGCCTGTTTGTTCCTCGAGCGCTTGGATACCGCCAGTACCGGTGACATGGTTGGTGTGGGCACCATCGTCACTATGGATCAGGGCTTACCGAGCATATAGTATGTCTCTCCAGGGTATTCCGGATCCCGGATACCTTGCCTGACCTTTAGAACATGGTCCGCAACCTCACCCATGCCCACCCATGAGTCCCGGCAGTTTGGGTGGATATCTCACCAAAATCATACCACACCCTCCCACGCCAACACACCGGGACGCCCATGTCGGTAAGTCGCCGACCTTGGGCTCCCACTTGGAAACATCAAGGGGTCCTGGGCAGGTGGAGAGGACGGCTCTTGTGACACTCGGGAAGGATGCTCAGTCCATTTCGACCCAATGATAAGGAGTGACAAGACCGCTTTCCCCTCCCAGCCGAGTGGTCAACCGTCTTTCCTCCTTGGGATGTTCCCATGTGAATTCCCGTGACCTGAATTTGGGCTTCTACTGGAGTGGAGTGGAGTGGTAGCCGAGACGAAAGAGGGGCCCTCGTTGACGACTGGAGACGCTAGGAAGGGGAATAAAAAAGCGCTTCTTGATGCCTAACAGCTCAACGGTGCCGGTCACCGAGTAGACAGCATACCCTGGCCACAACGTTGAGGATTTCCACGTTCTTGGGTCTTCCAGGGTGGCTTGCTTGCTTTGTCTTGGTGGTGGCTGTTTCTACCGATTCCGACTTTTGCCCGTGCAGATTCCGCTAGACTGAGTGAGACCCCAGCGTCAGTAATCGTACACGTGTTGCCCACATCTCGACTCCCTGACAGCTTGTACCGTGGACTTGCACAGACCAATCGGCCAGCTTGAAAGGCAGGAATTGGTCTGTGAGACCCCCAAATCCAAGCCGGCACGTCCCACGGTTCACGGTGCGTGCCGCGGAAACTGCCAGTCGGGGCATGGTAGGTACCCTCTTGAATCAAGACACATCAATATTAAGGCACGTTGCCATGTCTCGATTCAAGACCCAGCGGTGGAAACAACGCACAGCGGTGGCTTGCTCGCCCATTTCGAGCTAGAAATTGCCAATGGCTTCAGAACATTCTGCGCTCAGCCCTTTTCCGCTGCCTTGCCTGCTGTCTGTTCCTGCTAGCATGACATGTGCTGCAGGAACCAAACAACGAGTGCTGTCCATGCTCAACCGTGCAGGCATCCATCAGAAGCTATCCCTGCGGTACTGAAGAGTTTTCAGCCACAATGCCCTACTGAAAGCAAGCTGACGTCGGTCAGGGACGTCTGAGTTGGCCGGGCCCAGCCTACATGCACACACTATGTCATCCTCCAAGTGGGAATGCCAACCGGCATCGAACCTGGCACGATTTGTGCAAGATCCAGAGATGTGCGAGACTCGAACCCGACTGTACTGACCGAGGGTTGAGATGACTGGCTGTCATGCTCTTGCCGAATCACCGTCACACAACTTGAGAACAGCTTGACAGGTGAATCGAGTGATTCTGAAAGAAGACCTGATGTTTAAGGGGAAAACATTCTCAGCATAAATTTGTCCATCGCCATAAAACAATTGTTCAGCCATAGACACTTATCCAGATCGGGATACGATCTGCTTCAGCAGAACAATGGAAGCGAGAGACACGACCCCTGAAAACACCAAAGCTGAATTTCCATGCCAAGACACGGCACGCGATCCTTGGCTTCCCGACCCCAACCAAGAACAACGCCAATCGGCACTGCTCTTAACGCGGTGCTACACGCGGGAAAGAATAAAAAACCACCCCCTGATGTACCAGCGCGGCGAGCAATCGATCAGTGACATTGTCGCTGGGCCAATGTCTCGGCGGGACTGCCAGAAAACCCAGTCAGAGAAGAGCAAGCGAGGGCTAATGGTGAATGATGCTTGCAGACACCAAGGGGCTACTCGGCCATCTGGGAGCGACCACATGCAAGTGCTGTCCAGTCAAAATCCTCAGCACAAAGCGGGCCTCTGGGGGCAATTCACAGGATGCGGGAGATCGCCCAAGACCATTGGTACCATTGGTTCAGTCTCTGACAGATCTAAATCGTGCTGTTGGGCGGCACGCTCTCGTCCCCTAAACCGATTCGAACACAAGCCTCTCGCGAATACCGGTCTTCCATTTCTCCTGGAGGCGATATGCTGCAGAACCAGCTGTAACAGGCAACTATCGTTGTTGAGCCCCGCAAATAATCTATGTGACTACAGCACTAACACCACACTAACACTCGAACAAATAGTCTGGGTCGGAGGCTTGCTAAACATTGGATGGAAAGCTAATCTTCATCACAGCCATGGGGAAAAAGCAAATACCAATGGCACAAAGAAGATGGACAGAAAACAAGCAGCCTTTCCTCACTCCTCGCCGCCGGTGGGCTTTTCCTCTCCACTGTTTGCTCACACGGCTGTGGAAGCAGAGGTGTCACGCGGGGAGGCCTTCTTTTGATCACCACCAATCCTTCAACTTCCACACTCATTTTCGGCCTTGAATATTGGAGAACTTTTACTCCCTCGTGCTCACTTCTGCCGCTCCTTGGCGTGACAAAATCCGCATTCCACTCGTTTTATCCATTTTCTAGCGCTCAAACAAGACCATGTCGAACTCGGGAGCGTGGGGCGAGGCGCCGCTCGGCGTGAACCTGGCGGAAAATCAGAACGGGGATATTATCGGCTCAGTCGTCGGCATCATGGTCCTCGGGCTCAGCTCCGTCGTTTTGCGGCTTTTTACACGGCTGATAAACAAGGGGCCGGGTCTGGCTGCCGACGACTATGTTATTCTTTTTGCAGCGGTGAGTACTTGAAAACGAAGAGGATGCCGTGGGGAACAAGGACAGGCTTTGCTGACCGGCTCACCGTAAATTCAGGTTATGGGCATTGGAACGGCGGTGTGTTGCCTCATCAGTGTTCCCTGGGGTGGCGGAAAGCATCTTTGGGTGGTCACCCATGAGGAGTTCACCAAGCTGTACCAAACCACCTACGCCTTCGTCATCGTTTACATCACTTGCATCTCGGCAACCAAAGTCTCCATCTTGCTATTTTACCGCCGTGTGTTTGGGACAAACGTGATTTGGTACATCGTCTTTGGCTTCACCTGTGCCCATTGGGCAGAAGTGACCATCACATGGCTCGCAGGGTGCAGGCCCATCGACTACTACTGGCGTCAGTATACCGACCCAACGGCCACGGGATCATGTATCGACGCACCGTTGTTTTACTTTTGCAACGGCATCATCGGATTGGTGATTGATGTGGCCATTCTTTTGGTGCCGATTCCCACAGGTATGTTCCCATTGTTTCCACTCGCCCGGTGACTCTCACATGGATCTCAGCTTGGCTCTCCGGAAGTCCTCACACGGTATCCCATGCTAACCACCAAAATCCCATCACAGTTTGGAAGCTCAACATGCCCACCACCAAAAAGGTGTTTGTAGGCGGAATCCTTCTCCTCGGCAGCTTGTGCGTGAATTTCTGTCTTCACCCCTCCCCATGCCCCTGCTCCGGCCACCCTTCGGTATCCGTGCTGTGTCTCGGTCACGCCGACCCCTTCCCCTCAGCTTGACTGTAACCTTGTTTGACCTTGCCACTGATGCCTTACCATAGTGTGTGCGTGGCCTCGGCCATCCGAATCGTCATGATGGACCAGCTCGTCAAGTCCCCAGACTTCACGTGGGCCATGTCCAAAGTCTTCATCTGGTCCTGCTGCGAGCCATTCATCGGCATTGTCTGCGCTTGCCTCCCCACCTATGCACCCTTGGTCAGACGCTGGTGGAGGGGTGAGCTGTCGGGATACCCGGACACGCCCAAAGTGTACATGTCGGATAAGCCCAGTCCGTCCAAGGCTGGCCACAAGATCAGCGGTAGGAAGCACCACGGGGGGCTGGATGCAACTCTGCGAGGGGACGACGAAATCGAACTGACGGTGGACATCTCGGGCGAGCCGGGGCATCATCTACCGGGACACCAGCGACAGGGTGACTCGAGAGACTCGTCAAAGACTTGTGTAAACGGGAAGAGTAGTCCAGAGGACTCATATCAGAACGAGATCATGGTGAGGAAGGATTTTTCATGGAGCAGCAGTGTCTAAGGCTAGGCACAGTTGAGGAGTTTGCATGGGTGGAATGCATAATGGGAGGAGGGACCGGCGTTCTTTAATGGAGGAGGTTTTCTTAACACTTTTTCACTTCGACATACACAAAGTTAGACATGGCCACTACAGGCCTCTCATCAAGCAGAGCATTCAACACAGCCATTCTCTTCTACAAAGTTCGGTGTGATCCCATATTCAGCAGGCTCCGGGAAGCCACACGGGCCATCCGAGTGGTTGAGAGCAGAGCTCCAACCGCTGACCAGTGCTAGCCAGGATCACATGTCGCGATCAACTGAGCAAGGGTGTCCTTTGAGGAGGCTCAAGTCCTGTGACACACGGTAGATGCAGGATTCATGAGGTAGACCAAAAGAACAGAGTGCTTCATTTCGTTTTCTATCCTCGACCGTTCATTCCCAAGAGATCGTCTTTTACCAACTCCACGATATTCTAAATCACGACTTCAAAATTCGGCTTGTCCTTTGCTCCCTGAAACCACTCCCAGGTCTTGGCCGCGATGCGAGTCGGATTTCTCACTTCGTCCTCCGGCGCAACCTGACCAGCAACGTTGATCACACCAATATGCACGCCCTCGGGTGTATACGACAGATTCAAGCTTTGCACAAGATTCCTCTGAGCGGCCTTGGCCAAGGACAGGTTGAAGAGCTGAGGGATTGGGTGATACGGCAGGGCAGAGCTCGTCACGATGAGCGCAGGCCGGCTTGAAGCATCCGCTTTGGCCAGCGACACAAGGTGTGGTATATACCGCTGTGAGACAATGTACAGAGCGCTGACATTGATCTTGGGAGCCGTTAGCAACTTGCCATTACCGTTCCCGCGCAGCGCGACTCACCTTGAAGTCGTACTCGACATCCTCGAGGGGATGGGTCAATAGCGCCGATGGGAGAACACGAGCGGCGTTATAAAACACCACATCAGGCTTGCCAAAGGCGGCATCGGCGTCGTCGAGTGCTTGGAGGAGGGAGTGCGTGTGTGTGACATCGACCGCGTATGTCCTCACATTTATCTGGCTGCTGACAGTGTTCAGGACGGCTTTTTTCTCTTGTTCGAGTTGCTCGGCGCGTCTGGCAATCAGGACCACATTGTTGTACCGCTTCGAGGCAAACAGCGTGGCCACCGACCGGCCAATACCAGGCCCAGAGCCAAGCACGAGGAGAGTTCTGCCAGGAGACATGTCGACCGTGTTGTGGGTGGTCAAAGAAGAATGGTAATACAAATTGGGAGGATTGATGTCTCAAGAGAAACCCTATAAGTACCTATCGGGTCCAAGAGGCTCCTGAAGATCGGTATTTGAGGAACTGAAATTGTCCATCATGATTGCTTCTTCCTCCCAAAATGGGCTAGGTGACCAAGGTCGCTGCGGATGAGGGGCTCGGCGACCCCAGGCCTTTCCCTTTTGGTTTGCTGCAAGCGCCTTCAGATGTGAGCTTCACCACGTCGTTGGCTCAATGTTGCATGACCCTGCATGCATACAATCTCCCGATACGGTCTCAGCTCGCAACCAGCTTGACCGCTATCCGACTCTGCGTTCCTGGAACACACTGTGCCGTCTGCACCGAACGCTGCCCGGTCAGCGTCGCGGACGCCGAGAAACGGCCCTCACATCCATTCCACATGGTCCCGAGACAGGCCCAGATCTCCGCATGAAATTTGGGAGAGTGCAAGACGGGACTGTTTACATACTAACACTCTTCCTCGCCAGCAGAATGATAATACAAACCTCCAGTCTCTTCGGGCACTCCCGACCTCAGCTCCATGCTTGGTTTGGTGACAAACATCACTGCCCCGATGGCAACAGCGACAAGACTAGCGACATAAAACCACGGCAGCCCGATCCAGAATCCCGACTTTTTCATGCCTACATTGAAGCACCAAGCTAGTACTGGTCCGCCTATCAGCGCGCCGCCAGTCTCGAGCATGCTAATCACGGCGTACAGCCTCGACGTGTGCTGGGGGTCAACATAAGCCGTCGAAATAGCCCGGCCAAGTGGCGCGCTGCCCGACCCAAGGGTATGAATGGTCAGGCCAATGAGGAACACTGCTATTCCTGTGCTGAACCCCTGGACGAGAGCTCCTGTCGCCATGAGAGCCAGTGACACCCTTGTCAGCACGAGATCCTTTGCGAAGATGGAAACCCCATATCTGCCCGTCGGATCGGTAATCAGCTTTCCTACACGAGGCAGCACAACCAGGACAACCAAGTGAAGGATGCCCAGCGGGGGCGTAAGCAGGTAACTGGTCTCGGCCAGCGTCCAGCCAAAGTATTTACTGACATGCTGGGCAAGGGTTGTCGAATACGCAGCAAAGATGGCAGGCTGTATGAGGAAGAGTGCCAAAGAGCTCAACAGCTGCCTATTCTTCAGCAGGGACAAAGAAACCCCAAACTCGTTCATCGCGTGTCGGAGCTTTTTCGAGAGTGGCTGTCGTCCTCGTTGTGCCGCTTCTTTCAGTTGGACGGGCAAGGTTTCGGGAAGGAAGAGCAAGGCGCCGAAGATGAAGGGAGTGAGAGCAAAGACGAGGGCAATGGGACACCAAGGACCGATGGTTTGCATGAGAATTCCGGCCAGGAACGGGCCTACCAAGGTTCCTGACACAGCGCCAAAGGAAAGATATAAGAAGCCGATAGCTCTGAAGGTCGGTCAGTGGCAGGCAGAACATGGGCTTGGGATCTACTCACCTATCACTTTCTGTACTGACGTCGGATGCCATTGCATTGAGCGAGTTCATGGCGACGGGGACGCCTCCGCCGATTAGAAAGAATAGACAGCCCATCACGACGAGGTACATGTTGGGTGCCACCCCAAAGAACAGTAAGAGTGGCCCCCATCCAAATCCAATGACGATGCCAACATAGGCGAGGGCGAATGTAGGCTTACGGCCAATTCTAGATTCATGTTGTTAAATTGAGTAGTCAAGACATCTCTGATCAGGCTGCGTACCGATCGGCGAGAACACCATATGGCAAAGCCGCCACAACACCAACCAGCGAATTGATCATGGCTGAGATACCACCAAGCAAAGCAAGCTCCTTCTGCACACCGTCGACTTTGCACATGTGCTCGTCGATAGGCTCGGAAGGGTCTTTGTCGTAATAAAGGTGGCAAAAAGCATCTTCGAGAAGACGGAACATCGGAATCATGTACATCATGCCGCTGGTGACAATGGCAAACGTGAGCAGGGACAGCAGCAAGATGATGCTACCGGAGCTTTGGACCTGGAAACGCGCTATGATTCTGTGCCATTGTGGGGGCTGCTGTGCCGGCTTTGAGCGTGTGTGTTGATAGTAGATAGCATCGGCTGCCTGTTCATCTTCAAGACTCAGCAAGGGCTCTGCTTCGATGAACTCGGGATTGGTGCTGCTAATGGTCGGCATGGCGTCTTGTGGTGTTTACCCGCGCAACTCGACAGGCCATAACAAAGCAGGAATTGTAAGTAGAGCAAATCAACAAAAGTTCTTCTGAAAAAGCCATCATAAATATGGAAGACGACGTTGCCAATTCCACCCCTGAACAAGCTGACGAGGCAATCAAGCTAATCTTCATGGGTCAGGGCTGGTTAAACGCAATATGCGGGATACGAAACACGATGCCAAGCCGCCTGAGGTCTTAACATGCTCTCTTACAATAGAATTGTCCAACTGTTAGGGCACTTCAGCCCTCTAATCTTGGCTGTCTTGGCGGCTACCAGCTCCGCCATGGGCCCACATGCCATGATCACAGGGTGGGTGGGGTTGACGGGAGCTGATGATCCTTGGGACGGAATTAACCGTCTGAGCCTCAAGGGCTCGACCTGTGGGGGTTCTGTGCCTCCCGCCGGGCGCGTGTTGGTGTCATGCTCGACGTGTCTTGTCTATATGACTGGTCATCATTTCTGCCCGATCCAATCGTCCCAGTGCCCGACAGGCAGCTGTGAGATGGCTGTTGCATGTGGCTATGAAGGGCTGCTGGCTGACCACCCTTCGCGGCGCACAGGCTGCCTGCTTTAAAGCCGTCATTCTTGCTGTTCATTTTTGCCATCTAAAACCTGTCTCATGCAGCTGGCAAAACCTCAACAGGAACCATGTACTCCGAATCCAAAGACCGTGTTGCACATCGCGGAAACTCGCCGTTTGTCCTCGGCGCTATGTCGTCGGCCCTTGTTGAGACCAACAATGAAACGCAGGTTCAACCATACACACCCGCAGAGCAGGCAGCGAACAGATATGCCACGCCAAAGTTCCAGGGTCAAAACACCACCTCTTATTCTGTCATGGTCGAAGCTCACAACGACGAGCCGCTTCACCAGCGACTCTCCACAGCCCAAGATACTCCCCACGACAAGGGCCCGAAATTTCTCGACTGGGTGCAATTCGAAGAAGCTACTCTTCCTCCGCGAGAAACCGCCCGAAAGTCCCGTCTCGAAAAGATATTCTCCCCGCTCAACTCGGTCAAAGCCGAACTCCCTGGCCACATCAGCATTGAAGGCTTCGGTGGCATCGCCGAGACGACTCACAACCTCTTCCGCTCTGTCAAAAAAGACGATTTCATGCGATCTGAGCGCATCATCCACCTCCCCAAATCGGCCGTCGATAAGGCATCCAAACGGGAGCTTGAAAGACTGGAGAATGAGCTCTTTGACCTGACAAAGTACAACGGGGATAGCTGTGACTACCTAACCGTTGTCACTTGGGCCGAGGAGGGGATGTCGGGCACCGTTACCCTCTTTAGAGTCATTTTCGAGGGCGAAGACGAGATAGTTGGGCTCCAGCCTGTAGCGGCGATGCAAAACGTCCCCAACCCCGTGCTGGTGAAAATGAGAACCCACGAGAGGATCCAGAGAAAAGCGGTATTTGTACCAGCTGACAAGGAAGCGGAAACGTTCAAATGGACGGCAACTTCGGCGCATTCGAGGGGGAGAAAGCCGTCTTATGTCAGGCTTGAAGGTGGCAACAGTGACGACCGACGGCCCTTTTCACCTGCATTGAGGGATCTTCGATCAACCAGCCATAGCCGAAGCCATAGCCGTCATGGTGCGCTGGCGGACGCAGATGGGGTTCGTGCTACAGTACCGCAATTTGTAGCTTTGATGCACGGACATAGAGCCTTGTTGGAGGAAGTCGAGTCGAGCAGCACGAGGCAGGTGATAACAGCAGACGGTGAGGCTCTGCCAGCTGTCACTCTGCTCAAACGCCCACGATCGAACCCGCACGAGGGAGACAGTGTGCATGTGGCTGTTTTGGTTCCAGATCAGGCTGCCTGGGCTGACAGGGAGATGCTCTGGATCGGTGAGGGTATTCTGGAGCTGCGGAAAAGAAAATACTGGGGCCTCATTGAGCGGCCGAGAAGCCGGAGCAGGAATAGAAGCAGAAGCAGGAGCAGAAGTGGAAGTCGGGACCAAAGTCAAAGTCGAATGCCAGAAACCCATTCACGCCATTCCAGTGGGGATCACGCCCGTCGGCGAAGTCGTAGCCGCATCCGCAGTCGGAGCCGAAGTCACTATGGTCACGACTCGAGGAGTCGTAGCAGACACCTTGCACTGGACCCTTTTCTATAGGGGGCGTGCTGTTTAATTTGGTACCCCGTCATCATTGATGTTTTAAAATTGGTCATGACGATAGTTTATTAGACTGTCAGGGCTAAGATCGTAGATCAGTCACCTGATAGGATGCTCAGATCCAGAAAAGCAAACCGAGTATTACTCATTATCATTCATGAACCTCTGGAGCCATCGATTCCGCCCGGTAAAGCTTCTGAATTTCTTGCCAAAGATCCTAAAAGAGCAAAGATTAGCATTTGTCCCACAAGGGATGAAGCAGAACTACTTACCATAACGGGATTGTCAACAAAGTGACAAAGACAAACAGCGCCCCGAGGATACAAAACACAACAAGCGGACCCTGCTGTTGCAGCCACCCATTGACAAAGTAGGTCAAGCCAAATGTCAACAGATTCCTAGTATTTATGGCCACAAATGCCTCTTCGTTCAGTTCACGGTAACTGTCCACAATGTATCCAAACACACAGGTGGCGGCAAACACCAAGCTCATGTTGGCCAGCCCAAAGCACAGCACTGGACCTGACCAATGTGTCTGGTACTCAATAGAGGCGCCAAATCCAAAAAAACCAACAACTCCCGTTATCAGAGAAACGGCCATGAGAGGGAGACGAAACTCTGGCTCGTAGATTCCCCTGTTTTTCTTGGTGAGGTAGATGCAGATCCAATCGTTAAGAGGACCTGAAATGAGCTCGCCGATGATGGTCAAGATGAACGGGGATAAGCTGATCAGGCCGGTCTGACTGATGGTGAAGTTGTATGGAGGGTTTACAAAAATGACTGCGTTCACGACGGAAAAAACGACAATCCAAGTGATGACGGTTCCTGAATATCGTGAGTGGGGCTGACAACTCAGGGGTTCAGGGGCTCAGGGGCAATCCAAAAAGGCCCACTCACCGTATACTAGGAATCCCCAAAACACAGCTGGATAAAACAACAATACCACGGGTCTCACAAACGGCTTCCACCCCGGAGCTCGAGAGTACCGCCCAGTATAGACCCTCAACGACTCCCAATAAGTATGCTTTCTCTCGGCCGCTTCCAACCTTGCCTGTTCGGTGACATTCGGCCCATGTCCTCCCTCAGTAAAAGAAGAAACATGCTGCAACTGCACCTCATGCTCCCTCCCCAGCCTCATCTTCCTCACACTGCCCTCTTCTGTTTCTTCTTTTCCCTTTGCCACAGGCACAGGAACAACCGCGTCCCTCCTATAGGCCGTCTCCGGTACTGCAAGAATAACACCCAACCCCAAAACCCCAAACAGAATCGCGCACACCCCAAACGTCCATTGGTACCCCTCCCGCTCGATTATATACCCAGCCACCAACGCGCCCCCGCTGATTCCCGTCAGCAAAAATAAATTCCACACCGCAATCCTCGTCGCCCGCTCGTGAACGAAGTACAAGTCTCCAATTGTGCACTGTACCAAGACCTCATAGGGTGCCATGCCGATACCCGCAATAATTCTACTTGCCAGAAAGGAGTCGTACTCCTTGACTGCAGCGCCCCAGATGCAAGTAATGAACATGATGAGGATAGCAACGAGGTAGATGGGTCGGCGGCCGATGATTTTGGCTAAGGGGTTGGTGATGAACAACCCGAGGCCTATGCAGAGGATGAGCCAGGCGGTAGACTGGGCGAGGGCGTCAAGGGTAATGTCAAGGTTGTGGGCTATTTCGACAAAGCCGGGGGACAGCATGGGACCGTAGGCTCCGACGACGGCGGCGGAGAGGGAGGTAATTAGGAGGATGAGTTCCTTTCGCCATTGTGGCCACTGGTCCGGTGTGTGTTAGATTTGGGGGAGGAACAGGGCAGAGGAAGCTGGACGTACGTTGAGGGGGTCGTTGGGGCTGTCAGATGGCTGAGGGACGAGAATCACGTTTTTGTAACGGCCGGTGCCGTGTTTCAGTTGATCTCGTGGTATGCAGGAAAATTCGGGAGGGAGGTCATCTTGGTCAGACATGAAAGCTGTGGGCAATTCCCACGTTAGTTGGCCTAGGTGTTCCAGTGGTGGTTTTGGTTTCGCAGAGAAAGCTTACCCGTGCCAGGCACGACTTCCATCTTTTTACAGTCCAGTATTCCGAAAGGCATGTTTGCAACCAGTACTGCGACTTGTGAAGCCGCAGCTGCAGGGGAAGAGGAAAAGCTGAGCAGTGTAGAGTAGCGGCAAGCAGTTAAAATAGTCCACCCTGTGGTCGAACCTTGGGTCTGAGCGGGGAAGGCACGCGGATATGGGATGGAAACAACAAAATGGACGACGACGACGTGAAGCACAGACCCGGAAACTCTGAACCGCGCGCCAATCTCCCCACATTGAGGAGACGATCGGTCCCTGAAGGCAGGTTGAAAGCACTCGTCAACACAAACAAATACTCTTTTCCCTTGTCCCATCCTAACATCCTGCTTATACCTACTTCCTTCCACAGACTTCCCCACACGAATCACGACCCCGGTGTAACGCTTCATGAATTTGTTACCATGCCCGCTACCTATGCAATATACATTCGGAAAAATTCAGGTTAAAGTCAAAGTCTCGCGGCATCCAAAAGCTCCTAACCATGGCTGACGCTATTCTACACCCCTTGCACCAACGACCCGCCGGCAAAAAATGATGTCGGTACTCCGTAATCTTTGCTTTTGTCCCATCCTGCACAGTTCTCCAACTTGACTCCAGATTAATTACATGCGGGGAACGAAATTGTGTGTGGCAAGCGGCAGTTGGGGTAGTGCCAAGGTGTGGCTTAAAACAGGTGTCTGGGTTGGGTAACATTTAGAGCACATATGGACACTGCTATGTAGAATCAATGAAGATCGTGGGATGAAGAGGTACAATTGAAGAGTGCAGCCAGCCATGTGAGAAGTCCTACAGCCAATGACTCCTCCAGATGCAAAATGCGCAGACGGCGTGCGTTCCCAATCGATCGACTGCGCACACTCCCACAACAGCTCGTCGAAGGCAGCTTAAAGTATCCTTTTGGAGAGGAGACGCTCTGGGTATGTGTCGTTTGGCTTTACAAAGTTGAGCCAGTAGCTTAGTGAGCGGGTGAGACAGCATCCGCTGACTGTATCTGAGAGGAGGTGACAGAGAGGGTACCTCAAACGGGTCGTTTTCGTAAACGTCTAGCATCTTGGCTGCCTCGCGCTCACAGTGAATCCAGTCATTCTGAATGATGCAGAGGACGTCGATCCAGATATATTCAAGGGCCTTTACTAGGTACTGTGTGAGCCCGATAACTTCCCGGATGGTCTTTAGAATGCCATCCCAACATGTCCATCTAAGCCCGTCCACCTAGGTAGCTTTGGTCGTAGTAAGTGTCTGCGATAAGCCCCAGTAGTAGTTCAGTGCAATATTCGGTCGAAGTTGGCTGTTGTATCTCAAACCCAACTTCGATCACCCGAGTACTAGATACCAAGGTAACGGAGCAAGAGTGTTCATTCCGCACTCGGTATGCAGTGATGCCGGATTCGATGGGGTTAACTAAACTGAGACAATTCTGCGGCTCTTCACGCTGTTAGTGAGGAAAATATCATCAAATCCATAATAGGCCCACCTCCAATCGTTTTGAATATGTCTATGTAATAATACCTGTGGTCACAATCGAACTGGTACTGTATCGCCAAAGGAGTCATCCCCAGGCCACGACGTAACCGTTGTCGCCGATTTTAAAGAATTCTCCGTCAAATGCCTCCAGTGGCTCGATGATAACCCAGTCTTAATCGCTGCATACCACAGCTGTCTCGCAGAGCTGGTCAAGATAGGTGTGAAGGGTCAAAGTCGTCTGGCGTTGTGATGGCACGTCGAGCCATTCGCCATTCTCGTCGGCACATGGTGGATCGTTTGGCATTCAGGTCCGTCGTAGGTAGGAATGGAATCAATCCATGTCGAACATGGCATACATAAATGAAGCAGTAAAAGCTCTCTCGGTTCCTTAACAAATGCAAAGAATAGCCTCAAAAGAGGCCTATGATATTGATACTGGGTTGCCGCCAGTCCAAAAAATACTGGACATGCCTCCGACGGCCCCTGTGTCCGCTATATCCTATACTAAGGCTCTACTATCCAAGATAGTCTGAGTATGCAAGGTTGAAGAAAGAAGATATAAGACAAATATATGCAAAGAAAAGAACAAATCACCAAGCTCCCCAACCCCCCTCCTCATCGGTATCGTGAGCAACTCCAACGACCCAGAAAATCTTTGTCTTTCCACAAAAGCACTCGCACAACGGGGTATGTTGTCTCATCTACGCAAAGAAGAATGACTCCTTGTATCACATGCCGCCCATTTCCTCTTCAACCCCCTTGCCCCTGTCCCTGACCTGCTTGCGTTGGTTGCCCTATCCCCCAGAATTTGAACCCGGCCACCCATCTTTTGTTCCTGGCTTGCTGGGCGGTCCAAAAAGATAGTCACCGACCCGCATCTGTGTCCTGTTCTTTGCCCTTGCCCTTGTCCTCGCGCTTGACCTCTGACGTTGGAGCCGGCGACGACTCGCTCTCGGCTTCATCCCTGCTCCGCTTCCTGGTGTTGCCTGTCCTCTTGGCCATGTAGAAGTCGTACCGGTCGGGAAACAGGATGATGTTGGCCAACCTGGCGACTTCAGCCTCGGCCCTAGTGACAGAGTTGGATTTGCCGGCAGCTGCGGCGGCGACAGAGTCGTCCATCTCGACATCGGCATCCGGGCTGCCACCGTTGATGTCGGCGGGCGGCGTGGGTGCAACGTCAAAGGGCGCAAGACCCATGGCTTGCAGTCCCGCTGGCCCACCAATCTCGGCAATCTCGGTCTCACCAACACGACCAATGTGTGTCGCCTCGCTTCCGAGCCCGCTGCCGGTGGAGTCAAAGTCGGGACTGGGGTGACCTCGCTGAAAGGTCTTGCGCTGGCGTGCAAGGTAGAGGGCGTTGTTTTGTGTGAGCGGCGCGGCCGGGACGTAGACGAGGATCGAGACGGGGCGGCTAGGGGGCTTGTCTTCATCGCCCATGGGCGGCGGCGTTGGTGCGCGGCTCGCCATGACGTTGGGGTTGGAGGTGATGTGATAGGCCAGGTCGGGATGCCAGACAATGTAGTCGCCCGTCTGCAGGGTCGGGATGGTGACAAGAGTCTTGCGAAGGTGCAGGTGAGGATGCCACAGCTCCGTCAACCGTTGCGCGTGGCCAGGAACAGCACCGTGGATGATGGTGGATTGCTCCTTGTCGAGCGCCCAGTTGGACGGGTCCAGGAAGGCTTCCCACTCGGGGCCATCACGGCGTTCTGGAGCCTTGGTCTTGGGGGAAAAGAAAGGACGGAGCAGAAAGTAGGCGGTGGCCAGCTTGGGGCTAGGGAGCAGGCGTATAAGACCAGGCTCGATGGTGCTCAGGGCGACGACACCCTGGTACATGCGGAAGACGCTGCATGCGCCGTAACCGTTGTAGAGATCAGACGTGGCGCTGACCCGGTGGGTTGGGTCCCATGGGTCATACTTTTCCCACTCGCCGTTGAACACAGCCTGGTAGGTGCCTCCACGCCCATATCCGTCGGGCTCCCAGCGCTCCAAGCTGCCATTGTCGACCTGCGCAATCACGGTGGACGAGGCAAAATCACCCAGCAGCTCCAGTTCGAGCGCAGCCTTTTGCGCCTCCTCGTCCGGGGTCAGGCTTTTGCTGTCGTTTGCCACACTATCGTCTTCGGCCTTCTTCTTCTTGCCAGCCGGCGCATCCGGACCCACCCCTCCGATGTTGGCGCCGTGGATGCGCAAACGATCGGCATAGGCGATGGGGAAGCGCGTGACCATGCGGTCGTCGGCGTTGTTGTCCCACAGCGACATGGCGAATTTCTGGGCAGCCATGACGCGGGGATGGGCGCGGGTGCGCACCTGGGCGGGGGTCCAGAAAAAGTCAAAGCATGTCGGATCCTGGGGCGTGGGCTCCTTGAAGTCGGTCTGCTTCTCGAGATACTTGACCGTCTCGTCGATGGTGACCTGTGCGTCGGTGCGGGGCACGACCCCGCGGATCAGGCCCAGGCCGTAGCGCTTGAGATCGCGAGAGAAGGCAGCCCTGCTCTCGGCATTGTCCATGTCGGCAAAGTCGATGCTTGGCGTGAGGTGGGAGCCGCGCTGAGCAATGTCGTCGACCTCGTCTCGCAGGGCCTCGATCAGACGGGCCCACGAGGCCTCGAGCTCGGCCTCATGGCCCTCGACGAGGCTGCGCTTGATCTGGGCGAAACGGGTGGGCAGCGGGACGGGCTCCTTGCCGTAAAAAGACAGCACGGGGGGCTCCATGGCGTTGGAGGTGCTGCTGACGGGGACGGGCCTGCTGCTGCTGCTGCTGCTGCGGGCAGAAGCAGCGAGGAAATCAGCAGCGGTTAACGGGGGAGGACCATCGCTTTTTATTAGCGGGGCGGCAAAGGTGGCCGTAAGGTTGCGGTGCTTGAGCTTGGAGAGCCTGCGGGGGCGCTGCTGGTGCGGAAACAAGGGGAGGTAGGCGGCGCTGAGACTTCCGTTGGTAATTGGATTTACGGAGGACAGCTGGAAGGACGGGGAGGTGGGCGGCGGGAGCGTGACGGCTGGGGCAACTGGTGGTGCCGGAGACTGCGGGCGTTGAGGGTGGTGGCAGGTCGTGCGCCGTCGTCCGCATTGGTTGCACCGAGCTCGTGCCTCGAGACCCATGTCGTTAATACCAATCGGGTTATTGCCAGCCGGACCGGTTCCAGCGAGGGCCAGCGGTAGCGGTTCTGTTGCTGGCATTATTGGCCCTGCCACCGTTGGCCCCAGCACGTCGTGTATCGTAGATTTTGGCGGGGAGGAGGCTGTTATTGTGGTCGACGCCCTCGTCGAAACATGGACGGCGGCGCCGCTTGCTGAGCTTGCCATTGTGCCCGACTGATCATCGAGTCTGTCTGCGGTCCTGGTCGAAGGTCGTACTGCATGAGTTGGAGAGAGGAATGGGGGTGGTGGGCAGCCCTCTGGACTTTTACGGCTTCTCGCTTCCTGCTCCCTCTCGGCGGGCACGCCTCTCTGGGGAAACTTCGGCCCAACTCGCAGCTAGCACTTTAGCCTTGCTCCTCCGAGATGCCTGTCCCTCTCGCAGGTTGTCTCGATTCGACTCCAGTCCAGCCCAGTCCACCAGTCCAGTCGTCTTGTTGCCCCTTTCCCTCGATGCTGCCTCGGTCTTGGTTGCTGTGTCTTGGTCTTGGTTGTGGATGTCGGGTGTTGGTGTCGATCAACGTCGTCCGAGGTGTCAATCAGTCAGTCAGTCAGTCAGTCAGTAGCAGCAGCAAGCTGGAGGCCAGTGTGTGGATGCATCGTCGAGTAATAAGGCAGCCCAGGACTTTGGATGTCGGGCCAGCCAAGGCGTCGGAACAGCGACGGGCATCAATATAAAGAGAGTCCCTCGTTATCTTTAGGCAGAATGGTGGGAGAGCGGGCTCTGCGGCCGGAACCGCTAAGCATTCTCGCCAAAGCATCCAGGGCCTAGATGCCACTGGGTGCCAACAGCACTCGGTGCATCGATTTCCGCCGTCGCGTTTCCATCCCACTCCCACTCCCGTCTCATCAGCAGCTCTGAGGTGGATGGATTTCAAGTTCCAGTTCCAGTTCCACCTCCACCTCCACCACCAGGTAGGGCCGTTGGACCGTCTTCGAGCGACGAGCCAGGCCCTGTCCCGGCATGATGCGCTAAAACGGTGCTGTCTGTGGGGGTTGCTTCCCCGCGGCTCCAGAGGCAAGAAAAATGGTCTGGAGAAGGAACGCGCATCCGGAATAATTTGGTCTTTTGCGCCATGCACGCAACATCCCCCCGCCGCCATTGGTCCCAGCAGCCCGCAGTGGGGCGCTTGTCGGAACGACGACTCCGCATCGCCTGAAGAGAGTGGCGCCGCTCAGCCGCCTCACGGCCCGCCATTCCCAAGCTTGAAGCTTCGGGCGGCATCCGAACGCGACTCCACGGATGGATACCCACTCGGTATCCAAAACAATACTGCAGTAGTACCGTGAGTACCTTTGCTCTGCTCTTCTCATTATCTAGTCTACCTGACCTCATGTGACTTCATGTAACAGGAGTATCCGCAATCCTCAAACAATTCAGCCTCTTTCAAGTGCCATCCGTCTCAGATTTATCTTTTTTTCCCTCTCTTCTGGTCTCCTCACCTCACGGCCCTTCCAAGGGTCCTACATACTCCATGCCGTACCCGTCAAGCACGTTTGATTCCATGTGCAGACGGCACAGACTCGGAATTGCCCCTCCTTCGCTTCCCGGGTGCTTGATCTGGTTGCCCAGAAACATCCCATCAAACGCCGTCCAATCTCATCCAATCCGTCACATGTTCATTCATGCCTTGAGCCGGTGTTCACCCGGATGGCCCAGGGGGCTGAGGGACCAACTCCCGTGTGAGCCGGGGAATAGGGGTGACACCTCAGTCCGCCCTGTCTGAATCGGGAACACGGCTTATACCGACTACTGCTGCGTCCGGAGTAAAAGCTTGTTGTATTATCGAGCACTCCAGCTCGTCAGTGACTAAGCTTCAGCTGATTGTCTTGACACTTTGGCCACTGCCCCTATTTGCGAAAGCCGTTAAGCCCACCGGCACAATCTCAACGCTCCCCAGTTGTATACATAGGTACTACAGCTAATTACCATCATCCCGAACCCATACAACTTCAACTCCCGCGTCATCGGTCACCAGGGGGCATGTCCTCCCGCCCAGCTCACGCTATACCCAAAAGCACCGCCAAAACCTCGGAGCTCACCTACCTCCCAACGGCGTCCTATTAGGCATCGTGTCCTTTTTGTGACTTATTTCTCTCGTGCCTTGTTCCCTACCCAAAGTAGCCTTGACACCAGCGCCGGTCGCAAATCCTAGGTCATCACGACGGTTGACCCCAGATTCATCAAGCTCACCAGGACAGACTCGGAGCATGCCGATGTTGATGCCACCACCCGTGGCGATCCCATCTCCGTCGTGGACATCACAGATCCTCCCCTCTCGGCACGATTTGCTTTCCAATCTGGTGGTAGCCTTCCCTCCCAGAGTATTATTGCGCCTGTCATGTCGTGTTGCCCTCCCCCGGATACAGAGCAATGTATCCTTCCCACAGCACAAGGTCACAACCGCCCATCCGTCCGCGTACCAGCCTGACCTGCTCTCATCCGTCCTGCCCCCCTCTCTCTCTCCACAAATCCCCATGATGAGATTGACGAGTGGACAAAGCCCCGCAGCCTGTCCAGTCAAATCTGGAGAAAAGGGTAGCATTGGCCGTCTCCAATTCTCGAGCTTGGACTTTGCTGGCTGCTTGACAGAAAGCGGTATGAGCACCACCTTGTTGCTCCCTCCGGCTGCTTCGTCGACCCCCAAAAGCCTAGTCTATTCAGGCAGGTCCCGGCGTGGACAAGACGGGGGAACAACCGAGGTTATCTCACCTCTCGTTTGAAACTGCCTACTTGGATGTTTGAATTCGTCATACTCGTACGTTGTGTAATGTCATCCTTGCTTGTGATTTCAACAGCACAAAGAAAAGAAAAACTGCAGTCACACGATCTGTTTAGGAAAGGTATCGAACCCCAGAAAATTCATCACTACTAAAGCTGTAAATCACCCAGTAACCCACGTGTAAGCCACGCAAAACCAAGGATCATCTTTTCTCTCCCCCAGACATCCCCGGGTCTGACCTCCATAGTCAGGATAGCAAGCATATTTATACTTTACGTCAGTGCCGTGAACACTATCCGAGTCCCCCACTCACAAACACTTCTTCCCCTCAGGCACCTACATGTCAACGGTCACGGACGTTGAGTCCCCCCCCCCTTCGGTACCGGCCCATCCTCATTCTATCCCGAGCGCTCTCAGCCATACGACCATGCCCTAGTCTTCAAACTTGACCAAGAAAGCATGGAAGAATATGACCAAGTGCACGCGTGATGTACCTCGCTTATAACAAAACAGCAGACTAGGCACTACACCCAAATCCCGCCCCCATTCAGCTTCCCCTCATCATCCTCATTCCCTGAGAAAGAAAGGAAAAAAAAGCACAAGCACCACCCGTTCATGCCAGTCCCCAGAAAGGCAGCAAGCTCCCGCACTACCATCCAGTTCTCACGCATCACGTAATGTCACCCTCCTTCTCTCTGATTCAATCTGTTGCTCCCCCATGTCAAAAATAGCTAGAGCCCATCTGGAGGAAATCAGGTACCAAGATAGATGACGATAAAACCATCTCTGCTCAACCAATATTTAACCACTGGCACATTCAAAACCACACCTACATGCTGAGCTGAGCCAACAAGTTTGAGCTCGTGGGGGCCCCTTTGAATATCGAGATGCGTGTGCTCCTCGAGGCCGGTATCGGACAACCTTGCGAGCGACTCGATCTTGAACAGGATGGAACAGTTTGATTGGCGCACTCGGCGAATGCGCTTTGTCGTGGGCAGCCCAGGTCAGGTAGAGAGAGAGCCTGATACCGAGGCGGCTATTAATTGGACTCTTTCTATACCTAGTTGGATTCAAGATAACTATGTACAAAAGTGGATCTAATGCCCTTTGTAATCCGCATCTACCAACCATCGTACACCTTTAAGCATACCCGTTGCTGACAAGCCACTGCTTGACACCCTCGGCGTCCCTCGTCTTGTATGCCGCGCGTCCGCGAATCTTGTCCTTGACCTGCTCCAGTGTCCGGTCAAAGCCCTTGGTGTCCTTGCCAGCAAAGAACGCCTCAATCTCCTTGAGCGTCTCAAGATCGTTAAACTTGGGCAAGCTCACGTTGATCATGCGGTCCACAAGAATAGGGTTGCCCGCCAACTTGCCGGTAAACTCATCCCAGTTGTCACGGATGTACGCCCACATCAGCGGCCTGGCCGCGCGGTTGCCAGCAAACATGCCAGAGAGAATGTGCATATCGGCGCCGGGGATCGAATCGGCCGCTGCTGCCGGAGGAGAAGAGTTGAAAAGGAAGGGCAGCAGGACCTTCTTGATGACCTCGACGTCCGTGGTGCGGCCGAGAGCTTGGAGGCAGATTTCTTTGCCGTCAATAGCTGGGGTAGTGTACCACTCCTTCTTCAGCGCAGCCACAGCATTGGCCGGGTCTGTGACGATGGCGGAGTGGTATACGGGCGCACGGAGGTTGGCTGGGATGGGCGACTGCTCGGGGTTGGCCTGGTACGCTGACCACCTTTCAAAAGCACCCTTGCGAATTCTGACCACGACTGTTAGCAAGAATATCGAAATTTGATTCAGAAAAGCACATACTCTTCATGCGAGTTAGACACCGCCGTGAGAAGCAACCTCTTGCGAAGCAGACCAGTGTTGAAGTCCTCGCCCTCCTTGGCTTCCCATCCCACCGTCTTGAGAGCGTTGTCAATGACCTCAAGGGTGAGCTTTTCCAAGCCAGCCTTGACTTGCTCGTCATCACCAAAGATAGACTTGATTGTTGCGAGAGAGTCCAAAGCCTGGCTGAGCACGCGGTAGTGAGTCTCCTGCTTTAAGCCTTGCACAAAGGACAGGAGAGCAGCTGTGGTGGCATGGCCTGAAAATGCAAGGTCGGCAGCAGATCCAGTGATAAAGATCTTGTCCTCTGTTGTGAGATGGTCGAGCTGGGTGCCGAGACGCTTGAGCCGGGACTCGGGGTAGTTGACACGGTAAAAACCAGTAGCGCCTGCGTTGAGCTGATAAAAGTCGTTGCTGACACCATCAATGGTAGACTCCTTGGTGGTGAGCGCCAGCGGCTCGATTCCCTTGGATCCCGTCTTTCCCTTGAGGGAAAGTGGCACCCACCAGGTGGTCTGGTCGTCCTCGGGCTTGACATCACCAGTAGACAAGAAACGGGACTGCTTCACAGAAATCCTTTGGTCTTCCTCGGTGACCGTCAGGACAGGGAAGCCGACTTTTTCGATCCAATTCTGCATCAGAGTGTTGACATCGGTGCCGGATGCTTCGCTCAGAGCGGCCCACAGAGCCTCCGTCTTGGCGTTGCTGTACTGATGCTTCTTGAGATAGATGGCAATACCCTTGAGGAAAGTCTTGACGCCGAGGTGGGACGCCAACATGCGGATCATGGAGCAGCCCTTCAGATAACTGATCTTGTCAAAAATTTGGTTCACATCCAGCGCGTCGCGGACCTCAACCTGAATAGGGTGGGAAGACCGAACGGCATCCAGGGAAAAGGCTTGGTCCATCCCCTCATTGATGAATTGCGGCCACACATCCCAGTCAGGGTGAAGATGGTCGGTTGCCAACCAACCGGCCCAAGTGGCAAAGCCCTCGTTGAGCCACAACTCGTCCCACCAGTCCATGGTGACGAGGTTGCCAAACCACTGATGGGCGAGCTCGTGGGCAACGACATAAGCGATGCGGTTCCTGAAGCGAGCCTCGGACAGCTTCTCGTCAAAAAGGATGGCTGTCATGCGGTAAGTAACCAGACCCCAGTTCTCCATGGCTCCGTGAGTAAACTCGTGTACGGCGAGAATGTCGCTCTTTGGAAGTGGATAGTCAATCTCAAACCGCTCGGAAAAGTAGTCAATGATCTTGGGAGCGTGCTGAAGGGCCCATTGACCTTGCTCCTTTAGACCGCGAGTGGTGTACACACGAACAGGAATCTTCTTTCCATTGTACTCTCTGTCGGTAAAAGCTTCAATGTGCTCAAAATCACCAACAGCCCAGGCCAACAAGTAGGTGCTCATGATGGGACTGCGCTCGAAGGAAACAAGCTTCTTTCCTTGGGTGGCCGGCTTGGTCTCCTTAACAGGCATGTTGGACAGGGCCACTTGGTCGTCGGGAATCTCGATGGCGAAGTCAAAGGTCGCCTTGAGGTTGGGCTCGTCAAAGCAGGGGAAAGCGCGGCGGGCATCACAAGACTCGAATTGAGTGCTGAGCATGTAGTAAAACTCATCATCGTGGGGAACACTGGCGGCCGGGGGAGCAACGGGCTTGTACTGGCTGCGGTAAAAGCCGGCCATGTCATGGTTGAGCTCGCCGGTGAACTCGACGGTCAGCGAGGCCTTGGGGGATGCCGGCAACTGCTCGGCAAAGGTGATGGTGGACCGCTGGGACTTGGTGTCCTCGGTGAAGTTGCTGGACTCCCATGACTGATCACTCTTGCTCTGGCTAATTTCAATCCTGGAGTTGAGAAGCTTGAGCTCGAGAGTGTTGAGGACAATCTCGGTGGTGGGCTTGGTGAGTTGACCTTCAATGCTGCACACGGGTCGGTCAGCATGCTACCCAATCCTTGAAGAAATCAAGGGGACCTACGTGACGGTGCCCTTGTATGACCAGGTCGTGAAGTCCAGGTCCGTAATCACCAGGTCGTAGTGGACCGGCTTGAAGGTGTCAGGGAGAATGTCTCTGTCCGTCATGGCTGCTCGTCTCCTCTGGTGCGAGGCGTGAGAGCAAGATCGGAAGCTCGTGAGAGCGACAGCTGGTGACGGGCGAATGGGCAGTCGACGCGGGGTAGCTCTCTTGGGATTGGCCGACAGTGACGACACAAAACGGGCGGGTGCAGACGGTCGAAGGGCAACAAACGTGGCTGAAGGAGAGGCACAGCGGAGAGGGGTAGATGGGATCAAAAAGCGTCCTCTGGCGAGAACGGTGGATGTTGACCTGAACATGAAAAGAAAAGATGACAGAAACAAGTCCAGTCAAGCTTTGGGAAAGCTGCAGAGCACTTGACCAACCCCACCTCAGCTCTCGCAACCGCGCCTCACCCGAAGCTGTGCTGGCAGATGGCCCCTCACCTGATGGACGGAGTGGAGGGGATGGCGGCAGTTGACGCAACCGATGAAACGCTAGGCACAAGCAGGGCCGCTTTCAATGCGCAGGATCAGTCCAGATTGGGGTCTGAATAGACAGCTGTGGAAGGGACGCTCCAGCGAGAAACAGTCAAGTGAACCGAAACAGAGCTTCCGGATGTGGGTGGGTCCCCGGGATCGAAGATTGATCGAAGCTTCGGGCGGAACGGGCGGGGTTGCAGCCCCTCACCGGTGGATCCCGGTGATGGCATGGAGATGTGGAATAGATTGTTGCAAAACACAGGCTGGAAGCACAAAAGATAACCATGTTCAATTCTGCCAAGGTATCCATGATAAATGGCCAAGCCGGCCCGCATGAGTCCTGCCCGGCCCATCACATCATAGCATCACCAGCCAGGTGACAAAATGGTGACGATCCATGTTACGTAGTGTCCCGAATTCCCAGTCCCAACTCCCAGAACGGAATGCAGATAAGAGCTGCGAGTCCAACCACCACCTAGGTAAAATAGGTTGTTGTCGCTGGCTCTGGAGAAAAGCGCTCGACCTTGAGAAGCAAATGAAATAGAAAGGATAAAAAGCACCACCCAATGACGACCTTAGTTCCATGCAACCCATCTAGTTCCCGGAAACCTCACTCTCGGCCTGCTCGGCTACCTTATCCCACCACACACCATGAGCCTCCCGATCGACAACCGACACCTTTCCAAGCATCTCCACCATATCCCTCACCTTGTCCACAAACTCGGCCAGACCCAATCCTGCCAGCTTCTCCCCTGCCGTGCTGGTGAATTTGACCTTGTCACTGGTGCTCACAGCTGCCAGCCGCGCGAGAATGTGGCCTCTGAGTCGTCCAAGCAGCAGCCTCAGGACCGGCTCTCTCACCTCGTCCTGCCGTGACTGCGTGGCCGCTTCTGCTCCAGCAACCAGAAACTTGCTGACCAAGGCCTTGAGCTGTCCCCTTGTCGCCGCCGGCATCGACCGTCCCGCCTCGAGCGCCGCCATGATGCCCTCCACGGCAACGTCGAGTGCCAGATCTCCCTGCTGCTCGCTCCTCTCCAGCACCGCAAAAATCCTCTGGGCTTCGTTACGCCAAGGGGCTCGGACGTCGCGCTTCAGCAGGTTTTTGCACTGCAGCAGGATGGCGCCAGTGATGACGATCCGTCTTGTCAAGCGCCCTGCTTCCACGGCGCGCTTGTGGTCAAGGCGAAGCATCTCTGGCATGTCGTCCAGCGCCACAGGTGAGAGCTGCGTAAACAAATTGACCAGGAGCTGCGCGTATATGCGGTTTGCTGTCAGCCGGGAAGAAGGGTGGTTGACGCCCTCTGGGTCTCTCCTTGAGACTTCAGCCAGCAGCTTTTGCTGCGTAGCCTTCCATGTCCGCAGCGCGACCGATAGATCAAAGTGTCCAGCTTCGAGATCCGAGGCGAATGCTTTCGCCTCGTAAACCGGTGCTTGCGTCACGAGTTTCGGCGCCGCAAGCTGGAGTAGGTAGTTGGCATAGTCGCTGAGCATGACGTCGATGAAGCCATTCAAGGCTTCGAGACGGTCAACGTAGTTGCCTTGGCTGAGCTTCTCCTCGGTGAGCTTCTTCACTTCTTCATCACGAACAGGTGCACAGAGTTTGGGCAGTAATGTTCCCATCGCCTCAAAGAACTTTTCGTACGAAAAGCTCCCCATGGCGAATTGCTGCTTGGCAGTTTCCGTGTCGAGCAGCTCGCCGATAAAGGTATGCATTGAGTTCCCCGGCTTCACCAGCCGCTGAAGCTTCTCTCGAATAGACTCGGCGACCCTGAGGAGCAAGAAAAAGTGCGCCTCTTGGTTTTGCGTCTGCATGGTAACTCGCATGTCCTCAAAGATTGGGTTGAGTAGGCCTGCCTGTTGCTCGTGATACTCGTGTGGCTCGGTCCGGAACTCCTTGTTGATGGCTAGCTCATGGACAACAATCCTGTTGTCAGGCAGCAAACTCTTTTGGCTGGGAATGATGACATTGACCTTGAATGTGTCGCGCTTTCTGGCGGGTGTTGACGGGGGAGTCGGCATTTGACTGGAGGCATTTTGTTGGCTGTCCTCTTCCACACCAAGCACGCCCATGGCAGTCTCGGTCACTGAATGTTCGGCAACACGAGGCTTCATGTCGCCAACAGGCTTCTTTGCCTTGGCCCTCCGAGCAGCCTTGACGGCGTCCGCGACCATTTGCTTGCCCCGAGTCGGACCGGCCAGCTTCTTGATCCTGACCAACAAGAGGAGCTGGTTGTCACGAATGCTCTTCTTGTACACCTGATCGACCGACCCGTCGGTGCTGTCCTTGACTGATTCCCAAATGGCATCAAGTTCCACAAACTGCATGACCATCAATTCCACAAGTGAGCTGGAGTCCCGAGCTTTCCATGCTATAAAGGCATTATAAAATGTTGCATAGACTTCGGGAAAGCTGGTAAAGAGTAGCGGCGGAGGGGTATAATTGTTGAAGGAGGTCAGCCGCCCGAGAATATTCTCAAACGATACAAGCAAGTCCCTGGCCTTGCCGACCAGCTCTTGTGACTGCGGATTCGGTAGCTCGTCTTTGGGTATTGGCTTTGACAGACCCGAGCCGTCCTGATCCGATTCCTCGACTGCCTGGCCTTCCTTATTGCTGAGCACTTGAGATGGGTGCCCCAAGATGAGAAACGCACTCAAGAAAGTCCGTACTGCCGCCATCTCCTCCACAGACCCCTGTTTCCCCTCGTCGAGGCCGCATATTCGCAGTATTCTGGACGTAACAAGAAGTACCTTTTCCTGAGACAGCAACACAGTGACCTTGTCAAACGATGTTTCCCTAACCGCATCAATCGACAGCCCAAGCGCAGAAAACTCGGCAACCGCTCGTTGCCGCTGGAGGGCTCTCCACCACCACTGAATCTTGGAAACTGCTGCATCCTCGGTCAATGGGGCTGACTCGCTGAGCTCCATCCCACCAGTCTCGGTATCGGCGTTGGGCATGGACTCGACAGGAGGAGATTTTCGCGTTCCCAAGCTCTGCCCACGCTCCCTCCCCCTAATCTTGGCCGCATTCCTGTTTCTAAACTCTTCCCTTCTCCTCTCAGCCTCTGCCAGCCGCTCCTCCATTTGTGACTTCATTTTTCTCGCCTCTTGCTCCCGCTTCTCCTTCATGGTCTCGGCGACAGCCTTGGCGCGCTTGACCTCCTCGGCACAGGAGGCAGCGATCTCGGCCAGGTTGCGCTCCCGGGCCTGGGCAGCAGCAAGCGCTCTCTCTTCACTGGCGCTCGTGTCCTTGGTGACAGCCTTTGCGATGGCTGCGCGCAGGCGCACCTTTTCGGCATGGGCGGCGCGGTCTGCGAGGCGGGCCTTTCGGTCCTCGAGAATGGACGCTCGACGCAGGTGCTGGGCTACATATTTGCTCTGGGGACCGCCCTCGAGGCTGTAACCATGTGACGATCGGGACTGGGCCGACGAGATGCTGTTGCGGCGAGAAGAGGCGGCGCTGTCTTTTCGTCGCGTCTGGTTTGTCGGGCGGTAGAAGAGGCGGGCAGCGATATGGGGAGGTGGGGTCGAGATCTTGGCGGCGTCGGCGTCGCCCTCGACGAGATCGATTTCTTCGTCGGGTGGTGGGAGAGAGAGATGGACAGGATCTGGGGTGCCGGCGGTGGGCGATCGGATCGATTCCTCGAGGTTCCTTTCGGGCTCGGTCAAGTCGAGCGACGGTCGCCGCATCGCGCTCGCCTTTGTTTGTGTTGTTGTGGTGGGCAAATCTTTGTCGTGTGTGCGGCTGGCGCTGGCGCGATGGGAAACTCAGCAAAAAGTGATAATGGCACAATTGGGAGGTGGAGAAGGGCCGTTATGTCATGGATCGATGGTCCTAGAGATGCAGCTTGCAGCTTGCAGCTTGCCTGCTTCGTGGGGTTGTTGCAGTGCCCGTCCTGGTGACAAAGAGAAGATGACAGAGACAAGAAAAAGAGACCGTGAGCCGGCGGAGGGAGGGAGTCAAAGAGAGCGTAAATAACTACTAACAGGAGGTCCGTCTCCCTCCTCTTGCCGAAAACAACCTGGAAGCGAACGGTGCTGACACAGACGCGGTCAAGATGATGCGAACAAGAATAGAAGGCTGGGGAACCTTGATGACGAACAGCCGAGCTCGGGCCATCCTGCAGCCTGGTTGCACAACGACGATGCATTGTGCCAAGCCCTGCCGTTGCTTCGTCCTCTGACAGAGTCGCACCCAAAAAAACTCCCACGGCCGACGTTAGCGGATCTTTGTTTCAACGTCAAAGACACCAATTATCCCTTCCCCTGAACCGAGCAAAAGAGCTAGTGCTCCCGGCTCAGACCGTCATTGTCTGGTTTCTAGATGACGAGTCGAGCCGAGACGGCATCACCTCCCCTCCAGCCTCTGCTCCTCCCATCTGTCACCCTCAGCATCGAGCTCCACCAACGAACTGTGGATGGTCCCTGGCCCCTTCCTCCCATTCGAAGCATGTAGCTCATGCACCAGTTCTCCGTTTCTGCCATAGTGTCCCCAGCTGCTGTCACCCGGTAGCTCGGGCGATACCAGCATCCAAGGTCCAGTATACGGCGAGTTGAACATGGTCCATCGATCTTTATTCTCTCGCTTTTCCCGTTCCTCTACTTCCACATCCGCTTTCGTCGAGTTCTTTCGACCTCTTTCGCTGGGCGTGTCACGGCTAGTTGTGACGACACGGGCGAAGATGCCCCTTTTCCCCTCTGTGCCCCCGGGCCACTTCCAACTCCTCGCCCACCTCGATGGAGTCCATGAGGTGATTGACTCTCTCAGTTTAACAAATGCTGACCTCGAAAGGCCTGTCTCTTGTGCTGACTTGGTTTCTAAAGTCGCAAACTTGGTAAGGGGAGGGCCTCTGTTCCTCGGATCATGGACTGCCCCAAACAAGCTCTTGTTTTTCAACCTTCGGCTTTGTTGCATCTTCCGCTTTTGTTTTCGGCGCCACATGAGGTAGGCTACCTCACACGCTACAAGGAGGGCCACGGCGAGGATTAGACCTATCGTGAGAGCTGCTGCTTGGCCAGAGGACATGTTTTCAGAGTTGGCTGTGCCGTCCTCGGCTGTTGGTAGCGGGAGGAAGGATGTGGTCACTGTTGTGTTGTCGAGGTTTGTTGGGATGTGCGTTGGTGCTGGGCTCCTTGTATGGAGGGTTGTCTGTGCCGAGGTGACAGGATTGCTTTCTGGCTCGGCTTGTACAGTCTGAGAAGAGTCCGTGATAAAAAAAGCAGGACTGCAAAGTTCAGGGTCTGCAGAGGCGTATCCGCCCTCTTTGGTTTGCGGTTTGAAGCGGAGGACATAACGAGTCTTGGTCGATAATGTTTGTGGGGGTATGTTGGGTGTTTTCAGGTTGATTGATCCGTCATGGCCGAGGTTGATTGCCCCTTGCGCACACTATCAGCACTGAGTGGCCGTGAGCAACAGATCAAACTTACTGGCAAGGCACAAAGCCATGGGGTTGACCTCGAAATTCCATGTTGTCAACCAGAGGTCATACACAGTATTGTTGAGGGCATTCCAAGATATGGGAATGTTTTGTCCATGCGTGTAAGACTCTGAAAAGTCCGGCTGCTTTCCGCTCGGCACATTCCAGAGGTATTGTCGTTGGGCATCACCTTGTCTCCTTTCCACTGAAAATAAACGCCTCCAGGTTGCCGACATACTGACAATGCATAGGGATATGAAAAAATAGAAATAGACGCGCTGCGAGTTGGCAATCCCACGGGACTGCGAGCCGCGAGGCCTTTATGTTGGTGATACCATCCGCCATTCCAGCCAAGCGTTGCCCGCACTCGAATGCAGTTGCTCTCCAACATGGTGGTGGTTCACCACGCGGTGTGCCCAACAAGCCTCGATCGGGCGGTGATAACCAGGTTGAGTGAAATGGCTGCAGGACCGCTTGGCCGCATTGGGGTGCTCCTGAGCGCGCCAACGAATGGAGACGACGGAATACCCGCAGAAGCGCGACTTCAAACCAACATGGCTATGAAGAAGGATATCTCTCTCTCTTGGCCCTGCGGTAGTGACCTGACCGCCATTGGTGGCCTAGCCGTCGCTGGCGCTTATACCAGACTGCCGGGTCTGTCATGGTGTCCTTTTGACCACTCATTCACGCCCACTAACACGTCCAAGCTGGGTAGAGCTTCTTGAAAGCAAATCTGCCTGGTCGCCAATCTGCGACAATATCCAAGGCTCATCACGAAGCCGACACGTCGTCGCTGAATACACAGCAGAGAGACGAAACCACGAGCTAGGTGTGTCAAAGTGGCCCTTGAGCCATATGCATGCACCCCTACATTATTCCGACCAACATGCCATGGACTGCAACACTGAATGTGCTCGTGATCATGGATCTGAGGTTACCTGGTAGAGATAAGCAACATGTCCTCTGCTCCAGTGCCATGATACCTCTGTGTCCAAATATGAGCCAAGCGACAGGGGAAAAAACCAAAAGGTTAAAGGGGGGCAAAACAAAGCGAAGGTGGGAGAAAGGCAAAATTGATCGCGGCAGGGATCGAACCTGCGATCCTCTGCGTTACAGGTGCTAAACAAGCTTGTAAAGCAGATGCCTTAACCACTGGGCCACGCAACCTTGGATGGAGATATTAGTCAGAGCTGTGACCTACGTTGTGGGCTGGAGTGGGGTGCGGGGTATGCTTTGAGTCTACACTAGGACATGATTGATTGTATTTATGTTTTCATCCTCTTTGTGATAAAGGATGCCATCACATAACGAATTCCGGTTGCTTCAGGTTTGCTTGGGTACCTATTTATGTAACAATGTATGCCAGTAAGAAATGAATGTCATTTGCCACGCTCTTGGAAACACCTATTGGTGGTCTGGAAAGCACTTATGAGGAGAGAGCCGATTACATCACACAACACAGCGTTCTGTCTCACTGTTTCACATACATATCGGAATCCCATATCCTCGGAAATGCACGTCCCTCTGCACTCTCCAAAAGCAGGCTGTACAACAGCGGCGTTCAGCCAGCCAAGAGCCTGGGCTTTGCTCGTCAGCTCGTCGCCAAGCCCCCAAGACTCGCCTTTGACGATGCAGAACGAGAATTTCGCTGGGCGCCAAGAGTCTTGGGATCCTCATGATTACCAACAGAAGGACCTGGCCAAGGCTGGGCGAAAGAATCATCATGCACCCTCTGGTCGGGAATAAATCTGCTTTTAAGCATTGCTCTCCCTCTTACCTCTGCTGAACCTGGAAGAAGGGACCATTCGTTCTTTCTCGACTGGTCACTATCTGGCGGCAACCTTATCACCGCCGACCACTCCCTGCCTTTGGTACAGCAGCGTCCACAACAGCACCCAGAACGACGACAATGTTATGAGATCGCCCCTCCGCTGCTTACAGGCTCGTATGACGGAGATCGCGGCTAAATAGCGTCATCCATATATCAGATCCAGGAGGACTCGCCTAGGAAGTCGACAGTCGCCGTTTTCAGTCAGAGCATCATGGACTCGCCACATCAACATCCGAGGAGAGTTGTGGACCAAGATGCAGCAATCATATACGAAAGCGACTCCGAGGCTGGCGTGTACCAACAGGGACGACGGCAACACCGAACAGACACTATAGAGCGGCAAGGAAACAGCAGACCAGATGTTTTATTCTCCAGAAAGCTGAAGCCATGGTACACGGCCCGCACAATCTTGGGCATCTTTTGTGCCGTGCTCTCGCTTGCACTATTGGGATTGGGAATCAAACTGGCCGTCAAGTATGAGTCGGCACCGCTCATTCACGTCACTGTGGCCTTTACAGTCTTTACGGTATGTTTGTCTGTTTTGTGTTAAAAATCTCTGCACGATGCTGATCAACAACAGGCCGGGGCATCCCTCCTATGGAGCTTGTTTGAATTCATCGCCATGTGCACCCGCGCCCAGAGAAGGGGCATCTACCCCGGCGCCCACGTGGGCGTGCACATGGGTCTCTGCCTCGTGTCTGTTGCGGTGGTGGGCTACGTCGGTATCTGGGTGTCGCATGGGCAGGACAGTCGGGTCGAGGCAAGCAGGAACAGGCTGGAATACTCGCCCTTGTACCACATGGGGGTGGTGATATTGATTGTTTCATCTGTGTTGCTGTTAGTATTCCTGTCCTAGTTGTCGACATGAGCGTAGCATCAGGGGACTAACGACAGGTCTAGACTTGTTCATTTTGTTATTTCCATCCTGGCCTGCCAGGAACTGAGGCGGAAAGATGACGGGGCTGTGCACAGAACTGTTGTCACGGTTCGATATGACGGAGTCGGCCCTACAGGAACGGCGCGACCAATGGGTTACCGGACGACGCCGGAAACGATTGGTCTGCCAGCCTACACGACTAGGGACCATCGGGATGAGGCAGCAATGATTCGATCTCCACCTATTGTGATAGCCAGGGGTGATTTGGGTGTGGAAATCATTGAAACTCCCACTACGACTCAGACAGTCTTGGGGGAGACAGAGATGGACGGACCAGAGGAGAAAGCACTCAGGTCGTCAAAGCGGTAATGGTAGAGGGTTTCCTACCACACGTCAGTTATGAACGCAATGCGATATACCTAATGGCTAATCAATACATGTGTATCCTACATGATATGGGTGACTACATCAAGAAATGTGTCAACTTCTCCTGAGAATTTGCCAGTTGGGAAGTCCGGGGCAAGCTTGTCCGAAGGATTCGATAGCTGCAAGACTACGGCAGATACGGCCCGTGCATGTGGCCTTTGGCTCGCTCTCGTCATCTTTCACTTTTCCCAACACCTTGTAGTTGTTTTCTTAGCCGGCATGCAATTACATATATCCCCTTCATCATATGCCCTTTTTCGCTGTACGTATCTCAGGTTGTTAAAGTTGTGTTTGTCTTTCCCAATCATGCCGACGGGAAACTAAGGAACGCCGGGACGACGAGCGGGGGTAGGCACCAGGGTTGCATCGAGAACTGTAGGAGACTTGAGAGCTCTGAATTTTGCGCTTTTGGTGCTGTCCATGAAAAGGCCAGAATATTTCTGGAGGGTTTGATCAGTTTGCCCTCTCAGGCAAAACACCAAACATCAGCATTCACATTCCTCGCAGTCAATCTCGTGGTGAAAGCAACTGGGAGCACGTGGGGGGAGGGGACACCGGGCCAGACCCTTGGGATAAAAATAAGAACTTAGCGTCATCCAAGCTCTCGGTGACATTGCGCTATCTAGCAAACGCGGGGCAAAAGAGACCTGTATCTCTCAACCTGCAACTGGAATGGTGTGTCTAAACTATGGGTAAAAGAGCCTCATTAGCATTATTTTTTTTCTTCATCGTGTTATGCTCGCGGTAGAGAATATTTTTGCCCCGGTATGGTTTGCCAAACACAGGCGGTCCCTTATGCAGTGAGATCAGATGCAACCGTGACAGTCAGCCCCTCACCAATCCCTCCCCCAACAGACAGTGCTGCTGCGCCGGCCGCCGGGGAAGAAACCGGTGAAAATTTCCTGAGGTTGAGTGGCTCTGCGCCGCAGGCGATGTATGGGATTTGAATAGGGGTTTTTGTTAGATTCTCTCTCGACAACAGTTCCAGGTTACACACCTCTGGTCCACAAGATGACGAAGTTTGTCGAGTCCCTGTCGAGGCCGGAGTCAGGTTGTTTAGGACATCGTGTACACGGACACCAGTGTTACCTATTTGATCCGGGGAGTCTACATGTATTTCGAACACTTTTGTACATCGAAGAGCTCTTCATTACTCCGTAGACCTGTCCACAACCGCATCATCAACTGATACCCGGATGTCTTGAAGCGCACTGTCAGAGGCCCCTCGTCAGCGCTAGCGTCGGTCTTCAGGGCTGATGATCCATGTGGGGCATGGATGGCATGGCTGGGACCCTACGGGGCCGTTCCCGAAGACCGAACGCGCAAGGTCCGCCCATCTTCATCATTCAGGAACCAGTTAATGGGCGGGTGAAAAATAACGATTCAGACGTTGAAACAAGTCGTCGGGAGTGACCTGAGGGATACCTGACATGGGACATGCCCGGCCTACACACTACTGACTGAGGTGTCGCATGGAAGATCGCCCAGCAGAACAGGTTTGGCTGCTGGAGGGTGCCTGGTTGGAAGTGGGTGGTGCAAGGTTTCTGGCAGGTACCACCCTCCTGTCGTGCATCATTAGCGCCCGACCCTCTGGAGCAACACCCCATGAGGCCCCAATCAATCCTCAGCATTTGCGGTGCACGCAGAGCTGAAGGCCAGAATCTCGTATTTCCTCCGTTCATTTCCCACGCACGCTCTCTTTATCAGAGTGTTTCGCTGGTTCTCTGGCTTTTCTGTCTTTGTGATCCTTTTGCTTTCTCCCCTCCAACGTCCCTCTCCCAGTCCGATGTGCTGCTGAGCTGGAGATGCTGCAGCCTGTCGCCGTCTGTGTCCCGCCGCCATCCCATCTCGATGATTTCACAACATAAATACACCGGTTCGCCCGCCAGAATGCCGTCTCGGAGGTCGTCTGTCGCGATCGCCTTCATCGCTCTTAGTTTCCTGCTGCTGCTCTACACATCGAGGAGGCTGGGCAGCTGGACGCCCTACAACGAGCCTTATCACCACGAGACCGATCCCCACAAGAGCCAACATGCGCCCCAGGGAGATGGCGCCCACGATACCAAGCCCGTACCGTCGACACAGGCCCCCGCCGTCGACCCCCTGTGCGAAGGGTTCCCCGACACCAGCAACATCCTGCTCGTCATGAAGACGGGAGCGTCCGAGTCGTTTGCGCGTGTGCCCACCCAGATGATGACCATGCTCAAGTGCCTCCCCGACTTCCTCATCTTTAGCGACATGGACCAAAACATTGGCGGACAAGAGATCCACGACAGTCTGGCCACGGTCCAGGAGGCTGCGCAGGAAGACAACTCGGACTTTGACCTGTATCGCCGACAAAAGTGGTGCGAGGTCGACCAGGAGAACTGCAACAAGCTCGGCAACCCGGCCCGGGAAGGGTGGAACCTTGACAAGTACAAGAACGTCCACATTGCTGAGAAGGCGTATAACATGCGGCCCAACTACGACTGGTATCTGTTTGTCGACGCCGACACCTACGTGCTGTGGCCCAACCTGGTCGAGTGGCTGAAGCAGCTGAAGCCGACCAAGAAGGTCTACCTGGGCAGCGTCACGCTGATCAATAACTTCAGCTTCGGACACGGAGGCTCGGGTTACATCGTCAGCAAGGCGACCATGGACGACTTCATCGGCAACAACCCGGGTGTCGGCAACCAGTACGATATGAGAGCAAAGCGCGAGTGCTGCGGCGATTACATCTTTGCCCTTGCGCTTAAGGACAAGACGGAAGTCGGGGTCCAGCAGATGGTAAGTGTCTCCCTCCCTGCATTGGCATGCTTCTTCCTTGGCACGCTCGCTCGCGTGGTGTCTTGGATCCCGATCGCTTCCAGCATTCTGGGACGAGGCTAACAACTGGACTGCAGTGGCCCACCATCAACGGCGAAAAGCCCGCCACTCTTCCCTTCGGCCCATCGCATTGGTGCCACCCCATTGTCACCATGCACCACATGAACGCCGAGGAGATCAACACCTTCTGGCACTTTGAACGGAAGCGATACCACCGCCTCGCGCAGTCTGGCAAAAAGACCGAAACGCTTGTGATCCGCGACATCTTTGACGAATTCTTGGCTCCCAAACTGAACGAGACACGCGAGGATTGGGACAACAACGCCGACAATCGCTTCTACCTCGACCAATCCAACGACCGCAAGTGGGAAGACTGGATGACGAACCGCATGAAGAAGCAGGACCAGTACAACGAGCACGAGAAGAAGGCACACGAGTCGTTCGAGGCCTGTGGTGCCGCCTGCAAGAGCTTGGGCAACGAGTGCTTCATGTACAGATACAAGGATGGTGCCTGCAGTATTTCCAACTCTTTCCAGCTTGGCAAACCCCTGAAGAAGGGGGCAGACAAGGACCGGACCATGAGCGGCTGGGACGTCGAAAAGATCAAGAAGTGGGTGGCCGATCAACCGGCATGCGACAAGATCCGTTGGCCCGAGGTCAAGACCAACTAGAAGGAGGAGTTGTCATCATGGTCGCCAATGGGAGTTTCATTCCGATTCAAGGCAAAAAACACACATTCATGAGCCATCAGCTCTGGGAATTTTAGGGATAAGGACTGCTTTGGCGTTTGGGTTGGCTTTGACGGGCGCTGTGGCATACTGGGTAGGTATAATGAAGGAAGGGAAAGACAGGACAAAGGAAGAGGAGCTCGCTGGTACAGGACTCCATCAGCATCATTGAACAAAACACGACAAAAGCGGCGGGAATAGATTTTTTTGGGGGGCACTTTTACAACCAGCGGCATCTGACAAGCAAGCAGGCGAGCACGTACATTGGTCATTTTCTCTTGATAGAATTTGTTTGACGGCATCTCTCCACTTCAACAATTGTATAAATCTGCTTTGGCATATGTAGATGAATGCAACCATGTAGACAACAGTGTGTGTTTGGGTTGTTGAAACAAGTGTTGCCACTCCCTTGGATTGGGTACCATACGGCAAACCAATAATCCCGGCGTGAGACACAGATCAAGACATGTTTTATTGCCCGTCTCATTTTTATCCAGCTTCACCTTCCCTGCTTCCCCAGCCCTCGTTCACGGCTCCGACTAGATATACGGCTGCAGACTAGGCAAAACCCGATCATACGCCACACTGGACGGCGGCTCCATTGCAAACATGTAGTTTCCCCACCATGGGCCGCCTCCCCACCAAGCCCAGCCAGTCCAGACATCGTTGTTCTGCTGCAGGTAGCTCAGCATTCCTGTCAGGGCAGCAATGCAGTTGGTGTTGGCCCCGCCGGCTGTCTCTCCGAGGAAGCCCTTCTTCTTATTCTGCTTCAGCCACTCGGTAGCAGCACGGACACGTTCAGCGCCGATGGTGCGGGAAACGCAGGTTTCCGAGGTGCCGGAGCCGTCGCTGTCAAGGTACTGGTGCATTTGGTAAATAATCTTCTCGCCCGTCGAGCCGGCTGGATCACGGAGGGAGAGGAGGTTGGCTCCGTTGCCCGAGGATACCTATGGGCGAGTATGGTTAGTGCCAAGACTGACAATGAAAAGGGGCAAAATAGGGGGCGTCACCCAGGTCCAAGCGCCAGTCCAAGAGTTTCCTTCGACCATGATGTACTGAGCCGTCGCTCCCGTGGCACGGATGGCGTCGATAGCAGCTTGGTTGAGGCGGCGGACTAGATCATCAGCCATGTCGTGATACTCGTTGTTGGTGTCAAAGATGACCTTGTCGTTGTTGACGAAGAGCTTGGCAATGGTGGTCCACCAAGCCGCGAAGCCAGCTACATCGGTTATGACATTGTTGTAGTAGCGGCCAAAGTTGTGGGGGTCAATGATGGCATAGGCGCCTTTGCTGGTGACATAGTTGACGATCTGGAGCTTAATTAGCGACCTATCAAGAACAGGACACGTTCACTGGGAAACTACATCAGTCAGGCCGCTGGCATAAGTGGCATCAAGTGGGCCATCAAGCCTGTTGGGAACAATGCGTTCCCTGACAAGGTGTCAGCGCTTTTGACTGGAGTACGTTATGTTGAATGTGCCAAGGTCCACTCACATCATGAAAGCAATGCGGAAAGTGTTGAATCCCTTGCCCATCAAGGCCTATCCCGTATCATCAGTTTTAGAAGCTACACAAGCAATCTGCCGTGTCGGATCAAGACTTACATCGATACTCGACCTCACCGGCCAGGTGTAGTGTTTTCCAAGCTGGCCAGGCAGAGTATCTTTTCCGAACTCAGCACCGGATTGGTTGACGCCAACGAACTGGAACTTGGTTGCCCGCTTGGTCGGGGCATCACAGACTGGCGCCGGAGCCGGGGCCGCCAGCGCTGACCCGACGGCAGCGGCGCCGAGAAGAAAATTGAGAAGCTTCATGGCGAACTCTCACACGATGATGGAGTGACAAGTTCAACATAACACCAACACGGCAGACTCATTTTTATACCAATAGTCAATATTTCCATTCAGTCTTGACGACTGCAATCAAAACATCACCAGACCACCGGAAATACCCCCTCCGCCCTCGCGATGAGAAAATAAAGTAAAGTTGATTAGGAGCTCTGCGCTGCTCAGATTTCCCTGAAACATTACGCCACGAGCGAGGCTCATATTCAGGCATGTCGGCGAGCACATAATTCGCGAGTGAAAGAGGCTCCAATCGGCGCCTTGGGAGGTATCTCGTCACCAAGATGCCGATGCAGACTTGCCAACAGCCGGGAATCGTCGTTGGAGAGTCTGTGGGGTTGACACTCTGCTCAAGGCCCGAATGGGGCTGCTTCCTCCGCCCTCCTCGAATCAGCCGTGAGAGCGCCATCGAGGGGATGGTCACAAGAAACAGATCAGATGGGCCGTTGAGCTCGTAGTGGATATTCTCACTTTAGCAAGTTCAATAACAAGATTGACTCGCGATAAATTAGAGACTGGAACGACAAAACGTTGATCACCTAAAGATCGATGATACAGATTACCTTAGTTAGGTAGGTACTTGAGGCTCGGTCCAAGTCATCAGACAAGGCTGCGATGTTTTTGCCTGTAAGGGAGGCTACTATTTCCCCCTGACTGGTATCTACCTTAGTCAGGTAGTAGGCGCCGATGTCATTCAGGTAGGTCAGATGATGGGGTACACTGTAGCGAAATCGTAGCCCTTTGCCTAGCGATCGCCTAGATACAACAATGACCGGTATGGCAAAGCGCCGCAAATTAGCATTGCTATAGTTGCACTAGCTTCCTTGGCGACACACAAGCCGTTGAAAATGCCGATCTAGATACAGGGCCGGGAGTAATCCGGCAACCGGAACAGGGGGGCAGAGCCGGCCCGCATGACCTCTGCCTTAACACCGATTTGAGCCGAATGTTTCGACCCCCTTTCCCCTCGTGGTTGGTGGGCATGTTGGTGTTACACTCTCTCCAAATCCTCATTAACTCGGCCAGCTGATCGACCGATTCGCGTTGAAATTTAGGACGGTACAATCGGACGTCAAGCCGCCCGGCAACGCTCTTAGCAACTGAACTCACCGGAGAAAAGTGGAGAGCAGATGGCCGGACTCCGGGTCATTCCGGGATGCAGACGAGGCTTGCACTTTGGAGGTACCTGTGGACGGAGGGTGACCTTGCAGACAACACGACAGTTAAGGCCACTAGGGCAGCCAGGAAGCAGCCGCCGACCATATTCTGCCACCACAGCATCAACACCGAATGGAAGAGGATGGGGCCGCAACGCATTCATTACCTCGGGGGCACTGAGTCTCGTTGGATTCGGAGCAGGTGTCATGTTCGGCAAGGGATACTATGAATTAATGCAACCAAAGGCTGAATGGGATTTGAACACGCCGAATATCCCCAAGGCTATCACGTATGCCAACCGATTCGAGATGCTGCATGCTGCCGAGGAGATTGCCCGACTGATAGGCCAAGATTGTGTCAGTTACGACTCTGATGTGTTGGAACATCACGGACACTCTGACTGGTCTACTTCCAACTCCTCAGAAAGAGCCGTCGCCGTAGTCTATCCTCGGACGACAGAGGATGTGTCTACCATCGCCCGGATATGCAGCAAACGCAAAGTCCCCATGATCCCTTTTGGAGCTGGCTCGTCGGTTGAGGGCAACTTCAGCCAGCCTTATTCAGGAATCTGCATCGACTTCACCAATATGAATAAGGTGATATCGTTCCACCCGGAAGACATGGACGTGGTAGTCCAGCCAGGAGTAAACTGGGTCGATCTCAACAACAAGATTGCCCACACCAACCTCTTCGCGCCGATGGACCCCTCCCCCACAGCCACCGTCGGTGGCATGGTCTCAACTAACTGTTCTGGCACCAATGCCTTCCGCTACGGAACCATGAAAGACTGGGTCCTCAACCTCACCGTTGTCCTGCCTGACGGCCAAACCGTCAAGACCCGTCGACGACCAAGAAAGACCTCGGCGGGGTACAATCTCACCTCGTTATTCGTCGGTGCAGAAGGGACTCTGGGCATTGTGACAGAAATCACCCTCAAACTCGCCCCTATACCGCAAGACACCTCCGTCGCCGTGATCCCCTTCCCCAGCATCAACGACGCCGCCGCAGCCGCCACCTTGCTCATCCGATCTGGCATCTCCGGCCTTGCCGCTCTCGAAATCATGGACGACGCCCAGATGGCCATCCTCAACAAGCACGGTAGCGCCACCGTCCGCCAACGCCGCTGGCAGGAGAAGCCCACCCTGTTTATCAAATTCTCCGGCACCACCGAAGCAATCAAATCCGACATTTCACGCGTCTCATCCCTCGTGGCACCTTTCAGTGCTCACCAGCCCATTTTTGCCAGATCGAAAAAGGAGGAAGCCAATCTCTGGGCTGCGCGCAAAGAAGCCTTGTTCACCATGGTTAATATCCGCCCCGAGGGAACAGAGATGTGGTCTACCGACGTTGCGGTGCCCATCTCGCGGCTTGCCGAGATCATCACCTGGTCCAAAGAGGAGTGTTCCAAGCTGGGCATTTTTGCCAGCGTCATTGGACATGTGGGGGATGGCAACTTTCATGTGGCTATGATGTATGACCCGAGGAATGCAGGGCAAAAGGAGGCAGTGGGGAAGACGGTCAAAGAGATGATGAGGAGGGCATTGGAGATGGAGGGGACCGTGTCGGGGGAGCATGCTATTGGGATTGGCAAGAAGGGTAGCCTCAGGGACGAGTTGGGGGTGGAAACGATTGGGTTGATGAGGGCGTTGAAGAGGGCTGTGGATCCCGATTGGATTATGAACCCAGGGAAGGTGTTTGACTAGCGTTGTTCTTTATCTCGCTCATATATATTAGGTAGTGGTATTTTTGGTTGAGTAGGTAGACACTGTTCAACACCCAAAGCTCGGGTATCATCGCGAAATGCCATATTCATTATCTACGCCCTGCCCTTAGTTGCCCAATGACCTCCTCTCCTACAAACACCGCCACAGTTCCGATCAAGACCCAGGCCCCGACATACCAAGCCCAGTCACCCACCACACCAAACACCAAGCCCCAGATCAAACCATCGAATACGCACGACGCAAAGCTCTGGCTCACTGCACCAGGACACACCTCAACCACAGACCGGCCGAACAGCAGCTGTTTTGCTTGCCAGAGCCCTATGATGGCCCTCCAGATTGCATACAGCGTAAAAACTGCCCAAACAGCATCTCGAAAAGTGATGAAAGAGGGATTTTGGATTTTGAATGAGACTTCGTATAGGATCGGGCTGAAATAGGTTTGCCGCCGTGGTTGACGTTTGTGGACATAGTCCGGGTTGGGTTGGAATTCGACCGGCGGCATTGATACTTGGTGGTATAAATGTGTTGGTGAATGTAATACATTGGTAAAAACTTTATTAGGGATGGGTAGCAAATCACATGGGAGTTCGGGTTCTTTCTATTAAATGCTGCCTGGGGGAACCACGCAATCCAGGAGACGTGCCAAGAGTCGAATGGCCATCGAGACCCGCAAAGGTGGTACTAAGTTATCGAACATCCATCCTAGCTACAACCAGACGCGCAATCTAATTATTGTCTTTCAGGTCATGGTCAACTAAGCCTTGTTTTCGCCATCGCGCGTGACAGTCTCAGCCAAACCAGGCTGCTCCCCCTTTTCTTTTCTAGCAATGACAGCCTCGATCTCGGCAGCCAAGCGAGACTCGCCCTTTCTGGTGTTCCACGGACGTGGCCCGTCCTTAGAGAACATGACCTCAATCTCCTCCAACGTCTTACCGCAGGTCTCTGGGTAAAACACCCAGAACCAGATCGCCGCGGCAACGCACAAGGCGCCAAATATGATAAAGAGCTTCCAGGTAATGTTGACAAAAGCTGGTGGCGTGAACATGCCCAAGGCAAAGTTGAAGACCCAGTTGGACAGAGCCGCCATCGACATGCCTGTGGCACGGGTGCCGAGGGACCACACTTCAGCAGCGTAGATCCAGCATACTGGAGCCAGCGTAAGGGCGTACACCACGATCAGGAGATACGAGAAGGTGATGACAGTGTTGGCCGGGGCGCCCGAGTGAACAGCAATGACAATGTTGGCATTCGGGGGGTTGCCAACTCCACCAGGAACGTCGGTGTGGTTGCCACCCATGACACCGCCGATGACGAAGTGGCAGAAGCCCATGCCAAGAGCTCCCCAGACAAGGAGAGTGCGACGGCCAGTCTTGTCAATGAAAAGCCTGTGAAGAAGTGTCAGTCTTTGGGTTGTTGCCGACCAAACGAGAAAGTACTTACCACATGACACCTGTAAAGATGATGAAGACGGCATACTGAATACCCGAAGTAACCATGGCCACATCGCCCTCCAACCCGGCCATCTGGGCGATATATGTCAGGTAATACACAATGACATTGGCACCAGCCAGTTGCTGCCACGCCTGTACCGTCATTCCCGCCATGGTCCTCTTCCACATTCCATTCTTGAAAAACTTCCTCCACCCCTTTCCAGCCTCCCTCTCCGCATTCATGACTGTGACAATCTCTTCCCACTCGGCAATCACCCTCGGATCCTCAATATTGCCATCCGCCTGGATGTTTGCCAGCGTCCGGATCGCTTCTTCATCCCTCCCCACTTTGGCCAACCATCTGGGGGACCGGGGCAGAAAGGGCAGCCCAATAATGAGGAGAACGCAAGGAATAAACTGCGTCCCCCACGCCGTCCGGAAGCTTGCCGTCCCCGGGATACTCGCACACGCATAGCCGATAAAGTACATGATCAAAATGCCAAACTCGATGGCGAGCTGCTGGATAATGACCAGACTCCCTCTCTTTTCCGCTTTGGCGATCTCAGCCAGGTACACGGGCACCTGAGCGGACGTGATACCAACCGTGAATCCGTTGAACACTCTGCCCACGATCAGCTGGCCGACGTTTTGGCAGGCCACCTGCACAGATGTCCCAATGAGCCAGAATAAGCACGCAAACATGATGGAGTCCCTCCGGCCAATCTTGTCCGAGATGGGGCCTGCGACGGCAGAGCCAAGGACGGAGCCGGCGGCGAGGGCGGAACCGATGGCACCTTGGATGACGCCCGAGGGATTGTTGAAGTAGGTGATGTACTGGTTCGTGACGACGATGGCCGACATGGACGAGATGTCGAAGCCGAAAAGGGCACCGCCCAGGGTGGCGATGATGGCCACGAGGTGGACATTGTAGATAGTGGGGAGCTTCATCTTGGGCATCCTGTCTAGGTGTCTGAGCCCCTTGGGTGCTGCTGATGGTGACACACAAGAGCTCAGGTGGGAATAAGCTTAAATAAATGGAGGAACCACCAGGCTGGTCGATGGGAGCAGAGGAGGAAATTCTTGACGTTATCTATCTCGCTTCACCATATGGAGGTCTGGATCGGCCGACCAATATTACCCTTTGCATCCTCGCATCCTCGCATCCTGCGTGAGGGGAGAGACATACAACCGTAGACGCGAGCCAATGCGGTCAGGCCGCTGCGACCAGGAAGAGGCATGGTTGATACAAGCAAGTTGAGCCGTTCTGGATGTTACCCTGATGGTCGTGCGTGCCTGTGGTCCAGGAAGCGTCAAGATGGTGGTGGAGCGAGGGAGGTTGGAGGAAATGACGGATCCCGCCAATCATGGGCCGGACCGTTGCGACGCAGCGGAAGTATGCCGTGGCATACCGTTGAGACTGTGACCGTCGATGCACCGGGTTTCGCAGCCGTGATAGGCGCGCTTCTGACCCATGCTCGGATGAATGTAGCATTGACGAGCAGGTCACTACCGCCTTCGGCAGTTTTATCGACGATACCTGACTTGCTGTCGATCGGTGGATGTGTCTCCAGGAATTTTCCCCGGCTTTTTTACCCCAACTTTTAGGTGGAGAGGCGGGGGCCTGATCACGGCGTGTTCAGTCAGTGTTTACTGTGTGGAGATGGAATGTGCCAAACCGGCGTCATATTTTCTGATCAGACATGGCAGCTGGCTGCCATTTTCCCGCAATACAAGATCCATCCGTCTACCAACATGATCAAGCGGCAGTGATGTACTGGCTGTGCGCCCGAATCCGGTTGCCATACTTGTACAACACCCACGGCACTGGAACCAACACAACGGAGATGAATCCCAACAAACTGCTGGCCCATCCGGTACCCAAAGACGAGAATAGCTGCACGGTAAACAGAGGGAAGGCACCTCCAAAGGCATACCTCAACAAACTGTTGGCACTGAGCGCACTCGCGCCGTGCAGCGAGCCATACGAGTTCATGATGTACAGGGCACCGCTGCTGTACACCATGATGTTTCCCACAGCAAAGGGCACTGCGGCCACGACAGGGCTCGCCCAGTGTGCGCCTGCGTTGGCGGACCACCCGAACCAAAACAAACTGGCTGGATTGAGGGCGCTGCCCACCATGGCGCCGTAGAGACGGTGCTCAGGTGGCACTTTGCCAACCCCATACTTGGTCTCCAATGCGGGATACGTGCGACGGTCAATGTAGACAACCCCAACGAACCCTACTACGCACCCCAGCGCGATGGAGAGAAACGTGAGGCCTTGCTGGCCCGGGGTGAAGTTGTAGTGGCCGCCAGGGCCAAAGATGTAGGGAAATGCGGCAAAGAAGCTGTAGAAAACGGCAAAGTTGAAGGCCATGTAGATGGTCATGAAGAGCACGATGGACTCGACAAAGAGCATCTTGAACGGCTTGAGAAGAATACGCTGGAGGATGGCGCGGGATGGCGGAGCGACCTTGGAGGACCGCGTGGGTGTTTTCTCGTTTCGGGTGCGCTTCTCCAGAATGATCTTTTTGTAGGTTTCGGACTGCGGAAGGGCGTACAGGTAGTTGAAGACGATCATGAAGAGGATAACCCATTGAAGCCATCGCCATCCCTTGGCCTCGATCAGGTAGCCGCCGACAACAGGCCCAAAGGCCGGCCCCAGAAAAGGCGAAACAAAGTAAAAAGGATACACGACGCCGGCGAGGGTGGGCCGCCAGAGATCGGCATTGGTGCCGCCGCCCACCGACACCACGGCACTGCCAAAGAAGCCAGCAAAGGTGCGGCAGACAATCAGAGTGACAAAGTTGGGAGCCAGTCCAGAGCCCAGGGTGAACAGGCCAAAGATGGGAACTGTCGTCAAATAGACGATCCTGCGGCCGTAGTTCTCGCTGACAGGGGCAGCAATGATGGCGCCGAGACCAAGGGCCCAGAGGAAGAGGGAGAGGCCGAGCAATGATTCGGTGCGGGACACGTTGAACTGCTGTGATATGTCGTTGGTACCCGAGGTGTAGACCGAGGAGGCAAAAGAGACGTTGACGCAGAGGAGGGCCGGAATGCTCGTCATGTAGAGGCGCTTCCACAGGGGCCAGTTGTAGGGACAGTCGGCATCATCAGGGCCTGTCCAGTCCAGGTCAACCAAGTCGCGTGCCTGAGGCGCTCGGGAGGGGAGAGTCATGGCGGTCGAGCGTAAAGGTGAGTGTCCTGGTGATGTGAGCAGTCCATGTTACCCACCTCACATCACATACCTGTCGACGATGATTCATCCTGTCGGTTATTCCCGTTGCGTGCCCGGGTGTTGTTGGTTGACTGTCGACGTTCCCTGACGGAAGCTTGGCTTGATGCTGCTTGTGGGGACTCGGACGAGGGAGGAGCTTTGACCACTACGAAAGACCAAGTTGTTGCACGTGACAGCGCATGATCCATGCCAACTTGGAAGGATCCTGGAAAGTCACTCACCCTCTTCCTCCCTCATCCTCACCACTGGTGACAATGAACAATGGCCGACCTCACAGCTGTCCCGGGCGAACTGCCCAGAATGATATGCCATGAGCTCGACGAGCCGTCTGACGATTCAACCTCCATCGAAACATGACTCGGTTAGGGTTATTACCCACCGGAAGGAAGTCGGGTAAATATCACGTGCCCGCGCGAAGGTTTCGCGAAGAGGGCTGTTTACACAATACACTTCAGCCTTGCTGTGCTGTTTGTCGTGGCAGCTCTCCAGCATCAACAACAATGGCTACCTTCATGAGCCTGCTGAACGAGACCTTTGTCCAGGATTTGCAACGAGGTGCGCGATTTCGAAACCCTCGCCGATGTCCTCAACACTCTGCGCCTTGTCCCGTACCGCCCGCCGCCTCGCCGTCGTCGCTGAAAGGCCCCTGTACGAAGTCGGATAGAGAAGTTCAAGGCTCTTCCCCTGGCATGAGCTGCCCACACCGGCCACACCGGCACTGGGCGCAAGGCGCTCGAATACAGCGCTGATCCCAATGCCTGCTTCTAACTCTACTACTTATCTAGAACACTAAGTACACTACGGGGTTACGTTTTTAATCTTTTAATTAGTCTATTTATAAATATCTCCGGAAAAACTAAATCGTTTAAAACTTCGTCCCGCTGCCCTACAATCCGGAAATTACTACGAGAGTTCGGCTTTGTATTCAGGATATTATCGATTGTTTTATAGTCTTTAAAAGTACTTTCTAAATCTATAATTATAAGTAATGTTAAAATACAGCTTTTGTTTGTGGATTTTACAGTGTATCTAAGCCCTGTATATTACAGGGCCTCAGAGGCTATACAATGGCTTAAATCAGCAGTGTTGAGGGACTATAGTACCGGAACGGAGGCTCGGCCTCTGGAAGCAATCCGAGGTCACGGAAAGCCGAGCGCTAAGGCCGGTACCTTATAGCAGTTAAACGGTAGCGCAATTAACGGGCGTTCGGGCTCGGAAACGGGCGTTTAGGCCCGGGAACGGAGTTACCCTCAGGGAACGAGTAAAAGGCCGATAGCCTATAAGACCTCTGTCTTATATCCTATTCGCTATGGTATTTTGTCACAGTTAACCCAACAGCAGGCCGCGCCACATGTGGGGCGCAGGACGCCCCTAACCTATCGTTAAGGAGGTCAGGGGATGACCAATCAGGGGTAAGCAGAAGTGCTATGGCGCCAAGGCTCATGAGCACTCTGCAGGATGCAATGTGCTAGGAGTGATCAGAGGGATAGCACGACGAGCACTTCGCAGGATGCAATATGCTAGGAGTGATCGGGGCCGTAGCAGGGCGAGCACCTCACGGTCCTGAGGTCTATATATACGGAGGAACTGGCCGGTGTAGATAGACAGTTCCGCAGTATGCAATTCAAGCTTGTATTCACGGTATCTAGTGTTTACATTGAGACATCTTGTTGTGCACTGTTTAGCTGCACCGAGCCACGATTATTCAGAAGTGCCTTCGACCAGTATCCCTTTCAGAGGTTCTGGATAGGGGTTCGTCACACGTTGCATACTCACTTCAACTCTGTCACGGATAAGTTAAAGGCGTCTTTTTACCACTATGGCCGGACCTGAGAATGTTCAGATGGGAGGCGTCCCGCCTAGCCCAGGCACCGAGGGACCTTCCAGACATATACCCTCTACCGCAGAGCAGGTCATCAAGCGCCTCAAAGAACTCGAGGACGAGGCTCAGCAGACCCGGGAGCAGATTTTCGCTATCTCGACTACGTCTAAGTCGACCATTAAGTTCCCGGTGCCGGAGCGCTATGGAGGAGAAAAGGCCGAGCTTAGAGGGTTCTTAATCCAGCTTAAGACCTATTTTCGTCAACACCCAGACCAGTTCACCAACGAAGAGTCGAAGGTGATCTTCGCGGCCACCAGGCTCAAGGATAGGGCTCTCGCGTGGTTCGAGCCTATCCTCGACGACTACTACGAGCAGGAGCGGGAGTACCAAGAGAAGATTACCGTGGAGTGCTTCGAGAGCTACCGTGCCTTTGAGGCTAAGCTTAAGGAGGTGTTTGGGGAGTACGATGAAGCAAGGCGCGCGCAGGGGAGGCTCTTGAGCCTGCGCCAGACACGCTTAGCGGCTGACTACGCGGCTCAGTTCAAAATCGATAGCCTGCGTAGCACTATCAACGATGAGGGATTAATGCAGCTCTTCTACTATAGCCTCAAGGAAGAGGTGAAGGATGAGTTATATAAGGAGTCAAGGCCCGATACCATCGATAAGTATATCGCCATAGCTATACGGATCGACGATCGGCAGTTCGAGCGTCGTACGGAGAAGAGGAACTACGGCAGGGGTACCTACGGTAACAACCACAAGGGACACTTTGGCAATAACCGTCTTAACGATAAGCGTAAGCGGAGATACCCCAGCACTAGCTACTCCGGTACTATATACTCGGGACCGATAGACGTCGACGCCATACAACAACAGAGGCCATAAGGCCGGGGCTAGGGCAGAGATAACCTTAAGTGTTTCAACTGCGGCAAGATAGGATACTTTAAGAAGGACTGTAGGGCACCTAAACGGCTCGGATGGAAGAAGGAGATCGTATTAACTACTATATCGAAAGGACCGAGGGTTATGGAGGTAGTAGCCATCGGGTACTAGCAAGGCGGAGCGGCAAGCTCCGAGGAAGACTCTAACTGGCACGCCGGACAAGAAGATATAGAGTTCCAGGAGGTGAAGGAAGCCCTGGAAAGGCCAAAGGCGGAGCACGAGGAAGGAGATCTTCAGATACAGGCATTGCAGGATTAACTGGCACAGATCGCTACGGAAGTCACTACGGAGGTCGCTAAAGACGAGGGTCTTACGCAAGGACCTACCAGGTGGACAATACCAGAGAGGCAGTATGGCAAGCACGGAATCACTGTCTCACAGGATACATCACAGCCTGTGAAGCTCTTATATAAGAGCTGGGAAGAGTACTGGAAAGGCAGGAAGGTCGCCAGCATTGGGATCGCGAAGTTGCTAAGGGATACACCAACACCCACATAGTATACACCCTGTGAGGGAGATACGGCACAGCTTCATCCCAGGTATCCGGAGTATTAAAGAGTACCTTGGTTCCAGTGTATTATACACGGATATGTGGAGCACCACCAGAGCAAGTCGCTATACGGCCACTGGCCGGTACGTAAGGTGGGTAAGGAGGGCAAACCACAGCCAGTTAGAAGGACTATGGCCCGATGGGAAAAGGCCTAACAGAAGGACCTAAACGACTACGTCTTATAGAAGGTTTAGGACCCGGTTGAACTAAAGGATGGCCTTTAGGTTATACAGATCGCACTAAGGTATGCGAGGTGCTGCGTCGAATACGTAGACGGTTGGAATATAGACGATAGCGTACGCTCGTGGGAGGAAGTGATACTGGGATGGTGCCCAAGCCTAGACTACGCTATATACCTGCGGGAGAAGGTTAAGCGATATTATTAAGCTAAGACGCCCAAGACCAAGCAGAAGAACCGCTATCGAGCATGGATGCGAGAGAATGCCAGAGACGGAAGATGGGAGGAAGCTAGGCGGGCATGGTTGAAAGACTTCGTGTTACTGGATAACCCGGGGCAGGAGGACGCTCTTAAACAATATAACCGCTTAGGAAACGACTCGCGGCCCTTCGCGGGGGCCGTTAACCTCTAACGGACCACGAACGACATCTTCGAAGGCATTAGCGTAAGGCGAAGGTATGGGACAACGACCCGGCGCTTGTTAGCGAGGTCGTTGCCGTATAGGGAGGAGGTAAGAAAGATAAACGCCTCTGGGTTACTGCACGATAGAGGGATCTCTAGGCAGTGGCACTGGTAGACGGTAGTGCAGAGACGAACTTAATTTCGTTACAGTTCGTGTACTAGGCCCGTATACTATAGAAGAAAAAGAAGGAATGGATAGTTATATAAGGTCCATTTCCTACGCAAAAGGTCTATAGGGAGACACTACCCCTGGATATCACAGTCGAAGGAAAAACGATATTAGTTATATTCGATATTATAGATATAGGACCCTCAAAGGATATAATCCTGGAGCAACTATAGTATAAAGACTATAACCCAGATATCGATTGGAGGGATAGTGGCCACCTACGACCAAGAGAGCCTTAGAAGTATCTAACCAACGATAGAAGATTAGGAGCACGCACAGAGCAGAGTGCAGGACGAGCATCCTCCACGGCACCACCGTAAGGAGCATAGAAAGTAATAATGTATTCTATCGATACAGGCGGCAAGATCGAAGAAGTAGGGTTGACGACGTTGGTGGAGATATCGGAGGTTAATAAATATGCTTACTACAATAACGTGGAGAAAAGCGAGAAAAAGGCGGTACCGGTGGAATATCGAGGATACCTAGCCTTTACGGCTAAGTATTTAGAAGGGCTTCCAGAGCGAGGACCGTAAGACTACGAGATTAAGTTAAAAGAAGGAGCCAAGCTACGGCTATTTAAGGTCTACCATACCAACGATAAGTAGAGTGAGGAGCTACGGAAATACTTAGACGAGAACTTAAAGAGAGGATATATTAGGGAGTCTATATCGCTAGTAGGGTACCCCGTATTCTTTATACCGAAGAAGGATAGTGGCTTACGACTATATATGGACTACCGCTAGTTAAATAACGAGATAGTGAAAAACAGTTACCCGCTACCGTTAATATCTAGGTTACGGAGTTAACTAGTAGGGGCGCGATACTTTATACGCTTAGATATACCTATCGGGTACGCCCATATACGGATTAAAGAAGGAGACGAATGGAAGATAGCGTTTCGCATACCCTATAGTCATTTCGAGTATCTCGTAATACCATTCGGGTTAACCAATGCGCCCGTAACGTTCTAATCTCTCGTTGACTATACTATACGGAAATACCTCGATAAGACAGCAGTATGCTATCTCGACGACGTTCTTATCTACTTACGTACTCTGGAGGAGTATAAGCGATACGTACGAGAGATACTTAACGCGCTATACGAAGCCGGACTCTCCGTTAATAAGGAGAAGAGCGAGTTCCACGTACAGAAGATAGTATATCTGGGATATCTGATATCGCCAGGTGAGGTTCGTATGGAATCTAGGAAAATTGTGGTAGTTAAGGACTGGCCTATACTGCAGTCACAGACATACGTTAGGGAATTCTTAAGGTTTACGAACTTCTATTAGATATTTATCCGTAGGTACGCAGGTATCGCGCGGCTACTTAACTACTTAACTAAGAAAGACGTAGAGTTCCGGTGGGGGCAGGAAGAGGAGCAGGCTTTCCAGGAGCTAAAAGAGGCTATTCTGAAGGACCCGGTGCTCAAACTGCTAGACCCCAGTCGACCATTCGAGGTCGAGGTAGACGTATTAGACTATACTATCGGTGGACAGCTAAGGCAGCGAGACGATGACGGCAAGCTACACCCGGTAGCCTTCTTTTCGAAGAAGCTTGATGGAGCACGTCAAAACTATCTAATCTACGATAAGGAACTACTTGCTATTATCGAAGTATTCGAGGAGTGGAGGCTATACCTTAGCGGTACTAAGTATAAAGTGCAGGTCTATACGGATTATAAGAATCTGCGGTACTTTACTACTACGAAGGTCCTTAACGTACGGTAGACACGATAGTCAGAGTTTCTCTCGGAATTTAATTTCCAGATTAATTATAAGAAGGGTTCGGAGAACGCCAGGGCAGACGCACTTAGCCGGCGAGCCGACCACCACAAGGATGCACCCAGGGAGTTACCACCACTACTTGAGGAGGCGCTAGATGGTACCCTCAAGCATCCACTATAGCCGTGGATGGAGTGTTGCGCAGTGTATCGCGAGAAGGCTACTTCTAGTAAATACTAAGGGAAGTTGGGCAACGATATTACAGAGTAATACTGGTAGGAAGAGCTGGAGCTACAGGGCATCCAGAAGGACAGTTAGGGAAGACTGTGGTATAAGAACCGAGCGTACGTGAGGCCAGGTGATAGGACGGTATTAGTGATGGAGATTTATGTATTAAAGCTCGGAGGATATATGGGTATCGCTAAGACTATGGAAAAGATTAAGTAGCACTTTGACTGGCCAGGGATTAAGGACGACGTTAAAGAAACTATTTAGTTATGCCACACGTGCGAGAGAACGAGGGTTGCGAGGTATAAGCCTTATGGATTTCTGGAGCTATTGCTGGTAGCAGAACGGCTATAGAGTTTAGTTACGATAGACTTTATTACTAAATTACTAGAGTCTAAGGATACGGTAACCGGCGTTAAATACGATAGTATATTGACGGTAGTCGACAGGCTTACTAAGTGGGCATACTTCCTGCCTTATAAGGAGACCTAGTCGGCAGAATAACTGGCGGATATGGTACTACGGTATGTTACATTAATATATATATAGCTAAAGGAGTTTATTATAGACCGCGATACTAAGTTCGTATCGAAGTTCTAGAGAGCGTTAATAACGAGGCTAGGGGTAGTAAGTAAGGCGTCTTCGGCCTACTACCCTCAGACGGACGGTTAGACGGAACGGCTTAACTAAATCGTGGAACAGTACCTACGGAATTACATTAATTTCGAGCAGGACGATTAGGTTAAACTATTGCCTACGGCACAGCTAGTATACAATACATCGCCAACTAAGACGACTAAAGCCATACCGTTCTTCGCGAACTTCGGCTACGAGACAGACCTACGGCAGGGACCTGCGGTTAAGGTGCCTAGGGCTGGGGTTAAGGCAGATAAGATGCATATGCTTTACGGTAAGCTTAAGTAAGAACTGGAGTTTGTAAGGGAAAGGATACGGAAATACTATAATACTAGAAGGCTCGAGGGACCTCGCCTTAAGGGGGGGGACATGGTATTCCTTTCCACACGTAATTTACGTACCAAAAGACCTAGTAAGAAGCTGGACCACAGGAGAGTGGGCCCGTTCAAGGTTAAAAGGAAGATATCGGAGACGGTATTTAAACTGGAGTTACCCCGTACGATACGTCTACGGTCATACACTTTCCATATCTCACTTCTGGAGCCCGCACCATAGGCAAGTAAGGCCAATACATAGGTAGTGGCGGAGGACGAAGAAGAAGAGTACGATATGGAAGAAATACTGGATTTACGGTTTAATAGAGGCCAATTAGAGTATTTAGTCAGTTAGTTAGGATATCCGGCTATAGATAACTCGTGGGAACTATAGGTATACCTAAATTGCCTAAATAAGTAAAAAGAATTCCACTAACGATATCCGGACCGACTAAAACCCAAGTAAGTAAAAAGACTCGGCCCCGGCTTATAGCCAAATAGCTATAAGACGGAGCCAAAAGAACCTCGACGGGAGTCGAACCCGCGCCTTCGACGTAGTGGCCGACGTGCAACACATTACACTACGAGGTTAAAAGGTGTAAAAGGGACCTAGGTATAAAGACTACCACGCATCTCAACCACCTTAGGAGGTAGAAGGTGCGCCCTCGGCAGTATCCTGAGGGGTTAGGAAGGAAGGACCGGCCGTGCCCGGGTCCAGAGAAAGGTCAGGCGGCTAGTTAAAAGCTAAAGAAGGGTCCAGGAAGGGAAGATCAGGGGGAGTAGCAAAAGCGTTCGCCGCCGGCGGGCCATGCGGGGTAGCAGGCCGCGCGGGAGACTCTCTCTCTTCCTCATCAAGGAGCCGAGACTCGCGACGAAAAGCAGTAAGGGCCCGAGCCTTAAGGATACGCGATTATGCTTTAAAACGAAGAAGCTTACTTAAGGTAGCCTGTTTTTCGGCATCCAGGCGTTCCTTCTCCCTAATTAAAGGACGAACTACGGGACCAGTTAACGAGGGAAGGGAACGGCCGAAGAGGAGACTTACGATCTACACTATGGACGTTATAATAGGAACGACTCGACTTAATATACGGGAGACACCGCTCGTATCGAGGAGAAGCCACACACTCGAGGTTATTCTTTTTATAATAGGTGCACTCGGGTATAATGAAGCCGAATTTCTCGAGGAAACGTACTTAATCGCGGCGACGGTCGGTACTCGTACGAGTTAATTTCTTTATACGATTAGACATAACGGCCAGGATAAGAAGGGAGAGAAAGGCTTACTATAGAAATGCGGAAGAAATAGGGATCGGTAACTATTTCAGGAACACGGTCGCCGGGGCGTCGACCTGGGAAGAGGGGCATCATATCACAGTTAACCCAACAGCAGGCCGCGCCACATGTGGGGCGCAGGACGCCCCTAACCTATCGTTAAGGAGGTCAGGGGATGACCAATCAGGGGTAAGCAGAAGTGCTATGGCGCCAAGGCTCATGAGCACTCTGCAGGATGCAATGTGCTAGGAGTGATCAGAGGGATAGCACGACGAGCACTTCGCAGGATGCAATATGCTAGGAGTGATCGGGGCCGTAGCAGGGCGAGCACCTCACGGTCCTGAGGTCTATATATACGGAGGAACTGGCCGGTGTAGATAGACAGTTCCGCAGTATGCAATTCAAGCTTGTATTCACGGTATCTAGTGTTTACATTGAGACATCTTGTTGTGCACTGTTTAGCTGCACCGAGCCACGATTATTCAGAAGTGCCTTCGACCAGTATCCCTTTCAGAGGTTCTGGATAGGGGTTCGTCACATATTTCTTAGTCTATAAGGTTTTAAATTAATATACTAGTTCACTATACCTATTAGTACCTTATAAGCCTATATTATAATAATCCTCTTTTATATATTATAAGGCGCCGCCCCTATAATCTACCTTCTTTTAGTGCCACAGCAATGGTCGAATGCTGCAGTCAAAGTTTTCTTCGCTTTCAGTATACTGCGCCGATAGCTATTTAAGCCTATATTTACAGGCCTTAATAGCATCTATTTCAACAGTTACTTTTAGCGCTTATAAACACTTTTTATTTTTTTTAAATTTATAAGGTTAAATAACGTTGAAAATAGTTTTAATTAGCGGTTTAAATTATAGAAAATTCGAGATATTTAGTGTGAAATTTTATATATTCGAAAGCCTAAAAATAAATAAATATATAATTCTTATGTTATAAATTAGTTTTATATTTTAAATATATCAAAAAGTTATTATTAGTTTTTGTGAGAGCTATTAGTTATAATCTTTAATATTTAAATTAAAACGATTCCGAACACGGTTTTTATTATTTTTACTTTACCGCTTTATGTTACAACCCTGGTGCAGGACGGTTGTGGGGCCACGGGAATAGAGGCTAATCAAGAGAACGTATAGGGAAGCTAATTATAGTAAAGGACGAGTAATCAGTGTGATTAGGGCACTAAGCAGACTAAGCAGGGTAATTAGTGTAATCAGGGCACTAAGTAGTCTAAACAGGAGTGATTAGTGTAATTAGGGCACTAAGCAGACTAAACAGAGTAATTAGTATAATCAGGGCACTAAGCAGACTAAGTAGAGGGAATTAGTAGCCTTAGAAGACTGGTCACGGCTTAGCATAAGGACTATATATACGGAGGAACTGGCTAGTGTAGATAGATAGTTCCGCAGTATGCAATTTAAGTTGTATTCACGGTATTTAGTATTTACATCGAGACAAGCTATTGTTGTATACTGTTTAGCTATACCGAACCAAGATTGTTCAGAAGTGCCTTCAACCAGTATCCCTTTCAGAGGTTTTAGATAGGGGTTCGTCACACTTTAGTAATTAACGAGATTCTTCTCTTTAAATAATATATAAGTAAAACGTTAAGTATAGTATATAATCTATATATTATTAAACGTATTTAAGTTAAGGTAGTAAATAAGCTAGTATATATTTAATGTTAAGTAAGGAGGAGGTTAAGCTAATAGGCATAAATTCAAGGTTTTTAAGCAGGATAAGCAAACTTTGAGCAGGGTGAGCATACCCTAAATAGCCCCTAAGCAAACCCTGAGCTGGGTGAGCAGACCCCAAGCAAACCCCAAGCTGGGTGAGTAAACCCTGAGCAAACTATGAGCTGGGTGAGCAGACTGGAGCTGAAGATGAGCCGGTCCTGAGTTTTGCTTGATTTAGTTTGGATAAAGCCGATAAGTCACGTGGCAAATTGTGAGCAGATTCCGGTGTTGTTACAGCGCCGACAGATTATATGGAAATATTGTTGCTTGTTCAAAATCTTGAGTCCAGGTGTAAACATTCACCGCAGGAATAACCAGGGCGAGTCTGTGATCAGTTACCTACAGCAGCTACTGGCCCCCGATGCCGATGGAGACCATGGTCAAAAGGAGGGAGTGATTGAGAACGGATTGGAGCATCTCAATAAACACTTTGAGACTGTTCTGGGCGAGGATGGAGGTGAGACAATTGTTTGAAAGAGACGCCGTGCACAGGTCAGGCTGGTTAATGGTACGGAATGAAGACTTTTTGCATGGCGCTGGAAGATTTTGGATATATGATTGTGTATGAGAAACCCACCTAAACCCAAGCTAATATCGTTGTCTGGTGAACTTGCGTGGGATGATGCAACGAAATGTGAATTATGACATTTGTGTCGATTTGTGTCTTGGCATTCCTTTGTCACACCCAATCGACAGGTTACCCAAGTATGCAGCGGTTCTGAGGGTGGTCGTTCGGTCGATGGCCTTGAAACACTTGAAGGGCGGGAGATCCAGCGCAGATGACTCGCCCACTCTGCTTCTGCCACACTCCCGCGCGTCTTGCTGCAGTATTCGGCGTAACGCGCGGCCCTCCCTGAGCTCTGATGGCTTACCAAACTGCCGGAAGCCCCCAAGTGCCGGTGGAAAGTCAGGGCGGGCAGCGGGTAGCGAGTCCAAACGAATCAGTAGCTAAGACATCCGATCCAGCGCACGGCTCCATGAACAAAAGCTGAAAGCTGGTGCCCATCTCCACATCTCCAGCTCCGCCGTAGGTGGGCATGATCATTGACGCTTTTGGAACCTCTTGATGACATGCCGGTTGGGACGGGATGCGGGGGGTTTGCGCAGTCAGGTGGTTTGTGGCGCGGGGGTGCCTGGCGCCGGACGGGTGCTGCAGCGCCCTGTAGTGTTTGGTTGAGTCCGTATTAGCGGCAGTCCCACGGCACCGTCTTTGGACGGACCCGGGAGCTTCATCAACTACCTGTCCGGCCACCAGAAAGGTCCTGCATCGTCAGCACCGGCCGCATATCGCTCTGTACGACACCGATATGAGGGGTATATTACTCCCGTCCTTTGCCTGTCTTCTTTCTGGGCTTCTCACCAGTTCGCAGTCGTTTGCATGAGAGGAGAACGTGACAGCAGCATCCACCGCCCAGAAGTAGCAACAACACCCCCGCCAAGCAGTTGAGACGCAGGTGAAACATTGAAACAAAGATCTTCCTCCTTGTCTTTCGCCTGGCAGCAGAAATAAATACCTTTGTTCGACCTACACAGAGAACTCTTGTGTCTCTGTCTTTGAGGTTCTTTTTTTTTGGCAGTTTCTGCTTTGGCATACCACAAAGGGAGGAAAGATATATTCATTACGACCGACCGTTGACCGATCGGCTGGCACTACATCCCATTTTGTTTCCTTTTGCCTATCTTTGAACTTCTTAATTCTGTCTTTTTTCCCTCTCGATTCATGCTTTTGCGGCCTTATCTCTATTAATACACCCCGAATAGTCATTAATCATGGACAGCAAGACGGTGTCTTCCCGCCTGCGAGAGCTGGTCAAGGTTCGTGCCCTTATCCTTTCCCTCTTCTGCCACAATGCTAACATTGCTATAGTTTCTCGGAACAGTCAAGGGCGATCTCGCCAACGTCACCGGACCTCCCTCCCTCCTCGCTCCCTCGTCCGTCGTTGAAGTCGGCCACTGCTGGGCCCAGCGTCCTGCCGTCTTTGCCGCCCCTGCCCACGAGCCCCTCCCCGAAAAACGCTCCCTGCTAGTCCTCAAATGGTTCCTCGTTGCCCTCAAGAGTCAACTCTACGTCGCCGGTTCCCCTGGCCCGCAAGCCGTCTCGATCAAGAAGCCTCTGAACGCCTTTCTCGGAGAGCTATTCCTCGCATCGTGGACCGACGAGGAAAACAAGGCATGCACCGAGCTCATCGCCGAGCAGGTATCTCACCATCCCCCTATTACGGCGATGCACGTCATCGACCGTCAAAACGGTGTCAGGGCCGACGGGTACGCTAGGGTGGAGATGACATTCAACGGAAACGTGAACATCAGACAGGTTGGGCATGCAATGGTGCACATTGATCGATATGACGAGGATCATTTAGTGCCGCTGCCAGATGTGAAGATCAGAGGATTCTTGGGCGGGTGCATGTACCCAGAAATCACTGGGACGTATACCCTGCACTCGAGTGGCGGGTACGTGTCTCAGGTCAAGTTCTCTGGAGAGGGGATGATCAGGGGAAAGAGGAACTCCTTTGAGGCAAAGGTGTACAAGAAGGATGATACCAAACAGAGGGCCATTTACACTCTCTCGGGAGTCTGGAGCGACGGGTGGGTGGTCAAGGATGCGCAAACTGGGGAGGTCCTGGAGATGTTCAAGCATGACGCGGTGGAGAATGAGCCGGTGCCCATGGATATCATTCCGGTGGAGCAGCAAGATGACTGGGAGAGCCGTAAGGCGTGGGGCAAGGTGCTGAATGGGATGGCCATGGGTAATCTCGAGGCTGTCACGCGGGAGAAGACCAAGATCGAAAAAGCGCAGAGACTGATGAGGGCTTTTGAGGAGTCAAGGGGCGAGACATGGGAGCCGCTGCTCTTCCAGTCCATTTCAGCGGATGATTTTGAGGTATTCCATCGCTTGGCAGATGGTACAGGTCATCAGTTGGCTGATGAGAGAACCAAAGGGGTGTGGAGAGTGAAGGATACGCAAGTCAAGAACCTCCAGAGGCCCTTTAGAGCTGGTCTCACGCCGCTGGGGTATTAATGCTAGTGAGTTGATATGGGTTCCACATAGCGTAGGCGTTGGTGGCTGTTTGTTGTTTTGGATGGATAGCGATATCGGACATGGTTTATTCACACGATTGATTATAATTCTGTTATCGGTGTCTTCATTCTGTGTGCGTCGGCCAACGACATGAGCTTTTTTTAACTTTCAATCGCCATATTTAATTGTATCGAGTCGGATCGTCATACAGGGACGGCTAGGTCCTAGGATAATTTGCTATCTGTGCAATACACTGCACCCTCTAGACTTTAGACTATCTGGTGTATAACTACAAAATATGCGCCACGCCAATCCTGGACTATCTTATGACACCTTGACCCATAGGTTGACTTATAGACAGACTTGCTCGAGGAGAGCCGATCTTCACCATGTTCGACATATCTGTCCAATTACAATACTCCAGGGTCACAAACGGTATTTTTCATGACTTTCCAGAGCCACAGTAAGGGGGGGAGCCACTTACGAAAGTGTCACACCAGGTCACTCTTCTAGTATTTTCTATGGGAGTGCACTTGGCCTTGCATTTCCACTGCCTTCGAGGCTTAGGCTAATATTTTCTGTTAAGTGAAGACATTTGGCCTTGGCCTGGCCTCAGCTACCCTCACAAAATACTGGCAAATTTCTGGCATTCAAGCCTGGTTTTATTGAGAGTGCTGCCCCCTGTGCCCCCCTTGTTAGGTGGCCCCGGCAAGTACCAGACGAACGTTTATCATCCTAGAAGGTTGTACAATCATCTTCACAGGCGCCGCTCAATGTGACAGGTCAATCTTCTTCACATAAGGTAACCCCTGGTTAATTGGGTAGGCAGTAACAAGTTTTTGTTGCAACCTGCGTGGCAACAGAGTGAGGATAAAAACTGCATTTCAAGATGCTCATTGGCCAGACCAAACATCTCGACCTCTTTTCTTGTTGAAAAGGAGGGTGACATATCCACCAGATTCAGCTACCAGCTCGTAAATCATGCAGCCAAGCTACAGAATTAAATCAAGTATAATTAATATTCAATTATTATTACATAATTAAATATTTTAATTATTTCATGTTTAATTCAATTACTTAATTATTTCACTATTTAAGCACTAGCTTCCTTCTATTTTTCATCTTTTGAATCTCTTTCTTTACCTACCAAAGTTCGAACTTCTTTGTGCTACCTATCCAAGTGCACACCTCCCTCTTACTTGGACTCGGGGCAAATAGCAGCCTCGCATTCACCGTCTACAATACATGCAACGCATCGACCTCTTGTCTGCCATTCGTACACTCGACGTCTCCATCCCCAGTGTTGGGGGAGAACCTCTCTCAGTGCAACTAATAGCCCACGCCAACAAAACACGACAGTGGAAGTTCCTCCTAAAGCCCAAGACACCAAGCCAGGGCCCAGGAATGGATCAAATGGTGAAAAAGTACCCGATCTGGCCCCTTGCCTTCGGCCAGTACCATCCCAATCCATCATGCCTATCGTCAATCCCTCTCATCAACTCGATGCCAGATCTGCGCGACATCCACTGGCATTGCCGGCACGTCCACAGCGCCCTCCCCCTCCCAGATACTTTTTCCTCCCTCATAACCAATTCCAAAAGCCCCCCATCAACCTTCACCTCTCCATCACTACTAGAGACGACCGACGTCCCAACCCACGCCTCCTCCAGCTCCTCTCCCAGCTCTTGACCTACCCGCTCACCCCGAACCTGACCTCACTTAAAATCAACATAATTTACTACACCCAAAACTACACCCGCCAAATCCTTCACCCCCTAAAAGCCATCCTCTGTTACGCTCCTAATCTGCAAAAACTTTTTCTCGACATCTGGTACCACCGCGGCGCCAGCGGCCCGGGCACTCTAGACGAGAAATACTTTGGCTTCGGCTTCACATCAGCCGAAAAACTTGCCACCAAAAGGCTAAAGCATCTTACAATCCACGCCTACCCATTTGGCCGCCCTGCCGTGGCAGGCGAATTAAATTGGAACACCGAGGGCTAACCACCAAATACATCCCCGGAGGTCGACTACTGGGCCAGAGAATTTTACTGGGGAGCACTGGAGACACTCCAGCTGTTGGACGTGGGGTGGATGGGGACAGACAAGATATTGGCCAGCGTGGAACTAGCGGGAAAGCTGGGGACCTTGAGAGAGCTGAAGCTGGAAGGGCTGTACGGACCTGGGATGACGCCCTCGCAAGTGGAGGGCTCGGCTAACAGAGGCTATGTTGAATGGATCCGGGGTTTCTTGCGGTACTTGCCACAGAGAAGACTGGAGCACATCAGTTTGCCGTTTGTAGGGGAGATGTTATTCCAGCGGAGGCAGTTACGTGGTGTGGAAACACATTGACGAGACTGGATATCACACGTTCTGCAGTGACAGATGATCTTTGGGTTTTGGGGAGGAACCTGTCGCGGTTGCGGGAGCTGAGGATTTGGTGTGAGAGGCAACACGGCCAGTCGGATCATGGCGATGGCGGTGAGGGCAGATGGCCGGAAACAACGTTTGGTGTGCTGGCTGATGCAGGCAACTTTCCGTCTTTGCGAGATTTGCACTTTACCTTTGAACTTGGGTTCAAAGAGAAGCAGATACAGCCGCCGTTGACCGAGGGGATACATGGTGGTCGTCGCAGTGGTCATAAAAGCCCTTCTCTGCAGCGGGTACATTTGTCCGCCGAACTTCCAAAGAGGAGGAATGACCCAAGCCGCTTTCGAGGCGTCCTGGATGCCGAAGAGCAAAGGCCTCTGCTAAGAACGCAATGAGCTTTGTATGCTCCGCACATCTTGATACCGGAGGAGTGAAAATCAAATGTCCTAAATTGGTCAATGCTGGGTTGTCTGAGGAGAAACTACAAAGAGCGTGGGCACTTGTGATGAAATATCAAGTCGGGGATCATGGAAACCGAAAGATTCAAGAATTAGAAGACAAGGCAGTGGCAATCTTGGAAATAGAGGGCGAAAAGGCGGCCATGGGAGATAAATATTGGGCCCTTGTAGCCGCACTCAAGGGTCCCCAGTGGGGTGATTAACGAGGGCAATTATACGGTATGACAGGTCCTTCAGAGGCGCGCCCGGACATTGCTCGCCTTGCTGATATCGTAACCCAGTTCTTCTGCAATGCCTAGGCCGGCCGCCCTTCCAGAAAAGATGCACCCGCCCAAAAAGGTCCCCTCCAGACTGTTGTAGCCGTGCACGCCTCCACCTCCAAATCCGGCGACCTCTCCTGCAGCATACAAACCATTGAAGACGCTGCCATCAGCCTTCATCACCTGGCTCTTCAAGTTTGTTTCAATACCGCCCAGTGTCTTTCTTGTCAACAGGTTCATACGGACTGCGATGAGAGGCCCGCTCTTCTTCTTGTCCAACAGCTTGTGCGGTGGCGCAATGCGGCTGCGCTTATCGGGCCAGTAGGTTCTCGCCGAGTTGATGAGCATGGTCTGGGCATCCTTGGAGAAGGGGTTGTCGAACTGGCTGTCTCGGGTCTCGACCACGTCCTTGATCTTCTGGTAGTCGAGGGGCACGCCTCCCGGGATCTTGGCCACCAGCTGGTTCATTCCCTCCACCAAGTCCTCCAGATTGTCCTTGACTACAAAGTCGACACCATGCTTGACGAAGTTTTGCACGGGAACGGTGCCCTTCTTGGAAAGGACGCGCTGTGTCAAGACACCCCAGACAGACTTTCCAGTGACATCTGGGTTTTGTTCCGACCCTGACAGGGCAAACTCGCGCGCAACGATAGCCTGGTCGGTGATAAACCAAGTATAGTCGTGACCGGTGGAGCAAATATACTTGAGCGTGCCGAGGGTGTCACAGCCAGGGAAGAGGTGGTTGGGCAGCCGCTTGCCGTTGGCATCGAGCCACAGAGACGATGGTGCAGGCAGCACACGAATCCCGTGGCCAGGCCAAATGGGGTTCCAGTTTGCCAACCCTTCTGTGTAATGCCACATGCGATCCCGGTTGATGATATTCGCGCCGGCACTTTCTGTAATATCGATCATCCTCCCGTCAACATGATGCGGCACCCCAATGACAAAGTTTTGGGGGACCTTGGGGCCCAATCTGTCGACGGGCCACGCGGCTTTCACCTTGTCAACATTTCCACCGATGCCCCCCGATGTGACGAGGACGGCAGCTCCGTGAATCTCAAATTGGTCGACTACGGTTCTTGACGACTTGACACCTCGAGGAGAGTTGTCCTCTTCGAGTATGCTTCCCTTCACACCCACTGCTCTCCCTGTAAGCTCATCCAAAATAATCTCGTCGACACGGTGTCGGTGTCTGAACTCGACGGTCCCCTTCTTGGCGGCCTTCTTCACTGGCTCGGCAAAGACCCTAACAACTTCAGGGCCAGTCCCCCAAGTCAAATGGAATCTGGGCACCGTGTTTCCATGACCATCTGCTCGTCCATCACCTCTTTCAGCCCAGCCAACGTTCACCAAGAACCCCAGTCCTCGAGCTTTGACATAGTCCTCCATTTCATCAGTAGCGAAATTGACAAATGCCTCCGCCCACTTTCGTGGCCAGTAATCCTCCTTCTCGCGGTCAAACTGGGCCGAGTTGAACCAGTCCTTCATTGCCAGCTCTCTAGAATCCTTGATGCCCATTCTTCGTTGGTAGGAAGAGTCGACGCAGAAGATGCCTCCCAAAGACCAAAACGCTTGGCCGCCAACATTGTTTGCGTTTTCTTGATCGAGGAGAAGGACGGGAATGCGAAGACGGGAGAGCTCAAAGGCAGCGACGAGACCGGCGAGGCCTGCGCCGACAATGATGACGGGCTTTTGGTCCTTGCCCGCGGACGGGTGTCGTTTGGGCATTGTCGTTGGAGAGGGGTGGTTGACGGGATGAAGTTATCGAGCAATTGTCGAAGAGGAGATACTCGGATCACTCGGAATGGGTATATCGGGGCAAAGCAGGTGCTTTGAGGCGGTGTCAGCTCGGTTCGTTCGGTTGGATTCGGCACCGACGCTGGAATTTGGCCTGAATTTGTAGTGTAAGCACTGGCAATGGCGACTGAGAAGAATAACAAAGGACAAGACCAAACATATGCTCAGGAAGGGCCGAGCAGGATTAAGACTGGTAGCCCCATGGCGGCGTCACGCGCGGTGCAACGCCAAGATTCAAGCCAGCCTCGGTTCGTTTGACTGATGGCAACGGATGGGCGTGGTGCGATTCAAGGTCCAACATCCCCCGCGTTGCGACGGTTGACGATTGCCAGCGCTGCTTGCTCTCAGTCGAGTGACATGGATCAGGGTTAGGGTCATATCCCAGTTCTGCCCCTTGCTATACCCCGCTTCCCCGCATTCCGCCTGGAGCTGCCAAGTCAGTCAGTCTCTCGGAGAGTCCACTCTGGATATTCTTACTCCAACGACTGTTCATCTTTTTTTGATTAGAAGTGCTTTCATTGCCTGGGATCGCCGACATGTCTTCACGCTTATAACAGCAAAAGGTCTCTACGATAACGTTCTCTCTGGTGATGAGCAAGGATTGGTGAGTCTATGCTCCGCTCCTGCAAGACATCACTGACCGAGATGCAAGCAGACGGTCACCGTTGTATCCAACTTTACACCTCCGCCAAGAACTCATGATGCAACTCCTCATTGTAACCCACACGACTGGAAAGACGGACACTTGCAGTTAACGTCTTTGACCACTGCGATATCTTGCAAAAATACCATAGTGCTCACGAACAGCCACGACTCTCCATGTCTCTCAATCACAAGGCTGGCGATGGGAACCATACCTACCCACTGCCACTACCACTGCCCCACAACAAGATGGCATAACACAAACACGCCTCGATGATAACTCCTCGGGGTAATCCACAGATCCAAGAACTACTCCTCATTCTCGCCCGTCAGGGTCCATGTAAAGGGAAATGCCGGTCGCTGTGGTCTAGGCCAGTAACCCCCCTGAATGGCTGTGCCGCGGTAACATATTAAGCTCACTTCTGGGTGCAACCGTCGTGGCCACTCATAATCGAGACGGATGTTGATCGTTACAGCTTGTCAACAGAACCGCGGCCAATCATGGGGCAAGACCGCTCGGTGAAAGAACCAGCTGAAGACCCCCCGCCGTTGCGGTGCGGCATTGAACCCCGATGACACCCTTTTACCGGTAAGTATAGTACGTGCATTATCTGAGAACAAGGTGAGATGCGTATTTTCTGCCTGTCGGTATTCTAGATGACCCGCAAGGAGATCTCTGTCCCTTTTCGAGAAGCCCGAAGCCTTGTCTGGAAGGCTCGTTATATAGCACTGACCCCATCACTCATGGCAAACCCGATCGTCGTCACCCTCGTGGTCCTCCCCGGCTAACTGATTTATCTGTCTACCTCGAATTGATTTGTTCCCTCTATCACCATGGTAGGTGTCGATATTCACGAAAAGCCAAAGGAAAAGAGATCCATCCGCACATGGACCCCCTGGCTCGAAATCGTGGCGCTCTCGGCCATTCTTATTTGTATTATCTGCTCAGCCGTCGTTGTCACCGTCTCTCATGATCAAGAAGTCTCAACCTGGCGCATCAGCCCGGCTGTGTGGCTCGCCATCTTTTCGGCCATCTCTAATGTGGCTTTCAGCTCTGCTCTGGCCGCAGGCATTGCCGTACGTTTCTGGCTCCGTGCTTCGGGTGGCACTCAACTCTCCCAGCTTCATTACATCTGGGATCATGGCCGCGGTCTCGGCTTCTGGCCCGCCATCAAGTCCGGCTCCGAAGCTCGCAAAGTAACCCTCATCTGTACCATCGCATACCTGGTTCAGTTTGCTTCGGGCCCTCTGTTTCAGCGATCAACCCACACCTTGGCTCAGAACCGGGTTGTCCAGCAGAACATGTTCTTTGACATTGCCAACAGAATACCCGATGGATGGTCGGGAAACTGGCAGTCAGACAGGACAGTCATTCACAACAGGAGGGTCATGTCGCAAACCCAAGCCTGGTACCGCAATGACTCCATCACTGTACCATCTACGGAAGGATATGTATGCGACGGCACTTGCTCCGGGTCGGTCCGCGGTGCGGGTTTTGTATACACGTGTGCCCCTACCACTTACCAGCCCCTTGACTTGTCAACAAACGCCTCACACAAAGCCACCGTCTTCCACATCCGAGCCGAGCTAGTTGCTGACGAACGGTCCGAACCATTACTCACTCTCTTGACCAAACACATTGACAAGCTCGAGGGCAACTGCCAAGCCACTGTCAAAATCGATCGCTGCAACATCACCGCCGCCGTGGTGGAACATCCCGTCATCATCCAAAATTCCACCGCGTGGTTTGATCACTCTGCTCTCAAGTTCAATCAGTCACTGCCCATCATTTCACCATACATTTCCGCCGGTGACTCCCTCACCACGCCGATCAACTCGGGAGTCGGTCCGCTCGCCGGCCTGCAAGCCTTTGTCTCTGGGCACATGTACGATAATGCGACCACAACCTTTAATCCGACCCTCAAGAAATGGCTCTTTGCTGGACCGGGGCCGGGAACATTGGCCGACGTCTTCTTCAGGGCTGAGCCTTGGGATTTTGGGAACCACAGTCTCATCAGCTGTGGGCTGAGCTGGGACAGCCCGACAGAATATGTGCTTGCAAATCTGCACGAGTGGCAGTTTCGCGTGGCCGAGAGAGTGGGCAGGGGTACCGAGAGGCAGAGCTTTGAAGTCACCAAAACGGTTCCGGTCTTGGTGTTTTGGAGCGAGAAGCAGTATCTGGGCCCAGCGTTGGCGGTTGCAATACTGGGGTTGCTCTTTGTGGCGAGTCTCAGTTGGGGTTGGTGGAGGCTTGAGAAGCCGGTTACGCTCAGCCCTTTGGAGACGGGCAAGGTGTTCGGTGGTGGCATCTTCAGGGGTGTCAGGGGCGATGCCACTGTCAGCGAGATTTTGAGAGAGGTAAGGGATATTGAGGTAAGAGTTGACACCGAGAGTGGGGTTGGTGCAGACGATCGGATCACACGGGTAGAGGTCGAGATGCAAAGACCCAACAAGGTGTACACCACGGGGTCTGGCTCCGGAATCTATTTGTCCGAAGGGATCGAAAGGGGCGAAGGATCTCAAGGCGGGTCAGTTGCAGGTAGCACACGAGTGCAGAGTCACCTGGGGCAGGCCTAATGGACGGTTTGCAACAGTTTGTTTCTCTGGAGCTGAACCTGGATATCTGAGCTGTTCGCGTCGAGTTCTTGCACTACCCATGACTTCAATAGCCACGACTCAGCATCCGAGATATATACGTTCTCACGATAGACACTATCAGGCACTATGTAAAGACTGTTCCTTCAGACACTCTCTCGCACCTGTTTCCACACCCTCCATATCGGATTTCAGTTCGTTCACATGCCAGGAAGCTTGTCAAGCCCTGTTACTCTTGTTAGTCTGAACTTTCTCTACAGAGCAAACAATCAAGAGGGGAAAACTTACAGCCATCGATGTTCTCCTTCACGGTCGTGGTCTGCAGCTTGCAGTTATTGGCCTGCGCCACGCTCTGCGACTTGATCCCGTTGCTCAACAGCGGCGTCGAGTCCATGGCTCTCTGCAGAGAATCGCCCTTCCAACCAAATAGATAATCGGCATGGGTCCCGTATCCCTTGCTATCGCCATAACTCCAGACAAAAGGCTGAGAGCCATCTGTAGGCCAGAGGTCCTTGTTGTTGAAGGGGGTGGTGTCCCACATTGTCTCCAACGCCACCTGCGGCATCCGGACGGGATGGCTGGAGGGGCATGGGCCGGCGTTGGTGAAGGCACCCTTGCCGGTGTTGTACATGTGGTCTTGGTGGTTAGGGCTGTCGAGATTCTTGCCGTCCCAGCAGGCGGGGAAGTGGTGAATGGCCATGATGCCGGCTGGGCAGGGCTCCTTGGGGAAATCGGCCGTTTCGGGGAAGCGGGTCATGACGTCCTTAAGGCAGGTGTAGCGGAGGCCGGGGTTGTTGCCGTTGGTGGCGGTGGGCGAGCCGACGGTCATGCGGAAGCCGGGCTTGAAGGCGGTGATCTTTTGCTTACCGTTGGAGTTGAAGTCTTGCTGGAGGTAGTAGACTGTCATGCCCCCTGTCAAGGAGCCGAGTAGGGCGTTGGGGTATTGTCCCACGCGCTTGTAGGAGCCGTTGCGGGCTTTGAAGTACATGACGGCGGTCCAGTAGTTGGTAAAGTCCTCGCTTGTAAATTGGGTTAGCCTGAAGTGAAGATGATGACATTCGATGAGAGGTCAGGATATCTACCTGAAGGAACAAGTGGTGCAGGTGGCCTTCTCGGCGATGTCAACCTTGGGGTCCATGCTTGCGTTAAAGGCGTTCCCGCCAATGATTTGGTGGACATGAGACGAGGGGACCTTTCCGGGCTCGACGATGGGATCAAGGCGCTGAACCGTCAAGGTTGCGCACCCGAAACGGAGGTACGCTTGCGCCGGGGCAGCAAACCCAAGTGCGGCGAGGGAGTTCCACTTCATGATGTTCTTTGTGATGACGATGATCCACGATGATCGTGGGAACAAGACAAGGCTACAAAACAGGTCGAGTCCAGGTCTAAATACCTGACGGGTCTTTGTATTCTGCTATTCTTGTCATTCAACCTTGGGTCAGAGCGGCAGCCGGCCTACAGGATGCATTCCCAGCGTGGTTGCCGCCACCGCGTTCATAGCTCCCCTTTATCCAGACATCATCCACGTCGGCATGACCTGCTTGGGCCTTCGTCCCAGCTCTATATCCCCGCATTCTTGAGTGTTTGGTTCGTCCAATAACCATACTTCTCCCTCCCCTCAATCAAATGTTTCTACCTCTCAAAGATCTTTTACTGGCTGCTGAACAATCACTAGGTAAATAGAGGACACATCCATTCTGCCACATGCGGCAACTTTGATACCGATTGGTTGCCGCCAGGATTTCATACAAGGCCTGAACAAACTGTAAGTAGGAAGACAATCTCTAGCAAGTACTCGGGTTGGTGGCCTTTCATTTAAGCTTCGTCTAAATCCCTGTGCACTACTCGGCTCTCCTTCCGAACCCGAGGACAGACCAGGAAACAACAGGTTGTCACGGCAGTTAAGCAATTGGATGGGCTTGTGTGCTGCATATCAAGCTCTCTCGCTTCTTGCTCGGCAAACCTCGTTGACACCGGCAGATTGCTCTAGATTGAGTGGGGCATTCGGATGTGAGTTCCGCTGTCGGTAGAGGCAAGGGGAATGCCGGAGGTAGGTTGTTGAAAGGGGGGTGAATGATCAACATTTACTGGGCAGAAAGATAGCTAGCTGTAAGCAAGTGGGCAAGAGTTCAGTTTTCGAACAAGTCTCTATTCATAGATTGCAAAGCTGGCTGCCCGAGCCTTCCTCCAGTGATAAGCGCATTTAACCGACGTACTGTTCTTGAATGATTCAAACAGTTGCGGGTACGCTGTACTCGACCCTACCTACCTACCTTGCGTATCTAACTTATTGAGGCTCCGCTGTTTCGAGTGCTGAGAAAACAGGGGGTTAAATACCTGGTACCCCCGAGTTTCAGTAGGTATGTATATTTCCATCTCTATTCATTTACAAATTGAAAGTAGCTGTGTAAGCCCTATCGACAGATCTCCCTCACTCAAACGCCAATAAAGCCATGATCCCCTTACCCCCGCCCGTAAAGTCAAGTTGGCTGCTTGTTCATATGTATCGTTATTCATTGCTGAACATCTCTGTGTTGTTTACTCTGACCTCTTCGGGCGTGAGCCCTTCCAAGTGTTGTCTTTTCTGCGTCCCTTTTCCTCCCTACTCTTGCTGTTCCATTTTTCTGACGCTATCGAGTGTCGTTTTGGTACCTAGGCAGTAAACCTATTGACACCATCCCGGTGTCTATTTAAGCTCTGATCCCACCCGCTCGTGATCTCATTCGGGATTTGTGCATTCTGGTACCGAATCGGACTTGACGGTGAAGCTGTGAGACGCTAGGTATCTTGCGACGGGCGATATTCCGGCGCAGAAGCCTCGCCTTCCTCGAGCGTGTAGATGATCCACCGTTTTCCAAGCTGTGTAGACGGGATGGCAAGAGTCAAGGCTGTTGATGTCAGAGCTGGCCCTATGATCTTTGGTGATGGCCTAGTAAAAGTAAACTTAGGTGACATGGACCTGGGTACCTTTGGCTCCTTTGGCTTTAACTCCTTCATGGTCAACTGTGGCTGTGAAGGGGTGGATGGAATTGATTTTCGAGGTAGCAATGAGGGTGACTCTGGAGCATCTTGCTCATCATCGTCGTCTTCGTCCTCCTCGGCCGCAGTTGAGGCTTCGCCTGTCGGTATTGCAGAAGAGGATTCAGGCCCCGGGTTTGATTTCTTGCCACTGCACGCCTTGACATATCGATGTCTCTGAAGCAATGGCAAGTTTTCTTTAGTCAGTTTCCTTAATAGGTACAAGATAGCCAAAAGACATACCTTGAGGGCATCTTTGCGTGAAAAGCACTTGTCGCAGTGAGGACAAGGAAACGGTTTTGTGGCTGAGTGTATCCTTCTGTGTCGTTTGAGATCGTGGTTTCGGCTGAAACACTGAGTGCAAATATCACATTTGAATGGTCGATCTTGCTGAGAGGACTCTCTTGACACCGGATAGACACTCCCTCCTACCCGCACGTTGAACTCATGATACGGCCCACCTGAACTGCCTATTGATGGGAGTGACGGAGGCGGTTGACCCAATCCTTGGGGCATATACCCTTGATGCTGATGAGCTACCATTCCGGCGGGCGGAGCTAGAGGCCCATTATGCGCGGGATAATGGCTTGGATGTAGTGAGGGGGGATACTGGGAAGCGGGCGGAAGAAGACTGGTGATGGGAGGAAGCTGACCTCCGAATCGGGATGGAGAGGATGATTGTGGCGGAGATCCGGGCAATGGCTTCCGTGCGTAATACTGTTCCTGGGATCCCGAGTCTTGGTGTTGTGAAGATAGCTTTGAATTCCATGCCGGTTGGAACCCGGGGCTGCTGGCAGCGGATAAAGAGTAGGCAGAGCTGGGGGAGTGTAGGTCGCTTGCCTGGGGGCTTCTATCGTCGGCCCCAGAAAGCGGAAAGCCGGATGACGGCGGGAGCGAGAAAGGGGGCAGTCCATCGCGGTACTGTTGTCTTCTATCATAAGATCTCGGTGATGATTGTTCCGCCATTTCTTCAGCAATTCCCTACATAACACAGGAAAGTGAGATGTTCTGGGAAAGACAGAGAGTGTCCAGTGTGACTGGGCCCGTTAGTCCTGGTCCGCATCTCAGCTGAACAGACCCCCGTCCCTTGAACAGGTGTGGCTGCGCCGTAATAGGCATCGCGCAAAACGCGCTTCCTTGGCGACAGCCTCTCAGAAGCTAGCACCGGTCATTTATTGCATGCCGAGCCCTGGTATTTCTTCTTTTTTACCTCATCCCGCACGGGAAGCCTAAGTCAGATGTGGTGCGACATTGTTGGACCCGTGGAAGCCACTGACAGAAGACTGAACACCGCAGACCATGGCGCGGAGTTGCAGCGGTACCCTTGGCAGAACGCCTCTTTTCTAAATCAGCATCATATACCTGACGTCTTGTTGAGATCCCCCCCTTGGCAGTCAGTCGTCTCTTATGCTTTCTGTGAGATGTCAGTATCTGAGCTACCGATTCGGTCTCTGCCACGCCACCAAGAGGTCCCCTCCGATGGCTGGTACGTCGCTCACCTATCGAAGCTAAGAAGCACCCGGTGATGTACATGCATGGCGTGACGCCACCAAGCCACGAAGACACCGAGTTAACTGAAAGACGGACGAAAAACTCCAGGAAGTGTCTTTCACGGCGCGGCGCCGGCCAGAACAATCCAGATGTTTCAAGTGCTGCGCCTCAGGTAGACTTTGGGGACCAATTATTGTGGATAGACTGGTGTAAGACGCGCGCCGTGTGGTCACACAAGCTGTCTGGGCGCTGAACATACATGTAAGCTATTTAGGTAAGGTGCGGAACGACACCGCCTGACATTGGGACCTCGCATACTGGCAAAAGAGGCAGAAGATCATCATTATGAGGCTCTGCCGACCTCTTTGGTCACGAGCAGCCAACTCGGATTACTTTTGAAAGGACTGCAACATTTCGCTTCATCCAATAACAAACAGTTGGCGGGTTGGGCAATGTTCTTGCACACGGCTAGAGCAGTCTAGGGGTTCAGGGGGCGGGAATTGCAGCAGACTTCCCACCATTGCTTCATGTTTTATAAAGCTAGCTTTCGTCGCTGCAGTCAACAAATCGGAGACCATATCGATTTAATCGGGTATGGTGTAGCGGTAACATCGTTGACTCTCACTTCTCAGAAGTGTCTGTTCTCTCAACAGCCCCGGGTTCGACTCCCGGTATCCGAGTCTCTTTTTTCCCACACTTTCTCACTTGCACAGACACATCATCTTGATACACATGCAATTTTTTTTTTTTGGAAGACTGCCTCGCTATTTTTATGCTTTCTTGCTCAATCAAACCCATAACGCCCCCTCCCACAACTCCATTATTCAAACCCATCGACGCCATTGTATGTGGCGAAATTATGGCAGGCTCAGGAACAGCTTCAATAATTTGGGATAGATGGGCGTACTGTTACATGTTACTGTTAGCAGAGCTCTGATGAAAACCAAGACTGTTTATTGAAGCTTACCCAAGTCCAGTGACTGGGTCCCAACCCTCTTTCACCGGGAAGCCGTTGCTCCCACATCCTGGGTTTGATCCAGAAGTGATGTCAGTGAACACTTCGGGATGATCATACTGCCTCGCTGTTAGCATTGTCTCTTCATCGCCCCTTTCGAGATACTGACCAAAACTTGGTGGATAAACCCGACTGGCCGCTTGCCTCGGACTAATCTCTCCTCGTTGATCAGAGTAAGGATAGAAGCCCAAACCGGTACCGCCACCGAGGTACCACTCATGCTATCAGCATATCCTCTGAGAACAACCCTGTAGTTGTCTCCAATGGCCGAAACATCAGGATAACCTCTGCCGCCTTTGTTGAACCTCTTGCCCCTCTCTTTTCCCAGCACACTGCCCAGCAAACTTGGCTCCCATCCCCACTGCGTGGAGGCTGCTGTAGCCGTTAGGTTGTATCCCAGCTCTGTGACGTTGGCCCGCTTCAAATACGCAGCCACGTGCTTCTCCTGCCATGGCGGCCTCATGAAGACATTTGAAAATCCCCCTCCAGAAGCAAATCTCTCTGTGGCTGTCTCGATGAACTTGCCCTTATTCTTGGGGTCGGCCTTGACCAGTGTAGCACCCACGCTCAAAACATAGGGACAGTTTCCCATGATTCTTGGAGAGAACACCTCTCTATTCGGGCCTAAACAGCCAGCCTGAGGGTCCCCCCTCCTTCCACCGACGCCATAGTCGCCAGAGGACTCTACCACAGTGACCCCCTGCAGTGAAAGCTTCAATATCTCCATGCACTGCCTGCGGGTGTAGGACTCTGGCCAGGCGTGTTCGAAGCCCGAATAGGAGATGGATATGACGTTTGTTGGGCGGTAAGTGCCGCACATCAAGTCGCCTTGGTAACCGTATCTGTCGTTGTTCGGGTTCGGGTACTCGGGATCGCGGCAGGAGTCGTCAGCACAATTTCCTGTCTGATTGAAGGCGGCCATGGTGCAAAAGGAGCCATCGATGGCGTCAAAGAAGGCTTTTTTCTCGTCAGTATTTTGATCAACGCACGTTAGCAATGAAGCCACTCACTATTGAAGAAGCCAGGGTATCTTGTATCAGCACGAGTCTGGTCTTGCTGGTACCATTCGTCGTCTGTTTGGAATAGAACAGTCTTTTGAGGCCATACCAACGGAATAGCCACTTGGAAATCAAGATTGGCCTCTTCTCCTGCTAGCTGGGGATCCTCAATCGGGCCCTCGGCGCCGTTGATCGACTTGAGTTCGGGATGAGTTCCTTTCGGGATCCATGGAGCGACATATTTCCAATAGGTATCCATGTCTTGTTGATTGTAGTGCTGAGCGAGACCTTGAAAGATACCTAACTCGTTGCCTTTAGTCGCTTTCGTTCCAGCTGGGATTTGATACTGGTCTATCACTCATTAGCTGCTTACATCTCTCAGTCAAACATTTTGAACCTACTTCGGATACATTGAGGCGTGATGTCCACATCACAGCCCTCTGTTACCTCGAACTCATCTTCATTCTGGTCCGGCTGGATATTTCCGGCTGGTTTGGTGGCAGTAGGAGTAGACACGCTGGTGGTGCTTGTCGCCCCTGACCCTCCCTGTCCCTTTCCCTTGCCTCTGTCTTTGTCTTTATCCTTATCTTTGCCCCCCTTCTTTCGTCCTTTGCGGTCACCCGGGCGTCTTCCCTTCTCGTACCAACTATCGTACCAGACCGACCCTCTCCGTCCCACCATCCTCTTGACAATCTTCTCATCATATCCACCAGCCATCAATTTGATGCCGGGAGTTATGTAATCAATGTGATGCGAAATGTTGTGAGGAACATGATATCTGTGAAGCATTTCGTCAGCAAGATGATCTGACATGGAAGGAACGCGTTGGAAAACAAGCGCTCACTCTGAACAGGCAATGTTTGTTACCCCAGATTCAGGGTGTTCATAAACATGAAACCGAGCAAAAAGCAGTTTCTCGACCTCCTGAACCGGCGCGTCGAACTGAATCCACTATTTCGCACCCGTCAGTACGTTAATGCCCTCAACTTCCCAACCACTCGACCTGTGTAAACTCACCTGCTTGTTCCCCGACAATCCTAGCCTTCTTTCTTCCACGCCCGAGGCCTTCAGCCACTGCTTGACCTCGCCCACCGCCTGTGTTCCCGGCGCAAAGAAGTCGACCACCTCTCGAGCAGTCAAGTGCTTCCCGTAGTTCGGCGATTTCGGATCCGATCTACTCCGTTTTCACGTCAGCCTTTTCCCCAAATAAAAGAAAGAAAAACAGAAAAGTTACACACATGTCCATTAGCAACTTGTGCGCCCGCTCCTCCTTTTCCCGCCCCTGTTTCAAGCCAATTCTCACAGGCAACGCCACCCCATCCTTGACCAGATCCCTCTTCACCCAGCCCTGGAGTTGCCCGTCATGCTGCCGTTCGTGAAGATCATGCGACCTCGGCACGATCAGAGGCCTCCCTGACCTCGCTGTCGTTGGGCCGCCCTCCACCAAAAAGGCCAGCCCCTGGACACTGGCGAGAGTAAGAAGAACTGATCGAAGAAGCATGCTGAATGGGCTTTTCCGCCGGAGTGTCGAGGAATCAACGGAAAAAAAGAACACGGGCAACAAAGGGAATAAGGAAAGCAACAGAGTCGACGGAAGGAAGGGGAGACCCAGAGCGCATCGACTGACCGAGGTAGCTTGACGGCACCGTTGATGACCGACGGGAGCTCATACTTATATTGATTCCCTAAATAGAACAGAGCCATCCTACAGTTTAATATCCCCGATGTGGGCCTGGCCGAGGCCCTTTCCCCAATTCCAGGTTGCCTTCCCCTTGGAAAGTCACCAGCAGTTACATCCGATCCCCAGTTCCAGAAATGTCGTTGCATACCTAATCGTCCTCCCATTGGAACGCAATGCACCTCTGCTGATATTGGACCTGACAAGGACAAGGCAATGCCACTGCGGAGGGCACGTGGCGAGTTACACAATCAATTTTCCCAGTTGCGTCCAGGTCCCTAAAGAAGCAATAACCTCACCAAGGTCTCGAAAAGCCACTACTATATAAAGACACTATTTTAAGCAATGCCTTTCGATTGTTTTTTATCCCCGAGGACGGGCAATCTATTCTGCCGGGTCTTGCATCGGCAGCCCGCTTAGGTTCTCTGCATCCGAACCACTCAGATTGCTTAATGCCCGCCCCTCCCCCCTTTTCTCCCCCTGAGCCTGGACTATGGCGTCCTACCTAACCACCTAGGCAGGACACCACCAGCTATCATGACAAACAAATAAATGGAAATGTGGCAATTGAAAGCCAAAGGTTCTTGTTCAATCAGAAGATTTTCCTGCCGGTAGAGATCAATCCGGCAAGAGTGTGGATCGCAAGTGGCAACGCCGGATAAATGCCCCCAACGCAAGACATCATCATCTCTTTAACACCCGCCGGTACCAAACCTCAAAAAATAAATTGCTCGGAGCCTCGGAGGCGTACCGAAAACTCGACAGAACCACGCTTCGGCTTGAGCGTTGAACCGCCACAAGTGCCACGTTGGTACCCGGACTTGTTGGTTGACCCAGCGTGACGATATCAACCTGAATCTATCGCACGCTACCTTGCCAAGACACTCTCCCGTTAGACAACTAGCGGTACCCGAACCCGATGATAAGTATCTCCGATGCTTCGGGTTTTTTTGGGCCCGTCCGTGTTGCAAGACACACGACTGCGAGACCTGAGGAACGATAATGCCTTTTGATCAAATTTTTCTTCTTCATTCAGCTCCTGCCGAGATATGAATCCCAGGCAGCAGACTCACGGCTAAGATTATCCTATCCCAAAGCGTGGCCTGATCATATTACCGCCTCCTTTCTCTTCCCCTAATCCTCCGTCGCAATTCCATCCGGCCACCCATAGATAGTGATGACATTCGTTCCCATGAATGATGTCAAGGGGAAAAAAAGAAAAGGAAAAAAAAACCCAAAAAAAAAAAGAAAAACCAACCCCTTCAAAGCCAGCTCCCTCAAATATGCAGAGCATCAATATTCGCAGCAATGTACTGCTTGGCCCCCTCACGGAAATCATCCTTCAGATACCCGTTCCGGTTGTTGAAGAACTGAATGAGCCTCTTGTCCTTGGTGTTCCACGTCGGCCAGTTCTCCTTCACCTTGCTCTTGGCGCTCGTGCCGCCCGACGCGTCGTTGGGGTCGAGGTTGTAGACAAAGTTGGCATAAAAGTTCTGGATGCTCTTGCTCGCGTAGTTGGGCAGGATGCCATAAAAGACCTGCAGCAAGTCGCTGCCGTGGAAAGTGCCCAGGATGGGGGTGCCCTCATTGTAGCTGGCCAGGTAGGACCAGACGGGGACGTTGGGGTTGGCGGCGATGGCGTACTCGATGAACACACGGCGGGTGAGCGTGAAGACGATGTCGCCGAGGAGAGCAGCCAGGCGCTTGAAGCCGGGGTAGATCTCGTTGAAGAGGCCGGAACCAAAGGGTGAGCCGGCTGAGATCAGGGGCGAGTACTGGCTGACCAGGCCCTTGACCTGTTGCGCGGTGGCGCCGTGGAAGAAGTATCCCCTGAGGTAGTCTTCGAGGCGGCTGGTGGTGGTGACATTCTTCTGGAAAAGCGAGAAGAGGGTGCCCTCGTCTTCTTGGTCGCCGATGATCATGGGCACGGCGGCGTACTTGCCAGCCTTGACAAGACGGTCGGCGCTGTCGGTCAGAGCAACACCGTCAGGGCGAGGCAGGTAAGAAAGAGCCACCGAGCTGTAGGAGAGGATGGCCGGGACAGAGTTGGCGGTCTCGAGGAAAGTCTCGTAGGGCAAGTTGCGCAGGCAGTTGAGGGTGTCAGCAGCACCGCCGCAACCGGAACGGGCAACCACAGTGTCGTAGATCTCCTGGCCCTTGGGGCAGTCGACGGGGTCAGCAGGGACAATGCTGCCCGAGTTCATGATGGCACCGCGGAACAGGGGCTTGCCCTTGTAATTGATGTTGCCGTCGTAGAGAGACATCTGGTTCCACACAGAAATGGCACCGGCCGACTCGCCCCAGATGGTGACCTTATCTGGGTCACCGCCAAACGCAGCAATGTTGTCGGCGACCCACTCAAGACCCATGCGCTGGTCAAGATGGCCAAGGTTGGCAGAGCCGTCCTGGAGGACTTCCTTGCCGGGCATGAAACCAAAGGCGCCCACACGATAGTTGACAGCAACAAACACGTAGGGCTTACCGGCGGCCATGGCATTGGAGACAAGCGGGCCTCCGTCATACATGGAGCTCCATCCAAGCTGCATGAAATGTTAGTCAAATGTTCTGAGCTTTCTCACCTTAAGGCTTTTTGCTTACCTCGAAACCACCACCGTAGATCCAAAACAGGACTGGCAACTTATCGCCGGCCTTGGTGCCAGCTGGGCGGATCACGTTGATGTTCAAGCAGTCCTCACTGATCTTGAGTGCCTTTTGAAACAGGGCAGTGTTGACAACCGTATCAATGACTTTGGCGAGCAGATCCTCCGAGTCGGTATCGGCCAAGAACTGAGGGCAGGCAGCGGCGATGCCGCCAGCGTCGTATGTGCCGAACGAAGCGGTGGTTCTGACGGGAGGCTTGAGGCGGAGAGGACCAACGGGGGCTTCGGCGAAGGGAATGCCATTGAAGGCTTCCGTGTTGATGCGGCTGACACCGACAACATTGCCCTGAGCAATCGAGACAGTGGGCCTGGCTCTCTTCTCCAAAACCTGAGTGGGAGGCTCAGGGGGGGCAGCGAGGGCCTGGCCAACGAGGGCCGCGGCGGCGACGAGAGTGGCGACGCCCTTCATGGTGTTTGCCGGACAAGAGGGAACAGGAAGGGGTGAGAGGAAGATGGATGAGATTCCCTGGCTGACGAGTCCTCATACCCAAGGAGGGCGGCGAGGGACGAGATCTATATAGCTCTTCTGCTATTCCATCTTGTTCAACAGCCACGGAGTTTGTGTCCACCTGTAATCTCAACGACAAGAGCTTGTACCCGCCTTGCTGCACTCCACCATCGTGGGTCACCGTGACATGGCAGGGCTTCCCCAGAAAAAGCTCCCATGTACATACGCGGACATGGTCTCCACCAAGCCAGCTGACTGACTGGCATCAAGGAGATATGTACAGGATGGGCAAGCGGCCGCGGGCAGCATCGGGCGGACTGCCGTTGCGGTACCGCTCCGAGGCGCAGTGATCTGGTTTTGGGGTTTCACTCTGAGCGGCTCTGGGTTTGTATGTACAGTCCAGGAAACAAATGATTGTTAGGACAAGACAGGAAGTCTGGGGTCCTGCACCAACAGCCATTGGAGGCTAGGGTGGTACCGCGAGATTCTGGGGGTTGGGTATGAAAACCTCCCACTCGCCCAGCCCTTGCCGTGGGGGAAGGCAATGGCCGAGAACGCCAGTGGTCACCTGGCGGTCTGGCGGATGATGGAAGGTGGTACTGAGAATGTCTAGCGCTCCCTCTTACGCGCATCCAGTAGTTAATGAGTCGAAGAGAAAGCAGAGTGGAAAGGCGCAAGAAAGCAGTCGACAAAAACACTGCGAAGCCGTCGTCAACCGTACTCCAACGGGCATGTGAAGAAGCTTTTGGTGCCTGACGCTAGAGGAGCCTCGGCTTGAGGGGATAGGTTGGACCGTTAGAAAGAAAGCTGATAAGTTGCGGTAAGTAGATCGTGTGCTGTAGATCCATTTCCTCGACTGGCCGGTACGCTAGAGGAAAGGCACTATCGAGGCACACTTCCCCGCAATCCGTACTCGCGCTCGCAACGGTCCTGCGTGAGGGGTAAAAGTGGCAGTCAACGCCTTGGAAAGAATAAGATCTTGGAACGACGGCCCTGAATCACCGGGGTGTGAGGTGGTCAAGCGAGGATATGGTGGTGAGGATCAGGGAAACTGTTGAGGAAAAGTGGATCTTTTGGATTCAAAGAACTGAGTGATATCAAGGTAATTATTGTTTTTACCGCCTCGAGCGTCAAGGTACCTTACCCACGAGGGCTATTCCATACAGCGCCTTGTGTGTACCCGCGACAGTGGAAGAGTCGGACAGTGCAGTCGGTGCGAGATGTGCCAGCGCCCGGTCCCTGCTGCAACGTGGGAAGTTGGAAGGCACGGGACGGGAGTTGAGCTGAGGTTGACTTCGGACGGATCTGGGGAAGTTGTGCTCAGGGTGGGGTTGTCGAAGAGTTGGGGAAGATATTGCGGGGAAGCCGGCCCTCTTTTCCCAATCCGTTTGCGACAGCCGACGCCATTCAGGTCTGGGGGAAGGCATTCGTCGCTCCGCCATCCATGAATAGCTCCTTGGCACTATGACGGCAGACCATCCGTAGTCTGTACAATGGCCACTCGTGAGTTCAACGTTTGACAAGGGCTCAAGGAAAAAAGAATTCAGACTCGGGTATCCACCGACTGACACGATGTTGCAAAGCAGTCTGTTGGCCAATATAGCGACTCGTCCACGTCTCCACGATGGTAATCGGGAATTACAACACAAAAGCCCGAGACTCGGAAGGGCACAAAATGCCAGGGCCCACCACCCGTACACAGTCGCCGATATCCCATGGAAGTCCACAGCATTAGAGCTAGACTGAGCTCGTACGATCTTCGAGTCTCGAGTCTCGGAGCATCCTCCACTCAATCACAATCCCGTCCTAGACTCTTCATGTTCCCCGATGACGAACACGAACCGCCCCTGCCACCGTCGTGCTGCCCTGCCTTCCAGGTTGTTGGAGAAGCCCAAGTGCGGGGGGGGGTGTATTAGTGCCTGGCCAAGCTCATCACAGTAGGAATCTCTTGTTTGAATTCTCCGACGACGGGTGGCGCCGGTACCTAGTCAACTCATCAACCTTCATCTCCAACTTTCAGATGTCAATCACATCAAGGTCAGGATGCTGCCGAGGTGCGAATGCCATCTCAAAGTAAACAAGGATTTCTTCTGGCAGTTAGGGTCGAGGGTTTGTATGTTTTTGATATCAAGCTGTGACTTGCCTTGCCTTACCCCGGAGCCCAGGACACCTAGAAGCAGCTCACACACTGAACACGATTAGAGACAAGAAAACACCACCATCTACGTTGCCAGGAAGACTCTCAGTGCCATTCACAAGCCAAATCTACACCTCCCAAGAACTAGCTCCAGTAGAGACACCAGAACCAACAGATGGAGGGGAGGAGGTCACCGAAAGAAAAAGCTAATGCACCCCGCACCCGCCAGACTACGCTAAGGACGTTGTATAGGTACATGTCTTCCCCAGATTTCCACAAGTGAGGTTGGCCGTGATTTTTATTAGCAACTAGGATGTCACCTTACCCGAGACTCAGGTACGTTTTGAGCATGTGAAAAGGCGCTCAACTGGGACAACCAGGTATCTAACTTGGAAAAGGCCCTGCCCTGACGATCTGTCGTCAGGCATCCGGCTACTTCCCTTTTCAGCAAGGAGTTGTTTTACCCCTGAACATCGGAATAAAGTAAGTACAAAGCTGGAAATGCTTGCGATGTTAGGGAGCCCATGGCATCTGGTCCGTTCCCACTTAGATATTCAGATCGAGATGCTTTTCTCCTGCCTTCCTTTGGGTACCTATAACACTGTTTCCAGGTCAGTTCCCAGTTCACCCTAAATCGCAAGTGATGCACGGTACGTATATGGGAGCCATTGACCAATGTTTGTCTCTTGAATCCAATACAGTGCATTTGCCGGCAGCTTTTGATTCCATGAAGCGGGGAACGACTAGTTGGCAGAAGGTATCATCTTTTCATCTGTTGCCGAAATAATTGTTATCATACCTAGGTAAAGCTCAAGCAGTCGCCCTGAAATACAGCTCTTTCCCATGTCCCCAGTATGGTAAAGCGTTCAGCTTGTTCATCAATGAAGGAATACTTTTCGTAACTGGCAGAATTGGATGTCTTCACACGCTAAAGTATCTTATCTTTCTGGACGTCTTCGCCCTTCGAGCGGACATTAAAAGAGTAATAATGACCTGTCAAGAATAGGTGCCCAGTTCAGCTACATGTACCTTTTTAGTGTTGTTCTATATCTGTACTCGAAGAAGGTAGTTAGCTTCCAAGAACGCTACCTCTTCAAAATATGTTGTCCTTGGCTCTTTCATGTCTGTCTTGGTTCAAGTATCATCTTATGATCTTGCTATTCGCCGGGCCTTCAGAATCGGCCTGTCAGCCCCAGCGAGTGGTGTTGAAAATCTTGGCAACTCGATTTGCTTTTTCAAGTTCACATTTGGCTCTGATGGCTTGCTATGCTATAGCAGGTACTATATACTAATAGGCATCGTCAGCTTCCTCTGCAGAACATCAAGAGATGGCCCATGCTCCACCGTTGCTTCTTCCGCCGAGATTGATGTCATTGCCGCTGCAGGATCCCATGAGGCTCGCAGGGATCTGCAACGGGCCGCAGCCGTGACAGCTTCAGACGAATGAACCCTTGGTCTTAGCCACCCTTGCCAGACGGCATTCCACAGTGGGGACACTTTTCCTTTCCAATTCCTTCATGATAATGCGGCAGGAGAAAACAATCATGAGAGAAAACGCCGATGTCATGTCCAAAGAGAAAAGCTGTCATCAAGGCTGTGACAAAACCATTGCTGGCCCATCCATGGCCGACAGCTTGTGCATAAGAAGTGCAAGAGATATCTAATAAGCCTCCGTAATCCCAAATCCAGTCAACGCCTGCCTACCATCATGCTTCATCATCCACTGCGTATCAGGCGCGTTTATGCCCTTGTCCAGGCTTCCAACCATTGCTATAAGAAAGCAAAGCGGGGTATCCGTGGGCACATGTACAATACATCAAAAATCGAAAAAAAAAACACCCCCTTGCTATTTACAGTCGACTCATTCCCTTTTCGTTTCATTTCAGCTCCGTCATCCCTTCCCTGTGATGTTCGAGTGTGTTGTGATGATGCGGCGAAAATCAGGCAGAGCAAAAGCAAAAAGCTAGGAAGATCAATCCTAGCAAACCTCCAAGGTCCCAACCGACCTCGCCGTCCGTCTCCTCTTAGCACTTGGACTGAGCAGAGGTCGGTCGTCCGAGCTGGGAGGCTCCTCCTCAAAACTACTGTTCAACATTTCCTCAAGGGGTTGCCTTTCCTTATCACGACGCCGCTTGAGCTTGCGCTGGCTGATGATGTGAGCAAAAACAGGCAGTTGCTCGGGCGTAGGCTCGACGAGGGGGCCGTGAAGGTCGATGAACTCCGGGTTGTCAAATGGTGAAACCCCTGAGATCTCTGACCCGAGGGCCTTGGCAAGACGTTCCTTGAGGCCGAGAATAGGCCACACCTTGACTGGCGTGTAGGTGATCTTCATACCGAGCCCGTCTTCACTGTCGACCAAAGGGGTCTTGTGAGGGGTCATGAACCTCTCCAAGAATGCTGCGGTGATGACGGCCGTATAGACAATGAAGTGGGGGTCGTTTTCTTGTCCCTCGTCGTGGGTGATGAGCTGGACCTTGATGTCACGGAACTGCGGCATGCGCAATCGAACACCCCTCTGGCTATCATGCGCCGAGCTGCTCGGCGTCATCCTACCACTGTAGGCGGGTATGCGGTAAAAGTGTGCTTGCGCCATAGCGAGAAGGGTGGCAACGATGTAGGGGTCATGGTCGATGTTGGCGGGGATCAAGAGCTTGGAGCGCAAGGCCTGCAGCCGTGCAACAGGCTCGTTGAATATGCCGTTGGGGCCAGAAGCAATGCGGAAGAGGTTCTTGCGAATGGCGGCAAGTTGCGACCGGTTGACATAAGCCAGAATAGGGAGGTTTGGCGCATACTCGGAGTCGGATCTCACGAGTGTGTGTGGATCCAGTGTAGCCATGGAGTCGAACGAGGCATCCCGGCTGGCAGCGCTCTTCCAGACACAGGGCAAACGAACCGCTTTTCGGAAGGCCTTCATGCCGAAGAAGAGGTCGAGTTCGGCCGATGTCTTTGCCTTGGACAAGGTGTGAGGGAAGAGGGTCGACATGACATGCTTGATGGCGCGATTCTTGCAAAAGAGCTTGGTAGGCGACGGGTCGGCCTGGACGAGCACCTGCAGCTCTGTCGTCAAGACGCGCGCCATGTGGGAGGGCTCAAGCCATCTGCCGTCGAGGTTCTCTGGGACAGGCTTCTCAATGGTGGGGTGCCTGTCGAACTGGACGCCAAGGAGTTCCGAGTGCCGGTCAGTCCAGCACATGGGCATGGCGTAGAGGGAAGTGCCTGCATTGTCGTGCATGATGTCGTACAGAGAGCCTGGATCGGGACGTATGATGCGGGTGCCGGGCCGCGGACCACGGCGTGATGAACGGGCCTTGGGACTTGCCGGCTTCGGCTGGGACCTTGGTATTGGTTCCGGGGCCGGAGGGGACACTGAGCGACTGTTGAGTTGAGGCGGGGTGGGTTCGGTGATGCGACGGGGCGAGGAGCCCGCGTCGCGTGAAGTTGTCGTCATGAGAGCAATGTTGCGCAGCTGACCCAGAAAGCTGCCGCTGAAGAGAGAGCTGTCGGAGGAGCAACGGGGTAGCGCGTGTCAGTAGGGAGTGCCTATGGCGCTGCTGATATGGAATTTCGACTTACTCAATTGCGAGCATGGAGCGGATCGGTGTTTGTGGTCGCCTTGAGGCTTACCAGGGGTGGCGGTGGGTGGATTCTCTGGCAGCCCTGTTGACGCGATTTTCGTAACGGGACCCCACAGGAAAACACACCTACACCCACAAAATGTACCGAATCCAAGGAAAGCGATCAGGCGATGAGGTGGCAGAAAATGGCAAACTGTCGTGTGTTGTTGTTATCGTGATGCGACAGCAGCAGTGTGTCTTCTTTGTCCACCAAGAGCTGGGCAGGACGGGAAAGGGCTGGGTTTAAGAAACGCGGCCGGGCAGGGCACGGGGGGTGGGAGAAAACCCCCTCTCCATGATGAGAGCCCGCCCTGCCTGCTGCGGGCGTGGCGACCGCCCACACAATTTGCACTTCTGCAGCCAACAGGCTTGCATTGTGCCCCGATTGTGCCGGTTGCAGCGACACGCTAGTACACGGAATCCCGTGACATGGTCGCCCAATGCGGCTTAGCCCGGCAACCAGGCATCGACGTGTTCGATCGCAGCCCAGCCACGAGCCCGAAATCCTCAACGTTTTCGTCACCATCGGGCCTTTGGGCTCTTGGTGTCTCAAGATTTGAGATCTCTTTCTCTTGTGTTCACCACCAAGATGTGCAGAACACCCAGAACACCCAGAACACCCGCAAAAAGAAAAGCAATCTCGGAGCACTCTATCTAGCTGAATGTCACTTTCATCATGCGTGACCAAGGATGACCAAGGTCCGACAGGAAGGAGGGCACACAAAACCGCAAATGTTTGGCGTCATCAGATGAATTGCCAAGAAAGGGTCACCTTTCGTTTAACCGGGGTGAGCCGACCAATTAAGCCGGGCTTATCCACACTCGCCGCCCCATTGCTCGCACAGCCGCTCGCAGGAAGTGGTGTGGCTGCCTGCGATGAGTCTTGGTGTGTCACGTGTGTAAGGTAACCAAAGAAGTCTTGATGCCTGAAGCCACAAGCTGATAAACTCACGAGCCACCTAGCCCGGGAGATGGTGAGCCACAGCGCCACATTTCAAACAGTCTCCACTTTCGACGTCAGGGTTCCAGGTTGACCATGTGCCAGATCTCCCAGCAACAGCCTGGCGAAGCACCAAAGTCAACCCCGCAAGGCTGCGACCGTTGATTGATTGACCTAAGCTGCGTAAGCCGAGTTGGCACTGAAGCTCCAAGCTCCCTGACGAGAACCGCATTCGCATTCCATCACACATCAAAACAAGCTGCTCTGTTCAGAGCGCAAGGCCGTCAAGATGCCAGTACGCAAACTGCCATTCCCAAATCCAATTCACTTCGAGCCCCTATCTCCGAGCTGGCTTCGTCCCACCGCCTTCACCCCCTATTTCCCAAGCTCTACCTTTGCCAGCCAGCTCGCTAACATGTCTCCCACCGCCACCACCAGGCCTATAACTCCATGTTCAACACCGACCCCAACCCGCCCCGTTTAATAGGCAACTTCCCCCTCCTCCCCCTCCGAACCAAGATCCGCGGCCCCGTCTACCCGCTCCCTTTCCCCGAGCCGGCCCTCCCCGAGAATGAGTCCCCCGACCAGGACTCAGAGTCCTACGACATCCTCGACGAGGTCCTCGCTCTCTTCCGCGCCAACACCTTCTTCCGCAACTTTGAGATCCAGGGCCATGCCGACCGGCTGCTAATCTATGGCATTTGGTTCGTCTCGGACTGCCTGGGCAAGATCAAGCCGACGGCGTCGAGGAGGGAGGCGACCAAGGAGGTGAACAACTTGGCGTTGGATACCAACTTTGCCATTCCGGGCGACCCGAGCTGGCCGTTGAGACAGGTACACTCCATTCCCTCAATGTTGCTGTGTTGAGTTGAAGGATAAGCTGACTGAATATTGGAAACCAGATGTACGAGCCTCCCCGCGACAGACAAGACGCCGAGGTCCTTAGGCAGTACATGATGCAAGTCCGACAAGAGCTGGCGGAGCGGTTGTTGGCGAGGGTCTATGCCGATGATGAGACACGACCGAGCAAGTGGTGGTTGAGCTTCACCAAGAGGAAGTTCATGGGCAAGGGTCTTTAAGCGTGTTTGTTTCTTTGATAAGACATATAACAATGTACTACAGTGATTCAAGGTGGTGAGCGGGCGCAGCACAAAATTACTTTTTAATTCTGCAAATGGTATCTATCCGACGCCAGGATGCAACCCATCCAATTTTTGCTGTGTCGAGGGCCTGGGTATCTGAGATTATAAACCCCCTCTTGAGTGATATTCCGTGTTGCTTGACCACGATTATACCTCCTCCACCTTCGCCTCACCGTCAACCTTCCGTTTCTTGGTCGGTGATGCGACATCACCTGTCGCAGCATTCTCGGGAGCCGGAGTCCCCTCCGTATCCAGAGGCGGTAAGGTGTCGGCTCTCTTCCGCTTCCCAACCGTAGCACTATCCTCCTCCTCGCCCGTCGCTGGTGTTTCAGCTGGCGTGCCCTCCCCGTCTATCTTGGCAGCCTTTTTGCTACTGCTGGGTTGAATCTTCTTGAACTTTCCTCTGGCCTCCACTCTGCCCTCGGCTGGCTTTGCCCTCCACGCAGTAAAGACATACCCGTCGGCTCCTCCACGCTCCGTCATAAGGGGATGTGTTCTCATGGGCAACACCTGCCATCTTCTGGCGCGGCTGGTCTGTATGCTCACGCCCTGAAGTAAGGTAGGATTCAACGGGAACTGCTCGTTCCCTTCCCAGCGCTCCAATTCCTCCAGGCTCTTCCCTACCGTCTCGGGCACGTTCCCGCTTGTCCAGGCGGTGCGCCGGGGGACGCTGAAGCAGTCAGCCAACGCAGCCAATGGCTCAATGGAGGGCGAGTAGATGGCAACAGGGGCTCCGCCTGCCAACAGTGGAAGGGTGTGCTTGAGAATGGAGATGGGGTCCATGGACGAGGCGCAAACTAGACCTGAGAAGTTACCGGCACGCGTTGAGTCGACAATGTACCGAGTGCGCGCAAACCGACGGCGCTTCCGGTGAAAGTTACCCCGACGGCTAGGCTTCCATGAAGCCAGCTCCTCTGCCGACGCTGTCGGTGGTTCGGTAGAATATGAGGTGTCAAGCTCAGGCTTGAGGAGTTGTAACCAGGTGAGGTTGAGGAGGTGGTTGAGAAGAGGGTGGGGTGGGTGATTTGGTGCTGTGATGTCAAAGTTCCAGTAATTGAGGAGCGAGAGGTTTGGCTGGCTGGTGCTGTGAATGACTGTGAGGGTATTGGTTTGGGAGAACGGAATGGCAAAGTCGGACCCCCTGGGCCTAACCTTTTGCTTCTTGTTGGTTGTCATCTTGGGCCTTTCAGGTACTGTCGTTTCCGGCACCACAGCTACCATGTCAACATCCCCATTTTCCTGCGCGGTTCCATTATGAGTCTGGGCGTCTGTCTTGACGTCCTGCTTGGCCTCTCTTGCCGGTGCCTGTTCAGCCACAGTCGCGTCTTCGCCCTCCTCCTCCTTTGGGTATAGCACCCCCATTCTCTCAGCCATGGCTGCCACCAACATGCCGCAGGTATCGTCAACCACCAGCCACCTGCCCTTGAGCTCATCTGGTTGAATTGGAATGCACGTCTCCTCGCCCTGGTCGGTCCGAGAGTGGGGGTCGTCAATCATGCTGTCCTCGCCGCCGTAGTGCACATTTCCCCAGCATCCGACAAGCCCAAACATTTCGGCGCGCATGTCCATGATCTTGCTAGCATCCTTCTCCTCCAACTGCCATTGCGCAAAAGTAGCGACGTCGATGGGGATGACCTGAAAGCGGCGGATGTACTTCTTCGTCTTGAGTAGCTTGTACTTGGCCAAACTGAACGTCGTCTTCTGGTCGAGGGCTGTATGAGATAACATCAGCTTGGCGATTACATCCTTGCCGGCATTGTTTCCCTCCCGCTTGAGCTCCTCGATCTCGTCGTGTGTCAACTTCTGGATGGCGCTGTCGTCGATAACTTCGCGGCCGGATCGAGCAACGATATTACCCTGCTCGTCCACCAAACTGAACTCTTCGCCCTCGGTCGCGGTCAGCACGGCATTGACATCTCGGTCTTCCGCAGTGGTCTTTCCTTCGGCCTCATCCTCTTCGGCGATGACCTCGGCGTGGAGCTCGCTGGCGGGAACGATTCGAAGACGGGAAAAAGCCTCTTCGGGAGTCTTGTCTAATACTTCGAAGGTGAGATGATACGGGCGACCGAGAACAAGGTTTGCGGGAAATGCGCCATATTTTCCTAGGGAGATCGTCCTGTTGATTCAATGTCAACAATGGCCCATGGCTTGGGCGACCAGCCGTCGCAAAGGGATGGGAAGGCGAGGGAAGAACCTACGTATCTGGAACGATTTGGATGATCTTTGTTGACCCTGAGGGCAGCTTGAGGCCAACCCAGGCATTGGGGCGGATGAGGGAATGCATGCTGTACACAGTCTCAACACGGTGAAGCTGTATTGGAAAAGGTCAGATGCAACGACATGGATGCATCAATTGCGACTCCCGTCAAGAGGCCCAGAAAAAATTTCCACCAGGGGCTGCAACCTCAGCACATTGCGGGGCGCTTTTGGCGGGGTTGGGGGACCTGGGGAGCAGGTACCTTGACGGCCACTGATAAGAAACCTGGAAGCTTATCGCTTTCACTGAACAACTGCCCGGGATAGCACGTATACTGAGAGTTAAAATCAATGACAATCTATGCATTAGTTTAATAACCAAACCCACCAGTCTACTCCAACTACTGTTTCTTGTTTCATCCACAGTCCTGTCCTTCCCGCATCTCTCGTCACCGGGCAGCCCACGTATAACATCACATCGTCCTGTCTTGAACCATTCGACTTCGGCCCTGTGTCTCCATTGACAAGCTCAACCAACAACAAAAAACCCAACAACACCCAAGCCCATGGCCAACACCAACTTCGACGTCTTTCTTTGCCAGGCCTCAGAGCTAGCCTCTTCATTGACTGTCTGCTTGGCCTGGACACAGCTCAACGATCCCGAACTGTCATGAACCTCGCCGCTCTCCGCAAAGTGCGTCCAAGTCATCAGCACTGGCCAGATCATGTGCTCAGCCTCCCGAATCGACGAGCTATTCCCCTTCTCTGTTGGGCTCGACCCAGCCGCGAAAAACAATGAGCTCCTATCCGCAGCCAGCGGGTTCACGCCGTTCTCATTCTTGCTAATCGGCGTAATCTCTACCATCCGTTGTCAGCTCAGCCTCTCGCAATAGAAGAACAAAATACTAACCATAACCCGTCCCAACAGGACTATCGCCCTCCACCCCCACCAACCTGAAATACTCCTGACAAACCGCGGGCACACTCACATCACTACAACCTCCTTCCTTCCCCCCGTTCCCCGCCAACCCATTCACCTGTAGCTGATTGATGCAATCACTCGGCAGCATCTGCTCACACCCCCCATCACCACCATCTTTCAGAATCTGACTCGTATTCCCCGTCCCCTGAACCAACCCGCCCGTGAACACCATGGCGCAAACCCTCCAGGTGCTGGCATTAAACGCCGGAACTAGCCCCTCGTCAGGCGGGATGATTTTGAGCGTCGTGGTCGTCATGAACTGCTTCTTTTTGTCGGATAGGGTAGACGCCACACCGGAAAGGGAAACATCAGGGGTGATTCCTATCTCCAACGCCCAGCCTTGCACCCGGGAGGCGGTGCCATCTGCTGCCCCGGCGGGGATGGAGAGGTTGTACCCCGTGATGGGAAATGAGGCGTTGGAGATGGAGTTGAATCCCCTGATGGTCTCGAGAAAGGGAGCAGCCGGGAGACCATAGGGGGCAGAAGACAAGGGAGAGGTGCCGCCGACAAAAGATTGGGCAAAGGAGGAGCGGGGCAGGAGCAGCATGAGGAGGGAGAGCGGGATCGAGTATGAGGACATGGCGATGATGTGCGGTTCCAAGATGGCTGTGATCTAAAGGAACAAGAAGAGAAGCTTGAAAAGGAGGTCGTCGGTCGAGTCCATTTTATGTCTCTCTCCTCCACAAACAAGGAGGGGCGAGATACACGCGCAATGTACCCAAAGCAAGCAGAGGCCTAAGAATAGAAGATTGTATTGGGCTGGTGGATTCTTGGCTGGATGGATTGGAGGCTCTGGCGCAACAACATCGGGGATCGAAAGAGAGAGAAAAGGCCGAGAGATATAGCCAGTGACAATACCACCGGCAGGATGTCTTGCAGCTTCTCGGACAATCACCTGCAAGGAGAGAGTCAGAGCACTACATACTCGGGAGCCGTGAGACGGACTAACTATGCAGGCAGAACTGTTGGCAGGTCTATGGTGAACATTGAAGAAAGTAGAACCTGTTCTTCCTTCTGGCGGGTACCCCTCCATTGGACCTTCACTTCTCCTGGACCAAATGACAAACGTCCCCAGGCCTCTGACGAAATGGCCGATCAACAGAAACACAACGGTTCCTCTAGCTATCTCGGTACCTTACCACGCTAACAGAACACAGTTCAACGGCGGAGTTGCAGCAAGGGGGGCGGAAAGCTTAATCCCACCTCGGCCGGGCCGCTGGGTTGTTAGCTCGCCGTCTTGGTGCTCGAAACCCTTGACAGATCAACCCGTGACCCCGATGCCCGGATGCTGCAGAACTCCAAAGTTGAATTCTTTGCTTGTGATCGTCCCCAACCAGTCCCTTGCCAACCGCCCCAAGATGAATGGCACGACAAGGTAGGACAATTTCTTGATTTTTCTTCTATCCACTCCCTCTTCTTCCAAACCACTCTAGACTCGCTAGCTAGCAGACAAGATCGAAGACCAATTACCACCCATCGACGCCGACCAGTGCTCAAAACTGTGTCATACGACCCAGAAACAACAGATTGGCTGGTAGGCTGACTGACAAAAAGTATACAGACAAACAATGTGACGAAAAACGACACTGACCAAACAAGTGAGAGGACGAAGGGGATATCATAGGTGTTAATATATGACACAGCCACAGCAGTAAAATGTTGTTGTATATACGAACACATGTCAGTCAACATCAGACCCATACCCAAGCCAAGAAAACACACAGGAAAAAAGAACCCAAAAGGAAAAAAAAGCCAGATACACCAAAAGTGACAAAAGGAGATGTTTAATCCCCAAAGCTCATCCACGCCCAGGAACCAACGGCACTTCCGAGAATGAGGATGGTCAAGATGGCCGCGCCCGCCCTGTCGCCGTTGGTGATGGGGGCGAGCGGCTCACTCGGACCTCTGGACCTGGAACCAGCGTTGTAGTTGGGCTTGCTCAGACCTGTGATGTTGTTGGCCGGAGGAGGTGCGTCGTCAATCAGCAAGCTGGACACAGCAGCCAACACATTCATCTGCTCGCCAGCGCCGCTCGTCTTGTCGACGGCAGGATCAACATAGACACCCTCCCTCCAGTAGAAGCCGCACCTCCGACCCGTGTCACCTCCTGTGCACTGCTTGACAGCAGCTTCGGTAGACGTCCTCAAGACCGGGAGGATCTTGTCCCGGGTATGCGGGGCGACCTTGGTGACCACGGACAGCCAGCGGTGGACGTAGCCCTTGAACGACAACATGTCTGCCGTGCAGGCGCCCTTGCGGCCCTCGCAGGGAATTTCGTAGGCGATATCGTCCTCGAAGAAATCGCGATGCATGCCCTCCCACAGCTTGTCGACTCTCGTCTTCCAAATCTCACTGCCGTTGGTGTAGTTGTACATGAAGGCGCTCCCGTGCAGCAAGAGGGCAGCGTTGTAGCTGAACTGGGCTTTGTTGATGTCGGTGCAGTTGTGCTCGACGTGGCCACCGTCATACACACGCCAGTCCTTGTGATCAATATACCCTACATCCCACAGCCACTGGAACGTCTTGTCAGCCCAGTCGGCATATGACTGGTTGAAGGTGTAGGCTGCCAGGCGGGCGCCCAAGTCAAAGAAGCAGCCGTTGGCAATGGTGTTCTTGTAGTTGTAACCTGCGTTCATGGGGGGAACCTGCCATCTCAGACCTCCGTTGCAGGTGTTGTCGTGTCTTTCGGGGGCGGCTTGGGTGTGGAAAACAGCCTGGGCCAGGGCGAGCCACTGGGGCTGGCCCTCTGGCGGATTGGGGAATTTATTCTCGGCCGCCAACATGGCACTCATGCCCCAGAAACCCTGGTCGTCGTTGCCCAGCGAGGCCGTGTGGTTAGGCGGCATGTAATCCTCGTCGGGACCGACCTGGTGAATCATGCCTTCGGTGACTACCTTGTTGTAGGACTCGTCGCCTGTCAGAAACCAATAATCGACGTAAGTGCCCATCATGGCTCCTCCTTCCCACCAGTAGTAGTCGCCCTTGTGTTCTGTGGGGGGGCCGGGGAGAATGCCGGGAATTTCACCCGACTGGTTGCCCTTGTAATAGAGCATGAGGTCGTAGGCGAGCGTGGCGGCGGACTCCTTGATTTCGGCTGCAAACAACAAAACAGTCAACATCAATTCATGGGATTCTCTCGACATGTGCTGGGTCGGGTCGGTACCTTTTGTGCCCAGCTTATAGACGGTAGCTCGTGCGCCAGGAAGCAAGCAGCTTGTGGTGGCCAGCAGCGCCGTCAACCATCGCGACGGGCTTTTCAGTGCTGGCGTTGTCGCCATTTTCGCGGCTGTGGTTGTTGCAATCGCCCAATCTTCTGTATCTGCTATAATATCCAACTCGAAAGTTTGGGTGATCTGGGGGTATGCGTCGTTGTCGTTGGTGGTCAAATCCGGAATAAGCTCGCGCTCAGGTTAAAGCGAAAGCTGGAATAGGGGAACGAGCGTGGGTTTGGTGGGAGTAACGAGTGTGAGGTGGCGGTGGTGGTGATGACCAGCACCTGGTGTTTACCTAGTTCATCAACATATATACCTTACAGGTGATGATGACGGAGGGACGGTGTTGACGATGATAACGGCGATGGAGGCGGTGGAGGAGGTGGTAGATGGAAAAGAGCGAAGCCAGGTGGAAAAGGCATGGTTTCAGGAGGTGGGAGGGCCAAGATGACGCGAAGAAACACCTCCTTGTCGCTGCTTGGTATTCTCGTTTGGCGCTTGGCTTCTTGGCTTTTCTGTTTTTTGGCTGCAATGGCTGGGCATCGGCGAGGCGGTGCACGCTCACCTCCACTGTTGACGGTGCCATTGGCTGTTGCATTTGCTCTCCCAGCCTTGGCGGCCATCAGGAACACTGCGATGCAGGTGGGCCTCTCTTTTTTTCTCGATGATATCCCTCGAGTTCCAATACTCTACAGTTCATTCCGGGCACTAGATGAGTCGTGGATGCTGCGCCGTTAGTCGATTCATCATTTTCGTTGCGCCGTCAGCGCCGGACACGTGGATATCAGCATCGAAGAAGCTCTGCCCGCTGCTGCTGGTGAGGTGGGCAGGGGAATACGGAAGCCAAGATGCACAGAGAGGCCACCTCAAGATCCCAACCTGGAACCCCCACCACAGGCCCCACATGCAACTGATCAACCCCAGAAACCGTGAAAACCCATCCCACCGATGTTCCAGACCCTCCAAACCCTGTTTTAATTCAGATCCAAGCGCCCCCAACGACTTCAACAGGAACGATAAGATATATGTACGTGTGGTAGCCCTCTGCTACACGGACTTGTCCCTGTCGTTCTCTGGCTATCTACCTGAGTCTCGGTGGTACACTGGTTGTCAACGCCGCCCACCTCACTTTGGCCAATTTCTTGTCTGAAATCTCGACTAACGCCTTGGAGACTTGGAAAACACTTGGAAGCTGTTGGCATACGTCAACCGGTACGCTCAACGGCTTTTTCTGCCAGCGATCACCTCTTGTTCGGAATTGTTGGCACGCGCGTCCCCGACAGCTAGCAATATCACAATTCGCGTATCCGTATCTGATGTGGCTGATTACATCTCGTGTTCAGTCATGGCTTAGACCGACAATGCATACTTTTTGTCTATTTACATATCCTGTCCATTTACATACATCAAAAAAGTTACTGGCGCACACACTAGCGCTCCCTATCTACCTAGTTGTTTGCCGTCTTGTCGTTGTAGTAATGGATCTGTCGGGGCAATGTCAGTTGGCACCATCTCAATCACTCAAGTAATTATGAGGGGAACTCACAGTATGGTCGGAGCACCCTGCAGGCGTTTGATAACCATAAGCGCCCGTGTTGATGAACAACTGCTGGTTCTTGCACACAAGCCAGGCTCCGACGTTCTGCCTCCTGATGCTCGGCACGCTCCACGTGAGGGTGTCTCCCTGCCACGCAAACGTCCCAAACGTCGACTTGGTCGTGTTGAAGAAGGTGGCCAGAGTACGAGGAGGGTTGGCCTTGTCGGCCGGCTCCTCCACCCAGAGATACAACGGTGGGTTGGATACCTTGTTGACTAGCTGTCCACCCTCGATGTTGAACTGTCCTGCCGTGGTGTGTGACTCGAGGATAGCGATGCCGGGAACATTCGCGGGCTTCGTCTGGAGGTATTTGTGATAGTTTGGAGGCGTCACGCCACGAATCCAATAGGCACCTTGCTGGAGGGTGGTGGGAGAGGGCGTGGAGACTGGTGTGTCTGCTTGAGCAACAGGTGAGGCTAGGCAGGCGCCCGCGCTGAGCAGGATGGAGACAATGGTTGACTTCATGGCGGTGGCGTTACCGGCGAGAGTCTTGGGTTGTCGACAAGCTTTGAGATGGAAGGTTAGCTGCACCTCGGCTTTTAAGGGGTCCCTCGGTCGGAACGACGCCGATCGGATGATCGAAGATCAATATAAGGCTCAATATATACACCGGGGCCTTTGCCTCCTGGCGAGCGCTTTGCTGGTGGAATTAACCTCTCCGCCGGTATTGAGCTGCTTTAATCCCGCGTCCCGTGAGAGGGGCGCTGCTTTGTGAACAGGAAAAGGTAGATCGGCTGCTCTGCTAGATCCGGGTAAATGGCCTCGACATGAAATGATCGATTGTTACTACCACATGAAAGAAACAGACTAATATTGAAAATATACAAGAAGCCATGTCCTCCACACATGAATATGTACACCAATACAGCTCGTCCCGATGTCCCTGAACCCCTGAATCCTTCACGTAATCACCTCAGCCTCGCGATGTTCGCATCTCGTAAACATTCTCCCGTCGCTTCCCTTTGGCGTGCATATCAGCAGGAGCCTCCACCACCGGCACCGTCCCGGGACTGATAGGCTCTCCCTCATAAGGACTCAGTGGCCAAGTGTTGTTGAGAGGGTGGTTATGTGTAGGAGGTGCAGGTGCAGGCAAGTCTTGCCCCCACACGGGCTTGATCATACTACTTCGGGTGCTTTCAAAAGGATTGCGCTCTGAAAAAGCCGGTCCCGGTGATGGACTCGTCAGTGCGAACCCCCTGGGATAAATCGCGTCATAGTAATCCTGAGCTTGCTGGCGATTCTGCTTCTTCTTGCGGCGTCTGCAAAGAAACATGATGAGCAGAGTGAGAATGATGACCAAGATTAGTATCCCGCCTATCACCGCCCCTGCGATGACGCCCTGGGTCGTACCAGGCATGTCCATAGGTCGGGAGCTGGGTGTTGTCGACGCGGAAGGCACGGGACTGGCGTGGATCATGGCCTGCTGCCAATGTGGTCTCTCACCGCATCCGACCATGGTCTGGAACGGACGATCGTGATATGTCAGCGTGTTGCAAAAGACCGAGGCAGGATTGGTGCTGTTTGATCCAGGTCAGGTTGTTAGAGACGACGCCTCAAATGTTCTTAGGACACCGTACACGTACCAACAGGTTGTATGTGGACCAAGATTATTGCAACGCCCACGACTGAAGTCGCCGTTGTCTAAGCAGGCTGTGGCGACATCGCAACCTACTGATGTTGGACAGCAGCCCACATGGTCTTGAGCGGTACTACAAACCAACCCTCCGTTGCATGTTATAGGCTTGTCTATTGAGCCATGTTGGACCAAAGCAAAGAGGCAGGGTTTGGAACGTAAGCAACGTACTGATATCGCCTTGAATATAGACACAGGTAGTGAGGGCATTTTGTCTCAACAACAGGCCCCGCGGACTAGGAGAAGGGTTTGAGGGACGCCGTAGGAGCGGGTGCCTGTGCTGGTCCATGATCCCAGTCAGGAGCCTCTGCGCGGAAATGCGTGGGCTTTGCCGCATGCCATCTTGATTCCGGCGTGAGAGCACCTTGAAAGCTTCTATGGGGACCTTCGGGGACCCCGTGATGAGCTTCTCCAAAGTGGGCTTCAACTCGGAGAATGAGTGAGAGGAAGAAGAGCCACATAACTCGGAAGGTTAAAGTTGGTACGGTCAAGCCCATGTCGGACATAGGTATTCGCAGAACTGGACGAGTGGAAATGAAGACATTCAGCAATTCTGTATCTTTGATCCACCTAGTGCTTGAAGGGCTTGCGAAAGTCTGGCCCGACAGTCTGGACAGGTCAACTGAGCGGGGCAGAACAAAGACTAGATCTCCACAAAGACCTTCAGTAGCTGGTGAAAGCTAGATATGAGCTCCTGGGAAGCTTTATTCAGAGCCTCATTCAGAGACCGACCATGTGTGCCGTGGCGTACGCGTTCTCTCAACTACAAAGAAAACCTCGGGAATTTTGCACAAATCAGGGCATTTCTGTCCTACCTAGTAGAATGCTGACTCAAGTACCTCGATTGCGCGCTGGCCAATGCACCGGCATGTGTGGGAAAAGGGGTAATTCAGGGGTAACCAAGATTTGTTCCTATAGCACGGCAGAGAACTCTAAATGGCCAAAATGTCTCATTTTCCTCACCAAAACCAGCTATTATTAAGGTGCTGTTATTCTATGTACGTATTCATTAGGCATTATTTCATGTCATGGCATCTGTGCGAACTTTGGCTCATTGACTCAGATATCGATCCATCTTGCCATCCATTTGTCAACAGCCTCCTTGGCCTCATCAACCAGCCCAAGTTCTGTCAAACTGTTAGCCCCCCATCCAAATGTTATCAGAGCCATCAGATGAAACTTACCCAAAAGAAGCTGAACACCACCTCTGATACCGCTCTCCAAAGCAGAGGCAATCCAAGCATGCGTGTAGCTGGTGTGCTCGCCGACAAAGATCAACTGTGTCCATGTGTTAGCTTTTTATCATGTCAGTCTTGAGCAAGGCAGGAAGACGTACCCCATCATAAGTCTTGAAGTACTCGGGAATATACAGCTGATGCTGTCCAATACTTGGGTTCGCCCAGCCACCCCTGGTGAGCTCGTCTTGAGCCCAGCACCGCCTGTTGTACCGACCAGTGTACAGCTTCCTCGTCTCCTCGCCGTGGATCTCGGTCATGGCGTCCAACACATACTGGACGTGCTCTTCTTCTGACAGCGACTCGAGCAGCGCGCCAGTGTCATAACTCGCCAGAATGGAAGCGGGCCCGGTGCCGTTGATATTGTAGGATGGGTAGCAGATGGAGCCGATACCAGGGATGTCGGTGGAGGTGCTGCAACTGCCGAGGATGGGGTTGGCGTACTTCTCCCAGAAGCGGGTCTTGTACTCGAGGGCGACCTTGCAGGCGTTGGCGTACTCGAGCTTGCGGATGGCGTTGGAGATGGTGGCAGGGAGGGTGGGCATTCTCCAGGAGCGGACGACGGAGAAGGGAGCAGAGATAATGGCGTAATCGTAGCCGGCAGAGGAGAGATTGGACTTCTTCCCACTGCGGGGGTTGCTGTCTCGGTAGGAGAGCTGGACCTTCTTGGAACCCGTCTTGGAGTCGGTGGAGAAGGCAACACGCTCGACGGCGCGGTTCATGATGGTATCCTTGTTGACCAACGGGTGAAAAGCCAAGGGAAGACGGTTGAGGCCGCCATCGATGGTCTTCCAGGAGGCGGCTCGGAAATAAGCGCCGCTGTAGATGCTGGACCAGTAGCTGTGATCGCTTCCGCCAATAACATCTGTGTCGTTGAGGCTACCTCCAAGGTGGTGTGTCAGGAAAGCAAACTCGGACCACGTATCACCTCCAAGACCCTTGAGACCGTTCTCGATCCAGTCCTTGTGAGCCTTGAACATGTTGTTGGCCACATCCGCATACACACTGCTGGGAGGCATGTACTCGCTCAGGGCCGCAGCCAAAGCGATGGTCGAGTTGTCCCGGGGCATAGAAGGGGTCCCCAAGGAAGGATCGGCCGCAATCTGGGCAGAAGTTGGTGGTAGACCGGATGGGAGCTTGAAACCGTTCCTGTAGACCAGTCCGTTTGGTGAGCTCTGGTACCAAGGCTGGAAACTGACGGTGAGGTTCTTGCTGTTCTTGTTCAGTTTGTTGATCTCCTCGGCGACCTGGAAGACGATCTGAGAGTCGGTGATTTCGAGCGTGCTGTTGGTTGCTGGATCATTGTAGGTCCAGGGGAACCGCATCGGGCCCATCTCCTGGTAGGAGTAATCAAAAGCCTTGCCGCGCAGGTACTCGGTGTGAACTCTGCCACCAAGACGGTTGCCGGCCTCAATGATCTTGACATTCTTGAGGCCCGCTTGAGTGAGGACGAGATAGCTCATCAGCCCAGACATGCCGGCACCCACAATGGCAACCTCCTTCTCCTTGGCGGCCTTGACGTCAATGGGCCCCGGTTGTTGGTCCTGGAGGAGCTTGACACCCTCGAACCAGGGACCGAGGGTTTCAATTCCCGTGGCGTTGGTCATGGCGATGGCTGTGGATCGTTAGCAAGTGAGGTGCGTCTTGTTTCACCAGAGTTGAACTGACCAGCTCGCTTCTCTGCTCTCTTTGCGTGGCGATTCTCGAGGAGCTGAGGCTCACTCCTCCCCAGAAGCTGCCCGGCGGAGTTCCAGGCGGAGAGGCATCCCCCAGACTCAGACCTCTCGGGAAGCTTCCACACAAGGCGTGTCTCCTGTCTCTTTCCCTGGATCTCGCCCACGGTGTGATGGGCATCTCTAGCAGAGAGAGATGAGCAAGAACCGTAGGAAACGGTGACAGGACCGGCCACGTCTCTCTCGACAAACAGGTGGACGTTGCCAAGGCGAGAGGTCACGGCATGGCGAATCTCGAGCCTGACAGGGTGGCTGTTGAGGTTGACTGAAGCAGCAGCAGCACCTCCGAGGAGGAGGAAAGATGTAAAGCCGACCATTGTGAGGAGAGGGGGGTGGTGGGACCTGGTCGTTCTACCCGGAAGTCAGTCTCAGCAGGCCTGGGGCTCGGGGTCTTTTATACGGAAGGGTGCCCTCAACATGGCCGTACCGACTTACCATCCCGAGCTCGGAGAGGTGAAGCCTCGGAACATGGACGAAGAGTCCGCCCACGCATAATCGGATCAATTGCTCCATCGATACACAGTTCCCCTGTTGAGGTCAGGTGCGGGATGGACGCCTGCCCGACAGCTAACGCCCGGTTTGTGTAAATCTTTGACAAATCGTGCCTCTCCCCCGCGAAGAAGGCGAATACCTACCCTGGTGTGTTCTGTTCTGATTGACTGCTTTGGGAGAAGATGGAGGGGCGGTTAGCAGCGTGGGTGGATTGGATCCTTGTCAGACTTTGTCCCCAATCCCTCTTCACCATCGTACCGAAGGATCCGAGAGGTGGTCTTTTGCGCTGTGCAGTTGCAGTAGTTATCGGGTCTAGTAGATATCTGCATATCCTGGGGAAGTTCGCTTGGAAGACGACCGTTGTTATCCGTATCTTGGCCCCCATGCTGGTGGAGCGCCCCCCCCATTCCTGTTCGGGAAGGTGGTTGATTTGTCAACAGCAGGACACAGCTAAAGGAGCAAAACTCCATCTTGTTGTCGTGATAAGGCGCGCTTTTCTTGATTCGTTTGTTGCAATTGGTCATGGGTTGTCAACGGCTTCGTTGATGTTATACCAAAGGCGTAGAGGGACCCGTCTCTGATTCCGAGGTGGTCAGCCGGGAGAACTCCATTTCCGAGTGAAAAGGCTACGTAAGGTAGCTTGCGTAAACAGATACAAATCTACCTACATATCTTTCCATCTTATCAGGGGCTCCTTTCGCATCATCGTTTAGCTCGTGTGCTAATAAGTCTCTCGTACTTCGGGTTGCCTGCCGGTTGTACAAGCAGTTTCGATGAGAGGTTCCGTCGTGTCTAGCTAACAAAGAAGTACCATCGTGAAGGTTGTTATCTCGCTTGCCCATGATGAAGAAGCAAAAAGCAAATTGGCAAAGGTGGCTTTGGCAATATGAAGTAAACAAACAGAGTATAAAAATAGGGGTAAAAACCGAGGCCTGTCAGTCGCAATGAGCCGGTTACATTGGGCGCAAGGCGGGTAAGGTAAAGGTAAGGTAGGTACCCTACCTACGGAGCATTGCATGGTGCTAAGGTAGGTACCAGATGACGCAATTCGAACCAGAGTTTTGATCTGAGAAGCTATAATTAAGGCATGAGCAGAGTCTCATGCGCCTAGATAGAGTCTAGTCCCAGTACCCACACGTTGATAGGTCTTTATCAATGTCCCTCGCCCCGTGTCAAACTCCTCCCATGAAACCTTGCCAGCCAACTATTCGCCATCATCACTCTGATTCTCTTGCCCCAGATCATGAAAACGAAGACCATCATGTTGTTTACCACCAAGATGGGGACGAAAGCCGCCACAACAATCGTGACATATCCATGCTTGAGGATCCAGTTCAACAGCTCCCCGCTAAAACCAAAGCTGATGGCCTGCTTGCCAAGGTTCATGATGATGAGCATCTCGCTCAAGTTGGCATTGTACGAATCAACCGCATAAGCCAATGTGAGTGTGAAGTAAAAGTAGCCAGCCCACTGGGTGATACCGATCGCGATGAAGTAGCATATCCAGTGGAGATCTCTGGCTGCAGCCATACCAAAGAGAACTTGGCCTGCCGGAGCAACAAACGCGGCAGGAATGAGAACCCCCAGTCTCATTTCGGCTTCTCTGATGCCCCCATTCCTCCTTGTGAGCCTCGCGGCCAGGATATCGGATGCCGGGAGTAGAGGAAGAGCAAGGCCGAAGCCAATAAAAGTTGCAATGGCGCTCAGACCAGAATTTGTCTCGGGCCAATTGTATGGGGGCTGGACAATCTTCAACGGGAAGACGAAGTTGAAGGAGAAGCCGCACAGTCCAATATAGATGCCGTAGGTGGCGATGACCCAGAAGGTGGAAGGAACCAAGAGATGGGTGAAAGCTCTGAATGGCATGGCCCAAAAGTCACACGTGTAGTCGAACTTGTCCGGGAAGATACTGAGCTGCTGTTTCCAAGACTTGCGCCGGGGTAGGACAAAATTGCCCGACAGCTCTGCAGTCTCTGGCTGCCGCTTCTTCTCATTGCCTTCTGCCGTGGTCGCAGCCGACGTCACAACCTCGAGGTTGCTCCCACTTGACGACCCACCTGACGGAGCAACAGGAGCTCTGAAATACAACGACTCTTCCACAAAAAGAAAACACAAGAGCAAAAGCGCGACACCAAAAGCCAGCTCGACATAAAAGAACAAGTTCCACGAATACCCGGCCGCAAGCATAAACCCGCAAAACATCGGCCCAGTTGCTCCCAGACACAAGGCAACCGTATACCACCCCAACTTCTTCCCTCTCTCGTGCAAGAAGAAGATGTCATTCACCAACTGTACCGGCAACGCCTCGCAAACCCCACTCCCAAAAGCATGCACAATCCTCCATGCTAGCAAACCCCCATACGTCGTCGATTGACTCGCCCCGATGATCCCCCCAATATATGCCACCAGGCTCAGCAACATGACCGGTCGCCTCCCGTACCTCTTGTACAACGGCACCAAGATCACACTCCCAAAACCGAAAATCAAGTTGGGGTAGTTCACCAGCCCTGCCGCCGTGTTGGGATCGACGTTGAACTGAGCGGACCAAAGCCCGATGTACACTGCCGGTCCGAGCAAGGCAGAGATTCCCAGAAAGGAAAAGGCGCAGGCGCAAAACATGATCATATGTTTCTTGAACTTGGTCCATTGTAAGGGGTCGTTGGGGTCGGCCGAGGGGACAGGGAAGAGGGCCTGGCCGTAGTGGGTTTCTTCACCCTCTTTGGCGGCGAGGCTCACGGTGCCTGGGATGGACTCCTCGTGGGCGTGGCTGTGGGGATCATGGCGGATGGCGATGGCCATTTTGGGTGGTATGTGAAAGAGGGCAATGTGCTTTTGTCAGATGTCTGTCACCCAGATTACCAAACTGTTGACACAGACGTCAGCAGTGGTATGTCTTGACACTGGACATACAAGAAAAGGTAACCAGATGGCACCCGGGGAAGGGAATCAGGAGGATATTATAGGTAAATCCCATCGAGAATGATCAGCCGGCCACGCGAACGATCCTGCAAGATATATACATTCCATCCAACCCCCTCATTCAACAATAGCAGTAGGAGAGTTGGACCGACACCACCGAGCTTCCTCGGACAATGAAAAGGCGAACTGGTTGCACAACAAGTACTTACGCCCCCAGGAATTACGCTGGTAGCTGCCGTGGCGACATTGTAAGATCTACATTCGGAAGATGGCAACCTGCAATGGCACGAGCCAATACTGGCACACACACACGTATATACAGTACCGCGGGAGGATGTCAGCCGGTACACCCACCTCATCTGCACGAACCATGCTCCAGATAGTGGGCATACTCAACCACGTGGTGAATGTGTATGTTAGAGTTGCCTAATCCCCCCTCATTTGCCTTGGTTTGTGACTTAGCGATAAAGCAAAACAGCAGGAGTAAGATACATGCTCACCGTGTAACCTTATTCACAAGGGAAATCTTGGGGGTAAAACCACAAGACAACATCGATGTCATGTCCACAGAGAAGCATGCACCTACTCGGACGGATTAAAGGATCAAACTGGATGACATTTACCAAAGTCTATACATCAAAAACCGCCTCAATCTCCTTCTCTGGCTGTCAGATTTGGAGATTGGAGGTACCAGGAGTGTGTTTCCTGCCAAGAACATGGGGAAGACGGTTGCTGTCTATCTGACCTGAAAGTGCCGGCTTGGAAGCCGACATGCGTTATGCTCTTGGCTCTGAACTGTCCGCTCCATGTCCATTAGATTCACCCATCGCACGGCATGTTGTGTTTATGCATAGTTCTCGTCCAATGTTTCTGTAGGTACTCCGCTTTGGGACGGTCTCTTTTGATCTGTTGGCCGTTTATTTCAGAACTTGTTCTGCGTCAACGGACGTCCAGTATAGATACTAACATGATTTTGTACGACCAACGAGCTTGTGGAACCAACCCTAGTGCTGGAAATTGTGTTACTACCTAGGTAGATCGGTGTTTAATGCGAGGAGTTGGGTTCTGTTCGAGAACTGACATGGTTTATAGTCGCCACGGCTTCAGTAACGGGCAGCTTATCTCCGCAAAGCTCTACGAAGCTGGTTTCGTAAAAACACCAGCACATATCGCACATAGAGCTGTACAACAACGTGGCTCGGAAATTCATTTCAGGCAGTCCGAACCGGCCTGAAAAATCCCTTTGTGTGTCTGCGATGTACCTCAAGTCACCAAAGAGCAAAAAAGGGCGTGTCTAACCCGCTCTATCCAGCTCAAAACATTTCCTTGGTTCGTCATGTTGTGTAACCCCAACATCAAAAAAACATCAACGGTCAGATCCAATCGGCGGCTATTAGAACGGCCGAATGGCCCGTCCCCCTCTTGCAGACGCCTTCGGTAGACGCTTAAGGGACACCTGGCCAGAGAGTCTCGGGCAAACATGGTACTGTGTTGATAAATCACGAACTGCGTGGATTTGAGGTACTCCAGAGAATTGTTTTTTAGCATGATAGGATTCATGACTGCATTGAGCCGTCAAAAATCTTGTTATCAGCGATGAAACATCACCGAAGAAGGGGGGCAGATTAAAAGTTAGGAATTAAACCGGCATATGGAACTCGGGATCAGGTGTGCAGTGTGCAAGACTCCATCCGAGGGTATATATCTATATTTACACATGAACCACCCAAAATCTCTTCCTGGGGGTATCCCGCTCAAAGTAGCAGGCCTTAGGCAAGGAACATGAGGGCCCACCCAGCCACTGCAGCAGCCAAAAGACCAGTGGCGGAACCGGTCACACCGGCGCCGCTGGTGTCGTCCTGGTACTCTTCAGCGGTCGTCTGCTCGCAGATGCCCGAGTCCTTGAGCGCATCGGCGGGGACATAGACCTTGGGAACGCCGTTGTTCATCTTCATGTCGATAGTGCCCGACATGCCAGCCTGGTTGGACTGGCAGGTGAGGACCTCAACGACCTTCTGATCGGCCTGGAAGCCGCCAACGGTGAGCAAATGTTTGCCGCCCTTGGAGCTGTTGTTGGTGATGCAGTACACGATCTGACTGCCGTAGGAGCCCTTCTTGGTGCAAAAGTAGTTGTTGTTGGCCTCAAGGATCTCGGAGGCGGTGTTGACATAGTCCTTGTCGAGCTTGATGATGTGGTTGCGCACCTTGTTGAGCGTGGCGGTGAGCTTGTACAGGGGCGACTCCTTGTCATAGCCGGACTGCCAGAGAGGCTCACGGTTGTGAGGAGTCTCGAAGCCGTTAAAGTGCTGCTCCTGGCCCTGGTACACGGTGGGAACGCCGTCGTTGAGGATAACGTAGGTCATGGCGTTCTTGGCAATGGCCATGTCACTGTTCTTGTTGGCGAAACGGGGCATGTCGTGGTTCTCGACAAAGGTGCCCAGGGCAAAGGTGTCGTTGCAGTTGTTGATGGCCTGCTTCTTGATCTGGGCGAGCTTCTCGAAAGAGCCGCCGTTGAAGCCCTCGATGAGCTTGTAGTAGTCGAGATAGTTGGGCATGCCGGGCAGGAGATCCAGAGTCTGGTAGCGGCAGAAGTCCTCGGTCTCGCCCGTCAAAACCTCGCCCCAGGCAAACACACCCGAAGACTTGACAAAGCCGGGCAAGAACTCGTCGTTGACGTGCTTGGCGGCGTCGATGCGGAGACCGTCAATGGAATAGTTGCTGACAAGACCCTTGATCCAGCTGTTCATCTCCTTGATCACGAATTCGTTGCGGGTGTCGAGATCGGCAAGGGCAACGCCATAGGGGTAGAGCCAGCAGTCTTGGTATTCGGTGGCGTTCAACCAGCCCTCCTCGGTGACATTGCAGTAGGGATGGAAGTACTTCTCGTCGTTGAAGGGGTTGAACTTGGAGTAATCGACCTTGGGAGGGGGGTTGTTGTCGAACTTTTGGGCCATGTGGTTGACGACAACATCGGCCATGAGGTAGATGTCGCGCTTCTTGAGCTCGGCCACCAGATCCTTGAAGTCCTTCTCGGTGCCAAACTTGTCGTTGAGGGCATACAGATCGGTGGTCCAGTAGCCGTGGTAGGGGTCACCGGCGGCAGTGTGCTCCTCCATGTTCTTGTTGATGGGGCTGATCTGGATGGCCGTGAAGCCCATGTCTTGGATGTAGTCGAGCTTGTTGATCAAGCCTCTCCAGGTGCCACCGCAGAACTCGTGGGCCTCACACTCGTGGTCGATGGAGCCATCGGTGCGGGCATAACGGTCAATCATGACCTGGTAGACGGATCGTGTCTTCCATTCCTCAGCGTCGGCAGCAAGGCCGAGGCCAGAGAAGGCCAGACTGGCAACGCCAGCCAGGCTCAAGAGTGAAGCTCGCATGGTGGGTGTCTTGCTGTCAAGCAGAAGCTGAGAATATCCCAAAATAGGAAAGCGACGATACTTGTAAGACGGGCAGTGAAAAGCTGGTTCGGATGCACCGGTGTCTTCGGCCCAATATTTTTTTTCTTCCTCCTTCCTTGTTATTTATGCTTAGTGAGTGACTCGGGTCAGATACCCCCTTCTTTCTTCGTCTTCTTGCTTCTCGTCCTAACACATTGGGGCCGAAAGGCAAAAAAAAAAAAAAAGAGTGTGAATACGCCTAAGACGGCGTTTTTGGGAATGTGTGTATAAAGCGAATGTAGGGAATAAACAACCGTTGAGGTGTCAAAGATGACTGGCGTCAGGTTGGACAGACTCTGGGGAAAATAAAAGGGGGGGGGCCCAGGGGGAGGGAACACCGCGTCTCTACAGGACGCTACGGACACGCTTTTCGACCCGACACCACTGTGCTGGGCATGTCGGGAGGGCCCCGGGGACACCGGCCAGTGGTTGACATTGGGGAGAAGGGGGCAGGGGGGGAGGGGGGTGTGTTCATGGGGTGTCCATGCAACGGGACAAGATGAGAGATGAGGAGATGAGCCTACCAGCCAAGACAGTCCAAGAAGAGGCTGGACACTGTGCATTGCTTGCGAGAATGGGGAACCAGTAGGGGACCCCTGCCACGCCGACTCGTGTCAGTCGAATGTTGACCCATCCGGTCTCCGCTTTAAACTGCAGGCTTTTTCTTGGACTGAAATTAGGGGCGTTTCTGTTTTTCTCATGTAACGGTTCTGCCGGCGGCAGTGTTGCAGTAAGGCATCCGTACCTACTAACTAACATGGCTTCCAAGTTCTATCTACCCTACACATCTATGGTCGGGATAAGCTTCCGAGGCGTGCGGTGTTGAAGAGGCACAGAGGGTTAAGTCATCCTGCCGTTGAACCAAGCCGTTGTCGGGTGTTAGTGTATGCCAGATGGCAGACCTGCTTGCCAGGCGGGATGGGGATGCCAGCGCGCGCGCGCCGCGGTGTGGCGTCGAATGACGGAACACTAGCCAGGTAGGTACCGGTAAGCGAAGGGGTGTGGACCTTTTGTTCATTCTTGGCGCACCACTCTTTTCAGGAACTCGAAGCCGCCGACCGAAACATCTTCTCCAGAGAAAAAAAAAGGAGCACCAGCAGCAGAAGAAGAAACACGAAGGCCACTAACAGCTGGCTCCATCCCGGTCATTTCGTCGTTTCGGCCTGTCAGTGTCAGCAACACAGAGACATCCACGACATTCTTCTCTTGCAGTGAGTGCCATCAACCCAGGGCAATGGTCCAGAACGACACCAAAGCAGCAGGGACATTTCTTGTCGTCGCGCTGGGCAGTCGACAGAGGCCGTGGCAAGGCGCGAACAATCACGCAAAGACTTCTTCTTTTCCGCTTTCCGAAGCCCGATCGAGCGGGTCGCATCGAATCTGCCGCGGTACCTCCTCTGCGATCCCTGTCTGCGCACGCTCGTATCGAATCAAGCTGCCAGGGCCCAATGGTCACAGTGCGCTGGACATGGAGGGTCGGAGGCGACAAACCAGGGTACTCTCCACCGTGCCGACACAGGTTTTGCACCATGAACCTCGACAAGCCTCTCAAGCTTCCAGTCTAACCCGCCTTATCGCCCGTCCCAAGAAAAGGGGCAGCAGTGCACCGTCGCACCGGCCAAGGCCTGGATAAGGGAAAATTGGGAAAGGCACCACCTGTTGCATTCATCCACATCCGCCCACCAGCCTCCTCTGCCTTGCCGGGTTCTTCATGTCGAGAACTTGTGTTTTTGTTTTGGCCTTCATGTTCATCTCACCGTCTCACGGGGGCCATGCCGGCATCTGCTTTCCTTCGACGGCCTTTCCAAGGAGATGGCCGAGGGTCCGCGAAATGATGTCGATGCCGTCGAGATGAAGTGGGAAAAGGAGAGCTGATGAGCCAACGAGCGAACATGCCGAAAGTGATAATTCCTATCAAAAGCAACTGATAGGCTGAGTGGCCTCGACGCGGCTCCGCCTATCTGCGCTCCGGTATTCTTCCGCGCGCGAGGGTGGCCAACGCGAGCTGGGGAGGTGTGGCAGCTGTGATGCTCCCACGCCCAGCATCCAGATCTCCACTTGGAAGGTCTGACCACGGGTTTCCATGCCCCCTTTTCCCGCCTCTCTCTCTCTGTGACCGGATGGGGCTTCGTCGTGTCGTGGAGTTCACAGCTAGGGCTGGCTGGCCTGTCCAACGTGTCTCGTCCGTCCGGGGGTCGGGAGGGGGGGGGGAGGGCTTCGATAGCGCGCATCTTTTTCCCTTTCTAATCTGTTGGTGGTTGCCATCATCGTCCTTCTTTGTATTGTTGTGTTTTCGAAAGTCGTACTGCTGAATTTTTGTCTTGTCTTGTCTTTTGTTTTTTATTTGGCATTGTCTCTCGTTTCCAAACCTACTGTCGCTCCCAATGAGAGGCGAGCGACGGTCAACATGATCCGCCCTCCGTTCTTTTCGAATGCCCTACTCATCACCCTCCTTACGGCCACCACACTCGTTCAAGGCCTCAGATACGACAAGGATGAAGAGAACTGGAACCTCAACACGAAGAAGTCGGCCAAGACGCCGCTCGAATATGACTACGATGTCTCTCTACGACCAGAAAACTACACCTACATGGGCTCCCCCCCAAACTGGCGGATGCCCGTATACACTCTCTTTTTAGATCGATGGGTCAATGGCGACCCAAACAATGACGACATCAACGGCACCCTCTACGAGACCGACATGATGAGCACGCAGCTACGCTTTGGAGGAGATCTCGAAGGACTGAGGGACTCTCTCGACTACATTGCTGGCATGGGTGCCAAGGTATGCTGAACGGCGGGGGCGGGGGGTTCGACCATCAAAGAAGAGAGGGCGGAGGGTGCTGACAGACGACAGGCCATTTACATTGCTGGATCTCCCTTCATCAACTTGCCATGGGGTGCCGACTCCTACTCGGTATGTGCAACTAGAGCTCACCTATCTTGGGTGTGGTGGTAGTGGAAGATGTACTGACCGAGGCCATGCCAGCCCATCGACTTGACTATGCTTGATAAGCACTTTGGACACATCCGTGAGTGGCAGGAGGTTATCCATGAAATTCACGAGCGCAACATGTGGGTTATCATCGATAACACTATGGCTACGTAAGTTTGCTTCCAGCAGGTGGTTCCGCTGAGGTGGTGCAAAATCTGACATGTCTCTCCCTGGCAGCATGAGTGATCTGATTGGTTTCGAGGGCTTCCTCAACGAGACGACGCCTTTCCGGACCGAAGAACACAAGGTTCTGTGGAAGTCTGATCGTGTGTACCCCGACTTCTCCATCGGTAACGAGTACAACGAAACATGTGACTACCCCGAATTCTGGTACGAGGACGGCAAGCGCATCAAGCCGCCAGGACTCAAGGGCTGCTACAACAGTGATTTTGACCAGTATGGTGATATCGAAGCCTTCGGTGTGTTTCCCGATTGGCAGCGTCAGCTGGCCAAGTTCGCCTCGGTGCAGGATCGTCTCCGCGACTGGCATCCTTCTGTGGCCGCCCGTATTGAACACTTTTCTTGCATGGCCGTGAGGGCGCTGGACATTGACGCTTTCCGTATCGACAAGGCCGTCCAGGTCACGGTGGACGCCCAGGCTTCCTTCAGCTCTGCGATGCGCAAGTGTGCCACCGAAATTGGCAAGACCAACTTTGCCGTCTTTGGTGAAATCACGAGCGGCAACACGCTTGGATCCATTTACATTGGCCGTGGCCGCGAGCCCGGGGCGGCCGAGAACTTGCATCCCGAAAAGGCCATGAACATGGACTCGGACTGGAAGAACAACCAGGACCTTTTTGTCCGGGAGCCCGGCAACAGTGCCCTCGACGGCGGTGCTTTCCACTACTCCATCTACCGTTCCATGACGCGTTTCCTCGGCCTCAGTGGCCATCTCCAGGCCGGTTTCGACTTGTCTGTCGACTGGGTCATGACCTGGCACGAGATGCTCAAGACCAACGACATGTACAATGCCAACACGGGCAAGTTCGACCCTCGCCATCTCTACGGTGCCACCAATCAGGATGTGTTCCGTTGGCCGTCGGTTGTTCAGGGCATAGAGCGTCAGTTGCTCGCCTATTTCATCATCACGTTTGTGCTCCCCGGCGCGCCCATCATCTACTACGGCGAGGAGCAGGCGCTCTACGCCCTCGATGGTACGGCTTCCAACTACGTTTTCGGTCGCCAGGCGATGGCCCCCTCGCCAGCGTGGAAGGCACACGGGTGCTTCCAGCTCAACGTCACGCAGTACATTGGCTGGCCCGTTGAGAAGGGCCGTCTCGGCTGCCAGGACGACGGCGTTGCTCGTGACCACCGCGATCCTGCGGCCCATCTGCGGAACACCTTCAAGCACATGTTTGCCATCCGCGATCACCTTCGCAGCATCGATCATGGCTGGTACCTCAAGACTCTCGCCAAGCAAACCGAGGAGATTTGGCTGGATGGTAGCACAAACTTCACCGAGACTGGTATTTGGAGCGTTGGCCGGGGGACCTCCGACACGCAACCCGAGGACGAAGAGCCTGTGTGGCTCATCTACAGCAACCGTAACAAGACCCATACTTACGAATTTGACTGCAGCAACCCCGATACCTTCAACAAGGGCGCCTTCATCGCTCCCTTTGACGCTGGCACCAAGATTCGGGATGTCTTTGAGGACGGACCTGAGATCACTCTCGAGGCTTCTCCTGTCAAGAACGAGTTCGGCAATAGCACCAAGAATGCGGGCTGTCTCAGCAAGATTGTCATGCCCCCTTATGGCTTCAAGATGTATGTGCTCAAGGATAGCTGGCTCGAGCCGGCCCCCATGATCACCAAGTTTGAACCCGGTCATGACATGTCTATCGATTCCACCGGCAAGGGCGGCGTGATCCCGATTCGCCTTGAGTTCAACCACGAGATGGACTGCGACTCTGTCAAGAAATCGACCACCGCCGTCCTCACGGTGGACCACTCGGGCATAGCCAACCCCAAGAAGCTCGACATCACCTGGGACAACAATGCCTGTGGGACGTTTACCCCCTCCGAGAAGAGGGAGTACATCGGGTCGATCGAGTCAACTTGGAAGATCACTGGAAAGCTCACCAATGTCCAAGACGGCATCATCAAGCTGTCCGTCAGGAACGCTACTAGAGAGGACGGATCTGCCAGCACCAATGCCAATGATCATTTCTTGATCCGGTTTGGGGCGCCAAACAACCCGGTCGTGTTTCCATCGTCGGCCAACTACTCCCGCACCCTCTTGCACTTTGACGGAAACAGGATGGCCATCAATCACAGCGCCGCGGGCGCTACGCACTTCAGGTTCAGCACCGACTTCGGTTCCCTCTGGAGCGAGTGGTTCCCGTACGACGCCGAAAAGACATACCAAGAAGTCGACGCCATGTACCGAGACAACACTCTCTGGACAGGCACGGAGCTGCAGAAGTGGGAGGGCAAGCACCTGCAGGTTCAGTACTTCAGCAAGCCCCTCGGCTCATCCGGCTTCATCCAGCACGCCGACAGCAACGACATCACCTTTGAGCGCCATGTCCCACACATTCGAATCCACGGTCCATACAACAAGTGGGGCTATGATGCCGGCTTGCCCGGCTCCATGGACTTGGTTCACCACCACACCTGGGAGCTGCACTACATGTATGAGTGGCCGGCCGAGTTCCAGCTGAACGTTTGGGGTATTAATCCCGACAACCAGCCCGATGTCGGCTTCATCTACGGTGACATTGACAACGACGGCATCGTCGACCGTCTTCCCCCGAGCAGTCTGGCCAGAAACGTGATCAACATCACCGAGGCCCCCCCCCTGCCGCAGCTCGCCTACAAGCTCGTCTACAACGACGCCACGTGGAGATTCGAGTACATTCCCACTGGTCACATTGGCATCCAGGTGGTTCTCTTCATCCTCCTTGCCATCATTCCCGTCTTGCTCGCCGTGCTTGCAGGCTGGATCTACATGCACAGCTTCTACCAGGTCAAGATCAACAAGTCCGGCTTCAGCTCCAAGGGCTGGGTCCCGCTCAAGCTTGGCAACCTGTCCAAGCTTGACTTCCGGAATCTTGGCAAGGGTGGTGTCGAGATGAGCCCCATGCCTCCCCCGCCTCCCAGCGCTGCCTTGGTTCCTTTTGGTAGCGGCGGTGGTCAGAGGACCGTCTTGATCGCGACCATGGAGTACAACATTGACGATTTTGGCATCAAGATCAAGATTGGTGGTCTCGGTGTGATGGCTCAGCTCATGGGTTCTGCCCTGAAGCACATGAACCTCATCTGGGTCATTCCGGTCGTCGGCGATGTCACGTATCCCTTTGACAGCATGCAGGCCGCCGAGCCCATGTACGTCCAGGTCATGGGCCAGCCGTACGAGATTGAGGTCTACTACTATACTGTCAACAACATCACCTACGTCCTCCTGGACGCCCCCATCTTCCGCAAGCAGACCAAGGCCAACCCCTACATCGCGCGCATGGACGACATTGAGTCGGCCATCCTGTACGCCGCCTGGAACTCCTGCATTGCCGAAACCATCCGCCGGTTCCCCGTCGACATCTACCACATCAACGACTACCACGGTGCCGCCGCCCCTCTGTATCTCCTTCCTCAGACCGTCCCCTGCTGTCTCTCGCTCCACAACGCCGAGTTCCAAGGTATGTGGCCTATGCGCACACCTGAGGAGCAAAAGGAAGTCTGCGAGGTCTTTAACCTCCCCCCCGAGGTGGTCAGGGACTATGTCCAGTATGGTTCCGTGTTTAACCTGCTCCACGCCGGTGCGAGCTACCTCCGTATCCACCAACGTGGCTTTGGTGCCGTCGGTGTGTCCCGAAAATACGGTGACCGTTCTCTGGCCCGCTACCCTATCTTCTGGAGTTTGAAGAACATTGGCCAGCTGCCCAACCCCGACCCCTCGGACACTGCCGACTGGGACCCGAACGAGGATATCTCGAACCAGTCGAAGGAGATCGAGATTGACCAGAGCTTTGAGGAGAAGAGAGGCGACCTCCGCCGTCAGGCCCAAGAGTGGGCTGGCCTTGAGGTGGACCCCACAGCCGAGCTCTTCGTCTTCGTCGGGCGTTGGAGTTTGCAGAAGGGTGTTGATTTGATCGCTGATATTTTCCCCAGCATTTTGGAGAAGTACCCCAAGACGCAGCTCATTTGCGTCGGCCCCGTCATTGATCTGTACGGCCGTTTTGCGGCCCTCAAGTTGGAAAAGCTGATGAAGAAGTACCCCAAGAGGGTCTACAGCAAGCCCGAGTTCACCCAACTCCCGCCATACATCTTCAGCGGTGCCGAGTTCGCCCTGATTCCGTCTCGTGATGAACCTTTCGGCCTGGTTGCCGTCGAGTTCGGAAGAAAGGGTGCGCTCGGTGTCGGCGCTCGTGTTGGTGGTCTTGGTCAGATGCCCGGTTTCTGGTACACTGTCGAGTCCATGACCCCCTCCCATTTGCTCCAGCAGTTCAGGCAGGCTATTGTCTCGGCTCTGGATTGCAAGTAAGTTGACCACAGCGTTCCTGCCTTTGCTGACGAACACGACTGACACACCTGATACTTTGCAGACACAACAAGCGCCAAATGATGAGAGCGTGGAGTGCGAAGCAGCGTTTCCCCGTCGCCCAGTGGCTCAAGCAGCTGGACGAGCTCTACAGCGAGTCCATCCGCATCCACCAAAAGGAGGCCAAGAAGAAGAAGTTTGATGCGCTCAGCCCCAGCCCCATGGGGACCAGGCCATCGTCTCGTGCCAGCAACATTTCGAACACTTACGTGGATCCAACCGGCGGCGCTCACACTCCAGGAATCACCCCCAGCCCAAGTCCAGGACCAGAACAAGGCCTCATGACGCCGAGACTGGCTTCCCCAGAAGCCCTGCCCACGCCCACGGCGCCATGGGCAGGTGGTATGAAGTCCAACTCGCCTCGTGAATCGGTTGCCAGCTCCATCAATGGAAACACACTGTACGCCAATCCCGCGGCCCAAAGTAGTACTGTCAGCGTTGACAGTTTCGCAATCAGGGCCCAGAAAGACGGCATGCACTCCCCAGGACTCGCCCCATCGGACAACGGACTCAGCCTCCCCCGGCCGGCCTTTGGAAATGCCAACCGCAACAGCAGTCTTCTCAGTCTTCCCGATGTCGTCGGTGACAGGCAAGACTTCAAGCTGCAGCAGGTGGACCAGTTCTTCAACGACACCAACGGAGAGTACTATGCCGAGTTCGAAGACATGCTCGAGACGTTGAGCGCCGGCAACTCGACCAGCGAGCTGTGCATCGAAACATTCCTCAAGAGAAGCGAAAAGGAGTGGTTCGCAAGATATCGTGACGCCAAGCTTGGGCGGTATAGAGAATCCCACATCGGCAGCCCTGGCAGCCGGCCCGAGTCGAGAAACGGTCTTGGTGGGCGAAACGAGTCGGTTGTCAGCCGTGGACGTCAACGACACCGCAGCATGACCCCCAGCGGTCTGGCCAGGTCCGTCTTCGAGACCTCGCCACCAGGCAATGGCGGCGGCGGCGGCGGCATGGTGGACGATGAGTTCCTGTTGGGCGATGGTTACAGAGCACCAACAGGTCTCAAGAGGTATGAACACACACCCCCCGTCTGGAGAACATGAATAACGATGCTAACCTTCCTTGTTGTGCAGAATCATGTCTATTCGCATCGGTGACTGGCCCATCTACTCGTTCTTCCTCGCCCTCCAGCAAGTCATTTCCGTCAGCTCGTACCAGATTGTCCTCCTCACAGGCGAAACCAACCAAACGCCAGAAAAGCTCTACATGGTCGCCGCTACCTACATGGCCACGTCGTTGATCTGGTGGGCACTCGAGAGAAACTTCAAGTCTGTCTACTCGCTCTCGGCCCCGTGGTTCTTTTACGGTCTTGCCTTCATGTTGATTGGCATTTCGCCCCTGCTTTCCGACTGGCGCGTGTCCAACAAGCTCGAGGAAGCTGCCACCTGCTTCTATGCCGCTGGCGCCAGCTCCGGTGCCCTGTCCTTTGCGCTCAACTTTGGTGACGAAGGTGGCGCGCCTACCAAGCAGTGGATCACTCGTGCCCTCGTGGTGTCGGGCTTTGCGCAGGTGTTCAGCATTGGTCTCTGGTACTGGGGCTCCATTGTCTCGACTCTGGATCCCACATCCACCATCTTCGTCGGCACTTCCAAGGTCCCCCAAGCCATCGTCGTCGGCATTCCCATCTGCCTGCTCATGTGGGCCATTGGTGCCATGCTTTATGTTGGTCTCCCTGACTTTTACCGGCAATCTCCGGCGAGCATTCCCGGTTTCTGGATCTCGCTTTGGCGCCGCAAGGTCGTCCCCTGGTTCTTTGTCATGATCATCATCCAAAACTACTGGCTGTCGGCTCCCTATGGCCGCAGCTGGCAGTTCCTGTTCAACACGCAGCACGTTCCCGGCTGGGGTATCTTCTTGCTTGCCTTGGGCTTCTACGTCGGCCTTTGGGCCCTCGTCTTGTGGGGCTTCTCTCATTTCAGCGAGGAGCACACCTGGCTCCTGCCCATCTTCGCCATCGGCCTCTGCGCACCACGGTGGGCGCAGGAGTTCTGGGGCACATCCGGCATCGGCTGGTACCTCCCGTGGGCTGGTGGCCCTGTCGGCTCAGCCATTCTTTCCCGCTGCCTGTGGCTCTGGTTGGGTCTCTTGGACAACATCCAGGGCGTCGGGTTGGGCATGTTGCTGCTGGCCACGCTGACCAGACAGCACGTCCTGACCGTCTTGGTGGGCGCCCAGGTCATCGGCAGTGCTTTCACCATGCTGGCGCGGGCGACCAGTCCCAACGCACTCTCGCCCAACACCACGTTCCCTGACTTCAGCCAGGGCATCATGCCTGGAGCAGCGAGTCCTTACTTCTGGGTGTGTCTGGGATTCCAGCTGATCATCCCCTTTGGGTTCTTCAAGTTCTTCAGGAAGGAGCAGGTCGAGAAGCCCTAAAGGTTTTGCTATACTACCTTTATCGTAATGCCTATTGTGCGTCTTGTTGCTGTTGCAGCCATGTTGGTGTTTTATGTCGGGTTGGCGGGCGGGCCGGCGTGCAAGGAAGCCTTTGTTTTTTGGTTTTCATTTTCTCACTCTCCATGACGAAAGGGTAATAGACGGAAACGGATTCCAATGTCAAAGAAACTTATGGGAGGTTGGAAATAGGTTTTCCAACTGGGAAAAAGTACATGATGACATTCACACACAGACACACACACAAACACACACACATACACACACACATAACTGCCTAGAGATTCGGTCCGACATAACATACATTTTCTTACAGTCCTTTACTTTTTATTTATAGTTGGCGGTAATTACATCTTTGTAGTGTATATAGTTGACGAAGCATCCATGATTTTCTGAAGTGTATTGTTGTTCCATTTCCCCTACGTCATGTCCCATCTTCTTGGGTCACCTTGTGCTTGCTTGCTCCTGCCAGAAAATGCGAGCAACCGTTGGCCAAGTCGTCGTACCAGTTTGCTCCCGTTGTCGTACCTACCACGAACCACACACCAGCACAAAGCCCCAGTAACGGTCACCGAGTCGGCTACAAATAGCGAGTTACTTTCGGCCCTCTTCCTACACCATTTTCCCCCTCCAACGAACTCACTCATCACCCCCGCCACGTACGAGTCGTCACCCTTTGCCTTTTTCCATCTCGATCCCCACCCTCCTTGCCAAACATGGCCGGGTACCTCCTCTCCAAGCTCGGCTTCGACCTGAAGAATCAAGCAGATAACCACAACCCTGGTAACAACGACGACCGCCCCCCTCCCCTCCCGCAACTCCACATCTCCACCGAGGACCACTTCCCCCCTTCCACGCAAGGGACCTACCCCCGTCTGTGCCAGCTATCCGACGGCTCCCTCCTCAAGAGCTACACCACCTTTGGCCCTGACAGGGAGAGAGTCCTGGTTGTATCACGCAGCGTTGACCAAGCTCGTTCGTTCGAAGTCGTGGGGGAAATCACACGCTCCCACGGTGACTGCGACAACTGTTTTCTTGCTGAGCTGGAGCCGGGGGTTGTGTTGGCTGCTTTTAGGAACCATGATTTGAGCGGTGAAGATGGTAATAAGCCGACCTGGTTCCGGATTACGGTTTGTCGATCTCGGGATGGGGGGAGGATTTGGGAGTATTTGAGCCAGGCGGTGGAGAAAGGGGGCTCGGATGGGGTGTGGGAGCCGTTTGTAAGGATTCCTGTGGGGAGGCGAGAGGAGGTGCAGTTGTTTTATTCGGCCGAGGCGGAGCAGGGGCAGAGGCAGGACACGATGGTGGTTGTTAGTGGGGATGGCGGGGAGACGTGGTCGGAGCCGAGGAGGATTACGGGGGAGGAGGGGTTGAGAGATGGGATGGTGGGAATTGCCGGTATGAAGGATGCAGTTTCTGGCAAAGAGGCGCTGGTGATGGTGTTGGAGACCACAAGGTGTGGGCCTGGGAGGTTTAGCATTGAGGCGGTGATTTCGTACGACGAGGGACTGAGCTGGGCGTCAAGGCAAGAGGTGTACAAGCCATCTGGAGAGGGTAAAAATGCCGGGGCACCGCAGATTGGGACTCTGGCTGGTGGGGAGGGTGTGGCGGTGGTATTTATGACAGATGAGGATGGGAACGAAGGGGTATGGCCTTCTGGGGCCAAGATCAAGACTGTGTTAGGGGTTGGGTTGGGGAATGGAGTGATCAACTGGAGTCGGGAGGCTGATACTGTTTTCGAGGAGGGGAGTTCATGGCCAGGGATTCTGGGAGTCGGTCACGGGGAGGCGCTGGTGGTCTGCGAGACGAGGAGCAGAATTGGGGGTAGGCTGTTGAGCTTGGATCTCTGACATCCATGACCATGTCCTAATCGGCCTCTTGTCGTATGACAGCATTTGACGAAGCCCGAGATGAGGAACTAGACGGTAACTCAACATGATTTCTTCAACTACCCAAATATTTGTTGGATTTCGCTCGAATCCAGTCCTCCAGATCAATATGGAGTAGTGGTTGCTTCGCCCAACTGCAATATGCACAAACCTAGAGTGGTAACCTGAACCAAACCACCGGTTTTCTTGGGTCTTAAGCGAACTGGAATATGCGCCGGCAAAAGAGCTGAACAGACTGCACGGCAGTCGTGACGGGTGTAATCCGTACCTAGGTATTTATCCGCCGCTCAGCATATCACAGGCGCGGCAGATCCTTCGACGCGATCATGTCTGCCTTACCCCGGATCGGTTAAAAGCACCTCTTCCCGTCTTACCCCAGATCTTGGACTGATCACCATTCACGAGCTGAGAACTGAAACAGCTAACCGCAGGAAGAAGTGACAATGCAGTCAGCGCTCCCGCTGACAGTTTCTCTTCTCAATTTGGAGCGCGGGGCTAGTTCTTCCACAAGATATGATGGCTTTATAGGTGGTTCACTTCGTCTTCCCTTCACCCAAAGCTTACCTGCCCATCGTTGCATTTGAGATTCCGTGATACCTCCTCTGCTTGTAGCGTTGCATGCATGGCCGTGTGCAGCGGACATTTTACGATCTTCACCTCTCACCTAGTTGACGTCGAACCTCCAGGGTAGGCGTCATTGTTGTCGGGGTACTGGAAAACCCCAGCGTCGAACAGTTGGGACAACTTTACCAGCACCATGTTGCTTCACTTCGCCATATACACCACTCTTTTTCTTACAGTTAGTCATGGAGCCAGTCTTCCTAATCTCAGCAATGAACATTCACTCGATGATGGTGACAAGGGCGGAGGGAAGCGTACAAGAGACCCAGGCTATGTGCGCATGCCGGTGTCGAGACAGAAGTTCAAGAGTAAGGGAAAGTCAAAAAGGGGCTGGCATTGGGGACCCCCGACCGACCCTCAGAATGACTCCCCATCTTTGAAGTCAAATCAACCCTTCAAACCTACTCATGCGTCATCATCGACAAGACCAACGCCAACTCTGACTAGAATAACGAGATCCCCACCAACCCAGCAGTCTCCGACTTTGCATCGCCGAGCAGCAGACAGAAGATGGGGCTGGTCCAATCTTGAAGAACTGGGCGGCATTGCCTACATCATCCAGTGTTCGTGCTCCACCCTTGAATTCCATTTCCACCTGATTTCAACCCCTGCTGACAAGTCCACAAACTTCTTTCTATAGTGGACATTGGCACGCCCCCTCAAAAAGTCCGCGTCTTCGTCGACACCGGCTCGTACGAACTCTGGGTCAACCCCCGCTGCAGCACGTCGGCGTCGGATTCCCTCTGCCAGACGTTTGGCAACTACTTCCCATCCAAGTCAAACTCCGCCATGCACATTGGTGGCAACTTTGCCGTCACCTACGGCACAGGGGCAGTGCGAGGAAGCTACTGGAGCGACGTGATGAGTATTGCAAGTCTGTCACACCTCCCCCAACTCTACAGGTACTTCTCACTTTCATGCTTGAGACTGACAACCCCCTAAAAAGTGCTCCAAATCCCCCAAGTCCAGTTCGCCGTAGCAGCCGACAGCAACTACACCTTCGCCGGCATCCTCGGTTTAGGCTACGCTTACCCCTATTCCATCCCCTACCCCTCCGTCCTCAACCTCATGGTCTCCCAGAAGATGATATCCGCCCCCATCTTCAGCCTCGGCCTCGGCGGCGACGGCGACGGCTTCAGCGAGATTATTTTTGGCGGAGTCAACCGCTGGAAGTTTGCCGGGCCGCTGGTCCCGGTCTCCATTTGGCCTCCGGTCAAAGAGCAGGATCCGAGATGGGTGCAATACTGGGTCAATGTCACCAGCGTCGGGTTGACGAAGCCAAAAGAGGCAGGAAAACTGTACACACCTCGGGAGGGGTTTTCCATGCCGACGTTGATCGACACAGGCTCGACGTTGAGCTACATCCGGGAGGACCTCGTGGCGGTGATAGGGCAGCAGTTCAACGCCGAGATTGACACACAGGGGAATTACTTTGTAGACTGCAAGTACAGGGACGTGGCGGGGACGGTGGACTTTGGGTTCAACAGCGGCGCGATGGTGATCAATGTGCGGTACAAGGATTTCATCTACCAGCTCTACCCGGGCAGGTGCATGCTTGGGGTGCAGCCGGCGGATTATGGGAGCACGTACTATGTGCTGGGAGACACGTTCATCAGGGGTGCTTATTGTGAGTCTTGCCCGTTTCTTAGAGTCAGCAAAATATCTACAAAGCTGACACATGCATACATAGTGGTATTTGATCAGCAATCAGACGTTGTGTGGATGAATCAGTACTATAATTGTGGCGACGGGGTAGTAACAGTGGGACAAACCCCAAGGGATACCGAGAATGTTGTCGGCGCATGCTAGCTGAGGTAGCTTTTGCGGTCATTGTGTTGTAGGTACCCTGAGCATGTATAAAGCAACATGTTTTCTCCCACAGTCCTCTGCACCTGGACTCTGAACCTCGAACCGCCTACTTCTTCAACTGCGGCCAACACAGGGGAAAGTCATGGAAACACCGGGAAACATCAAATTCCAAAGCTACGATAGGATCATGAATGCGAACCTACGTGGCCACCGAAATGCGTACGAGCATCCGGTGATCATGGAGTTTAGAGATCGAACTGTACCAAGACGCCTAGTTGCAAATCGCGCTCGATATGCCATGGCCGGGTGTATTTCCTAGTGACCATGACCCCTTCGGCATGGCTGGGAACCTCCTTCCTGCCGCCCGCAGGTGTGGAACCTGCAGAATTGTTCAAGCCACGGTTGGTTCGCCCGGTGTACCATGAAAACGGGCTCGTTTATGTGCAGCGCTTCTGTTTTGCCAGGCCGTTCATGAGCGACTTTGTTCATACCATGACCATGGCCATCTACACGGGAAGTTGGGGGTTCGATAGTAACTCCGGAGGTGCAGAACCATACAAGACGAGTCTTGGCTTCCGGTTCAACACATTCGAACTTGGCAAGGTCTAGCTACTGTTTCTGGGAGGATGCGGGCGCAGATGGCCAGGTTCATCAGAGCACCAAGGATTGAGCTGAGATGGAGGCTGTGCTTGCCGCACTTGGGTATCGTGACTGGTCTCTTGAGGGCTGGGTTCGCATCGTCATCATTACCAAGTCGGAATATCTGGGAAAGAACGTTACTCGAAACATGCTCAAGTGGGCAGCGGATCGAGCCCATCGACCACCGGGGCTAGACCCCAAGTACCAAAACGAACAGGAAGCCCACAGATGGGACGACTAAGTCTCTCCGGAGAAGCGATTGCAACACGTAAACCCACACCTTTGTACAATCCCAAGTCGACAGACTGTAATAAAAGCAGTACACAATATGATCGGCGAGCACAACGACGTCAAAGTGACCGCTGCTGAACATGACAATTGCGACGGAAGTGGTCATGTCTGGCAGGGTACCAACTACGCGATTGAGCCGAACCTGCTACCCGAAGACCTGTTCGTGATACAACCCACAAAAAAACATCCTACCAAGGAGCTTGAGAACCGATTCGTGCATTTCCATCATCGAAGCACATGGCCATTTTCACACATGTGAACTTACCCTCGGACTCAACATGTCCGTTCGTCGCCTCCATGGTGTACAACCTAGACAAGAAAACCGACGCCAAGGTCCCGCAACAGCTCGATGGCTACCAGGCTATTGACGAAGACGGCGCTGCTCTGATCGGTGTCATTTCTGCGCTAGAGTCACGTCCCCCTGTCAAAGAAAGCTGCTTTCCTACGCAAGTGTCAGGAGGGCCTGCGATGCCGTTGAACCGCAACAATATGGCCCAATGGTGGATCGATGGTTGGGAGAAACTCATCATCATCACGACGTCCCAGTACGTCCATCACCACGCTACTGAGTCTATGCTGAAATGGGCTGAAAAAGGTTGGCGACGGAAAAGCGAAAATGTGGGAACCTGTTCGCAATCAAGATTGCTGGAAGGAGTTGTCGCAGATGTTGGGTCGCTATGCAATGTACGGCTGTGAGGTTGCCTTTTGGTATGTACCTCCTGAAAAGCATTGGCTGGCTCAGCTGGAGGAGTACATAAAACTCATAAAGGAGAAAAATAAGGTGGCGGAACAGTTAGAAGAGGAGAAGGCAAAGAAGACAAGGGAAGAGAAGAAAGTATTGGAGGAGGAAAGGAAAGTATTGGGGGAGGAATAGAAAGTAGAGGAGGAGGATGACAAAGGTGGACTAGATGTCGAGTCAAATGATGGTTCAGAGAGTGAGGAAGTGATCATCAGCCATGAAAAGAAAAAGAATAAGGGCAGGAAGGCTAATAAGAAGAAGGGCAAGAAGCGAAGATGGAGAGGTCTCAGGGAGAGTACCTGGTAGAATTGGGTCCTTGGCTCACGACGAAGCTGCAAAGCGAAGATGATAGATCGGTAAGTAAGGTAACTTGTGTCAGTGTTATAGAAGAGAAGGGTTTACCGAGCAATACAATGATCATTCTTCATACCATTCTGTTACACAACCAGGGAGAGTAAGCAATTTGTATCCCATCAGAGAATTACCTCCCGTAGGCTACCTATCTAGTCAGGATGGTACTGGTGCTGTTGTGGAGCTTGAAGGGCCAGAGGTGGGGGAACGCAGGGCCCACGCAAAGAACAGGATCACATCTGTCAAAGATGGTCTGGACTTTTCAAGGAGATAATGAATGCAGAGTTAAATTCATGAACACTAGTGCCAGACTAGGCTCCCAGAATGCCAGGACAGAGATTTAGGGCTGTTGTGGCGTCGACGGACCAGTAGAAACTGGATTTTCTACGAGCTAGATACCCTGATTCAGATGTATGTGGTGGCTGGCTGGTGCTGCGCCATCTCACATTCTGGGGGCGCGGAATTCTTTGTACGAATCGCGTTGGTGCCCGCGTTTGGATGCTCGGGGTGGAAGTTGCTGTGAAGATCGAGGTAGAAAAACACTTCGATTCCCCATCTCAGGTAGCGATTTGTTGTCTAACGGCATATAATTGATCAACCTTTGCTACTGTGCTTGTCAACACTGTGGGCTTGGAATCTGTGCCCAGTAATCTCTTCACTATCACCGCCAGCTAAAAACAAAGCAACCATGGCACCAGTCTATGCAGACCACCCATTCCCCCTTATCCAGACTCCTGTGTTTGCAGCGAAACAAGACCCGCATGCAAAGGTTGGACCACCTCCATCATCTGATCACCCCTAACGAAACACGCTATTCACACTTCAACTGCATGTACAGGTGGACAGCTTCGACCGTGCCGCCTCGGAAATGGCCAACGCGCACAATCTCATGATCCGCGGCCTTAATTCCATCTATCTTCAAGCTCCACACATCACAGCTCCCGACGTAAAACCCTTTTGCCGGTACATTGCGGCTTTCACCAACCTGATTCACGTCCACCACCACGGCGAGGAGACACATTTCTTTCCAGAGGTAGAGAGGTTGTCGGGGGTGGAGGGAATCATGGAGACGAATGTCCATCAACACGGCGTGTTCAAGAAAGGGCTACACGATCTGGAAGATTACATCAATGGTGTTCTGGCGGATAAACAGGAGTATGACGGTAAGAGGGTAGTGCAAATGATTGATGTATTTGGGAGAAGTCTCGTTGAGCATCTGCGGGATGAAATCCCTACGTTGCAGAGGTTGAGAGAGGTGGATGGAGAGGGGAGAAAGATGGCGGAGTCGATTGAGAGGATCATGGGGGAGGAAGGGGAGAGTTCGATGGTTTGTGCCTTCTCATATACCGACTTTCTCTTTGGCGATCGACTGGCGGCTAATCAAAGGGGGTCATAGAAAGCACTTGGAATGCCTGGCATGTTGTGGTGTTTTGCCAATCTGGACATCCACTTCGAGGACGATATATGGCTGGACTGGCCTGCTGCACCGGGCCCTGTCAAGTTTCTGTATCGGAATGTGTTCTGGTGGGTTTATACTGATCTTAGGAAGTTTGGATCAGTTGACAGGAACGGCAAGCTGAGGGCTCTATATGCTGTTCCCAAGTCAGAATAAGGTAGTGTGCCTGGGGATGGGCCCACTTTGTGGACGGTTCGGTTTTGTTACTACCCCTGTTTGCCCCTATTTGCCCCCTTTATCCTCTTATTTCTTGCTGCTTTTTGGATGGACACATGGTTACATAAATATTGAATGGATCTGATTACATAGTCGGAGCAGCGATATCAACATGCATAAGAATAGATACATGTGGACATTGCGTTACATGTTGAGGACTTAAAAGATCAGGTAATTCACACGCCTTTGATCATGTTTCAAGGCCTTTCTACCACTAGGTATCTTCTCTTATAAGACTTTTAATCAATATTTCAAGGTATTCTTGCTGTTTGTAAACTGGCCTATTGACCATCTACGAAGGCCAGTTTATGATAGTTTAGACGCTAAAGTTTCACGTGTAATGGCTGTTCAACACAAGACACCCTACCTATGCAGTCTGTGCTACAGCTTCCCACTTCAGTTCCGTCAAATCCAGTTGCGAGTGCCTACCTACCCTTCCACGGAGCCACCTAGCTAGCAATGCATGCTCGCCAATGTTGTGGCATCGGCTTGCTGCCTTCCAATTCAGGAAACTCATTATGCCGGTTGATCTGCGCTCCCTTCTCACTCAACCCACCAAATGTCAGGTCATCTATTCCCGTCTCGATTTTCGCAATCCCCGCACTTCATGTTGCTCCCATGCAGACTGCATCACCTGGGGGTCTGCCGTAGGAGGAGAGGAGGACATCATGCAACGTCAGACACACATAGCCGAGAAGCAAACACGGCAGTATCTGGACCTCCTCGTATCCCGGATGCCGGCATTCGGCGGCATTGCATATCGGCCGTACAATGTCTGATAAGCCCACTGCCTTTCAACGATTCTCCTTCGAGTACAATGAAGGTGGAGGAGCGTTTTGGTAGCCCATTGTCCCTAATTCTCGAGTTCGACTACAGAAAGCATGGCAGGAAAACCCGAGGCTGTCGATCCTGACGGGATCGGAATCATCTCGAGCCACGAAACGAGGTCATCCGATCGAGGCCCTGAAAAAACACCTGCCAAGCCCTATGAAATGGAAACACACGATGGCCAGGAGCCAGACAACATCACGGACCAGATCCCGCACTCTCTGCTCGAGGAATTGGCACCAAATGGCGAATACGAGCACATCCTCTCCAAAATCAACGCCATGTCAACGGAAGAGGCCCTAGCCATCATCCGCGAATCGCTTACTTTCCACGCCGATGACTGGAACTTTCCCACTGTCATGCGGACAAGAATGCAGAGACTGATGAAAGAGAGCCCGAAAGAGTACGGCGACTTTTATGAGCGAGATCTCAGAATCGATGCTGTCATGATGCGCTGGTCCAGCCCCTATCCGGGGGTTAGAGCTGTGGCTGAACTGACTGACAATGACTCCACCCCCGTAGAGACCATTAGGGCTTACTTTCTGGGTATATCGTGGGCTGTGATTGGGACCTTTATGGCCACGTTTTTCAACTCGAGATTTCCGAGCATCAGTACGTGTTGGCCTTCATTTATCAAAGGACATGGGGCTGACAGACACGGGCAGCTCTTAGTGGGAGTGTTATTCAGATTCTTTTGTACCCGTGTGCAAAGGCCCTTGAGTATGTCCTTCCGGACTGGGGATTCACGGTGTTTGGGACGAGACACTCGCTCAATCCGGGGCCGTGGACGTTCAAAGAGCAAATGTTTGCGACGATTACCTACAACATCGCTATTTACACCACCAACTCGTATGGGATGGTGCGTTGACTCTTTTTCTATATTCGCCTCTCTAAAATGATGCTGATAAATACAGATCCTCGTCCAGAAGATGCCCATTTTCTACGGCCAGAGCTTTGTCAACTATGGCTACCAGCTCATGCTGACCCTGTTCGTTCAGCTCATGGGGATGGGCTTTGCAGGATATCTCCGCCGGTTCTCAGTATATCCTGTCAAAGCCCTCTGGCCCACCATCCTTCCCACCATTGCCATGAATCGAGCATTGACCAGGCCAGAGCCCAAAGAGAACATTCACGGTTGGACCATATCCCGGTACAACTTCTTCTACGTCTGCACGGTATCCATGGCGATCTACTACTGGCTGCCGGGTTATCTTTTCACAGCCCTCTCCACCTTCAACTGGATGACCTGGATTGCTCCCGAGAACTTGACCTTGGCCATTTTGACTGGCTCATCTCTTGGGTTAGGTCTCTTTAACCCAATCACCACTTTTGACTGGAACATTGCTACATCTTCCTTTGCCGCCCTCGCCAACCCTTTCTTCGCCACAGCAACTGAATGGTGCTCCGCTTGGCTCGGAGCGGCAGTCATCCTGGCCATCTTTTACAACAACATGAATCACTCTGCCTACCTCCCCATCAACTCCAGCTCGGCCTTTGCCAACGATGGGAAACCGTACCGTGTGCAGAATGTCATCTCAGCAGACAACAAGCTCGACGAGCAGAAGTACCAAGCCTACTCCCCGCCGTTCTACTCTGCCGGATACATCCTGACTGTCGGAGCCAACTTCGCGTTTTACCCAGTGTATTTCTTGTACATCATGGTCAACCAGTGGACGACGGTGGGCAAGGCCTATGTTGACTTTTACCAGGGGCTGAGGAGGGGGAAAGGGAACTATGAAGGGGCGATGGATGTCCATTCGAGGCTGATGAGCCGGTACCCCGAGGTGCCGGACTGGTGGTTCATCTTCATTTTGGTGGCGGCCATTGTCGTGTCGGTGATTTTCTTGAGGATATATCCACTGGAGACACCTGTGTGGCTTGTTTTCCTCATGATAGGCATCAACATCATCTTTGCCGTCCCGCTATCTTTGTTGTCGGCCACCACGGGGACCAACCTGGGGCTTGGGAGTCTGATACAGGTGCTGACGGGGTATCTTCTGCCCGGGAACCCCAATGCTTTCTTGTTTGCGCAAACCTTGGGCAGCTGGGCGTTGGCCGGTTACGGAGACAACTATGTGCAAGATCAAAAGATGGCCCACTATGTCAAGATCCCCCCGAGGGCCGTGTTTAGGAGCCAGATTGGGACGATCATCATCACCTGCTTTGTTGCGGTTTCGACCCAAAACTTCATCATGGAGAACGTGAAGGGCTTGTGCGAGCCGGACCAGCCGAGCAGGTTCACCTGTGCTGCTGACGGTGCACCGCTGTATGCCAGCAGCTTGATGTGGGGATTGCTGGGCAGCGAGAGGATGTTTGGTGCCATGTATCCGATGTTCAAGTGGTGCTTCTTGATCGGGACGGGCATCGCGGTAGTGTTTCTGGTCGGGCAGGGATACGGGCCGAAATACCTGCCGGGCATCAAAGAAAGACTGCGGGGAAGACTGAGACCAAGGACATTTGCGCAGCTTGACAGGACAATCTTTCCTTTCGTGGCCAGTCTGTTGTGGTTGAACCCCGTGTTGATCATCCACGGATTCCAACACTGGGCGCCATCCAACCTGAGCTACAAGACGCCCGGGTTCATCCTGAGTTTCATTTTCATGTACCTGCTGCCAAAATACCGGCTGGCATGGTGGGAAAAGTACAATTACGTGCTTTCTGCCTCGTTGACGGCAGGCGTCGCCATCAGCGCCCTCATCATGTTCTTTGCTGTGGGATACCACCCCGTGAAGCTGGATTGGTGGGGGAATCGGGTCAGCCACGCCGGCATGGACGGGAAGAGTGTGGGGATCCTGCCGATTCCCGAGAAGGGGTACTTTGGACCGGAGCGGGGCCAGTTCCCGTAGTGTAGTCTTTAGATCTGCTGATCTTGATGTTGAGAGTGAGGCTGTTGGCAAGAGTTGGCGAGGCCTCCAGTTGCGACAGTCCACGTTTCAACCCGACATGGAATCCCGTACATAATGAGCGTGTAAGTAGTCGTGAGCTTCGCTTCAATTAGTAACATTGAGCGTATGGAACATCGCGTCGGCCTTCCTCCAGTAATAAGAATAAGTGTGGTTGGGTCTGGACCAGAGGGGCCAATGAGCACAGTCACCACGCGTCACCACCCGGCAGACGGCTCGAGTGCCGGTGCGGGGCCGGTGATTGATAACGGGCTTGGCGTCGTTCTTGACAGGAAGTGTTTGCTACGGGATAAATACTCTAGATTTGATCCCATCATCAGCCAGTTGTTCATCAAATGGTATAGATGGGTTGCCTCTGGTGGATGACAACAGAGATCATAGAGAATCAGCCAGTGTCTTCTTTTTCGTCTTCAGGAGGCAAAAACAACACTGCCTGGGTGGTGGATACAGGAGATACCGGTTAGGTGCATACCGACGGAACAGGGACAGCAACTGATATGAAGCAACAAAGATAGCAGGTGACCAGTGACCAACAGGGTGCGTCCGGCGGTCGGCACCAGCTTCCATTCATTGAGCACAGCCACGAACGGTGCAGAGAATCACAAGGGCCAAGACGGTGCCCCACTCTCCGTGGTGATTCGGGAGTCTGTGATTGGGCTGCTCCCCCTTCTCCAGCCCTTGGCCGACGTTGTCCCAGCGGTCCCAAGCAGGTTCCAAGCGCTCGGCGTTAGCCTTGTTCCTCGTTGTTGGCGTGGCGTGAATGGCGTGGATGGCGTGGATGGCATGGGAAGAAGCGTGTTCCGTGGACCGTCCCCGTGAGATCTGATCCCCCATTGCCCCTGGGGCAATGATCCATTGATCCCTTGCCTCGTGCTGCTTCTTGTTGAGAGAGATCCGGCAAGGGTGCAGTTGCATGTCTTGGAACGGACCAGCATCATTTGTCATAAACCCCATGCTCTTCGCCCCCTTCCCGACTTCCTTTTATCTTCTGGAATTCTTCTCTTCTTTCCCTTGTGCATTGTCACTTCGCTGGAACATCAATCCAGAAATCACTTTTATTGAATGGGGACAGAGAACGACCTTGACGTCGAGGGCCAGACGGAACCTCCTATACGTGGCCTAAAGAGTTCCAAAAACACTTCCGCTTCGGCGTCATCCCCCACCCTCGCCGGCACCGTCCGTACTGCCGGCACCGTCTCCGCTGACAGCACCCCGACTCTCCCGGGCTTCACCCCCGAGTCGGCTCATACCCTCACCGTCCCCGATGTCACCTCTCTCCTCGAGACCGACAGCCAGTATGTGTAGCTCCTGTTGTGTTGTGCTTCCCCCTTTTTTCTCCTCTCTCAAGGCCACTAACCCATCCCCCCAGAAATGGACTCGACAATACCGAGGCTGCCCGTCGCCTGCAGCAGTATGGCCCTAACAAGGTTGAGGGTGCTAAGGGGCTATCCCTGTGGACGATTCTCCTAAGACAGGTGTCCAATAGTTTGACACTTGTCCTCGTCATCACCATGATCCTCTCCTTTGCCATCGACGACCACATCGAGGGCGGCGTCATTGCCGCCGTCATTTTGCTGAACATCGTCGTTGGCTTTGTCCAGGATTATCGTGCCGAGCAGACCATTCAGGCTCTATATGCCTTGTCTGCGCCCACGTGCAAGGTTGTCCGGTCCGGCCAGACCGAGTCTATCAAGGCCGAGCTTTTGGTTCCCGGTGACCTTGTCCGCCTCGGCGTTGGAGATGTCGTCCCGGCAGATCTGCGCCTCGTAAGCAGCATCAACTTGTCCACCGATGAGGCACTGCTGACGGGCGAATCTCTCCCCGTCAGCAAGCATGCCGAGCTCATCCTCAAGGACCGTGATGTTCCTCTTGGTGACCGCACCAACATGGTGTACTCGGCCAGCACTGTCACCCGCGGCCGCGCCATGGGTCTTGTTACTGCCACGGCCATGAACACAGAGGTCGGCAAGATTGCCGAGCTCCTTCGGACCACCAGGGGCAAGACTGTCGATGAGGACAGCAGCATGGTCAAGAAGATCTGGACGAAATTCCGGAACGGCTTGCGTGTTATCCTCGGCCTCGACGGCACCCCTCTCCAGGTCACGCTGAGCAAGTTTGCTCTTCTCCTTTTCGGTCTCGCCATCATGCTGGCCATCATTGTCTTCTCTGTCAGCAAGTTCAACATCGACGATGAGGTCCTCATCTACGGAATCTGCGTGGCTGTTGCCGTCATTCCCGAATCTCTCATTGCTGTGCTCACCATTGCCACGGCCCTCGGCACTCGTGCCATGGCCAAGGGCAATGTAGTGATTCGCAAGCTCGCCGCCCTCGAGGCCGTGGGCGGAGTGACCAACGTGTGCTCGGACAAGACGGGCACACTGACGCAGGGCAAGATGGTGGCCAAGAGCGTCTGGCTGGCTGACGGCACCGAGATCACCATTCAAAACACCAACCACCCCTTTGACCCCACGAGCGGAGACGTCCGCGTGGGTGACGTTGACTGGGTCCTCTCCGAGAAGGAGAGGAAGACGCCCGCTCAGCTTACCTCATTCCTCGAGACAGTCGCCCTGTGCAACAACTCGGCCGTCACCAAGGCTGACGCCGCTGGCCCCTACACGGCCATCGGTGAGCCCACCGAGATCGCGCTGCAGGTTCTTGCCATGAGATTCGACTCTGGCAAGCCTCAGCTCACGGCGGGGGGCAGCCACGGATTGTTGGCCGAGTACCCCTTCGACTCGTCGTGCAAGAGAATGACGGTCGTCTGCCGCGCCGACGGCTCAGACGACGCAGACAGCGCCTCTGCATACGCTTACACTAAGGGTGCCATCGAGGCCATCCTGCCTCTGATGAACGCCTCGGACGCGCTCAAGGCCGAGATTGTCACCAGAGCCGAGGCTTTGGCAGCACTAGGTCTCCGTGTTCTCTGCGTCGCTCGGAAACCCGTCGACGCCTCGCTTTTCTCTGTCGGGCCCAAAGAGGGCTCGGAACAGAGCAACAACGGTCTCCCCGAGAGAAACACGGTCGAGTGCGATCTCGTCTTCTTGGGTCTGGCTGGTCTCTATGATCCTCCTCGTGTCGAGTCGGCTGCCGCGGTGGCCAAGTGCAAGGAAGCAGGCATCACGGTCCACATGCTTACTGGCGACCACGTCAAGACCGCCACCGCCATCGCCTACGAGATCGGCATCTTGTCTCGGGACCCTTCTGCGGCGGCTTCATCTCCCAACAGCATCATGGTTGCCAGCGCATTTGACGCCCTGACCGAAGCCGAAATCGACGCCATGCCTTCTTTGCCCCTGGTCCTTGCCAGATGCAGTCCTACCACCAAGGTCAGGATGGTGGAAGCCATGCATCGTCGCAAGGCCTTTTGTGTCATGACCGGTGATGGTGTCAACGACTCCCCCGCCCTCAAGATCAGTGATGTTGGCATTGCCATGGGTCTGAACGGCAGTGACGTGGCCAAGGAAGCGGCCGACATGGTTCTCACGGACGATAACTTTGCCAGTATCGTCACTGCCGTGGAGGAAGGCCGTCGTCTTTTTGACAATATTCAAAAGGTATTTCTCTCTGCTCATTCTCATCAATGGAAACATGCTGACGGTAGTAACCACAGTTCCTCCTCCATCTACTCATTTCCAACATCGCCCAGGTCATCCTACTTCTCATCGGTCTCGCCTTCAAAGACAACAAGGGCGTCTCTGTCTTCCCCTTGTCGCCGCTGGAAATCCTCTGGGCCAACCTCGTCACGTCTTCCTTCTTGGCCCTCGGCCTCGGCCTGGAAGATGCCCAGCCGGATGTCATGCAGCGCCCGCCCCACGACCTGGCCGTCGGCATCTTCACCAAGGAGCTCATCATTGACAAATTCGTCTACGGCACCGCCATGGGCGGGCTCTGTCTCGCAGCCTTCACCTCGGTGGCCTACGGCGTCTCTGGCCCCGACGGTCTGGGCGAGCTGTGCAACTCGGACTACTCGCCCGCTTGCGACCTTGCCTTTAGAGCCAGAGCCACCACCTTTGCCACCTTGACGTTCCTGCTGCTGGTCACTGCTTGGGAGTCGAAGCACTTCACCCGATCGCTCTTCAACATGCACCCAGAAAAGTATTCCGGTCCGTTGTCGGTGTTCAAGACCATCTGGCAGAACAAGTTCCTGTTCGGAGCCGTGTCCGCTGGCTTCGTCATTTGCTTCCCGCTCGTCTACCTCCCCGTCGTGAACCGGACCGTGTTCAAGCATGAGGCCATCACTTGGGAGTGGGGCATCGTGGCTGCTTGTGTGGCGGCCTACATCTTGATTGTTGAGGCGTGGAAGGCTGGAAAGAGGAGGAGATTGGGGGGGGTGCGGAACAAGAAGGCCGTGGTAGGGGTTGAGGCTGCCTGAGGCGACTTATCGTTGGTTGGGGGTATGTGGCTGCTGATGCTGTATACCTATGCACGTTGAATGATGTTGGGTAGCACGGGATGATTTACGAAATGTTGGTTGGATGACGATCATGACGGAAAAATCTCACGAGGCCTCTCCCGGTAACCAGTCCGGAGATATGTATCTGAGTGTGTTTGTGGCTTTTCGGCTGTGTTTGGGATCACCTCTTGTTGAGTTTGCAGCCAGAGGCTTGAATGAGGTGTGGCGATAGTTTTTGTCTACTTTTTTTTCCATTTTTTTTTCTTCAGAATCTGGTCTTTTTACATAGCCATGACCGCCTAACTCGGACACACTCTTTGCCTGACGCATTGTCAGAGCGTACTTGCGTCTTGTCTGCCTGCATACCCATCACACGCTGTGTGACCAAGAATCTCCAATAGCAATTACACGCTCAATTCAAAAGATCTACTAGCAGTACACTACCCGTATCTACGGTAGGTAGAGATTGACCACTCAAATCCCAGCACAGAAACTCCAAACAAGTACAAGGTGGTATAGAACAATGAAAACAGCAATTCACTCCGGAATTTTTGATGCTCACTTGACAGTCCCAGCCCCATGGTGTTCAACCATCGACATCCAACAATCCAGCCTGCAAACACAGCGCTAACCCCTCCGTCCGTACACGACCCAGAAATTCCAATAAGCGTGCAACCTCCTATCCCTCAAATCTTTTCTGACCGAGGCCATAAAGATCCTCACCTCATCCGCCGACCATCTAAGCACCCTGGTAAACAGAGCCAAGCTCATGCTCTCACACCCCCAGCTGAAATTCTCGTGGGCCCACTTCCCCAGCTCCTTGTGCTTTGGATCTCTAGGCCATGTGTTGATCGGCCACTTGACCTGCCTGGCCACGATGTCCACGTACCCTGCCTCGGCCATCATGTCCGGCACTCTGTTGATGGCGTCCAGGGGAAACCCAGCTTTGTTGGCGGCATCGTGCATCAGCTCGTGCCACTTCGCCAGGGGTGAGTCGGGAGGGAGGGTGCCGTCGTCGCAGCGGATGAAGAAGTCGATGTCGTGAACCTCGGTGTAGCTGTTGGGGCCGGCAAGGAACTCGCGAGACTGGCGGAAGAATTTGGGCCAGTCCTGGAAGGCGCCGATCATGAGCTGGCAGTGGATGTAGTCGAAGCGCTGGGTGAAGTTCCACGGTTGCTCGAGGTCGTCGACTTCAAAGATGAGGTTTGGGGGGACGCACTGAGGCTGCACCGGAGCAAGGTCAACGCCGAGCACCTCTGCTTCGGGATGCTCATCAGCTAAACATGGTGTCAGTACACTCAGTACACTGGTGTGCTCCGTAACGCAACATGAAGAAACGCACCGAACTCTATCGCCCAGATGCCTGTGCCACATCCCACATCCAGGGCCCGTTGAATGTTTTGAATAGGGGCAGTGCTGTGCTGCTTGTCCAGGGTGAGCCAGACCAAGTGACATTGGAAGTCTGTCGCAGCTGGGTTAGCTAACAGTGCCTGGTTTGCGGCCTGAAGATGTTCATACCCAATCGCTCTAGCTCTTGCTAGGTGTGTGAGATCACAGTCAGCTATGGTGTTTGCTTGTTTGAGACATGTTGGTTGGTGACGGCCAAATCCTACCTCGTCCATTGGAAGGACATATTCTGAATTTGGTTAGCTGAACGATCAAGACGGTTCGGATGCACGTCACACTCACTCGCTTCCAGGTAACCCTGGTATTGCCTGCCATGTTCCTTAACCTGCAGGATCAATTCGTCGCGAAGAGAAGTGGTGGATGAGTGAAGACTGGCAATGGCGGAATCTCCGTCATCAAAAACGGAGTCAACCTCATCTGAGTCCTGTGCAGTTGGTTGCGTCAGCATCCCGTACCCCTTCCCCCCCGAGCGCCTGATGGGATTACATCTGGTTGGAGCTCCTCTGCCTCGGCAATGGTGACAACGGCGGCGGTGCTCACGGGCGCATCGTCCCGAGCCGGTGGGAAGGTGGTTGCCGTTGGGCTCGAAGCCGATGATGGCTCTTTTGCGGGACTGGTCGGGGCGGCGTCGGCAGGTGTGGCGGGGTTTGTGTCGGGGGCCGTTGCTGTTAGCTTGTTGTTCTCCGCATCGTTGGCCATTTTGCTGTTGAAGTGTACAAGGGTGTCCCCACCAGGCACACAACACGCAGAAATACGATGGAGATGGTGGGAAAGCTGGAGCTTGAAGTCGGGAAGATCACAGAGAAGAGCAGCTCTGGCAGCGGGAAAAGAAGCCAGGCGTGTTTGATGGCCAGGCGTGTGTCCCGAGACACTTTTTCGCCTCCAGGACGGGCTGCTCGGACGGGCGACGCTTGTCTTGAAGCGGGAAGGGAACAGTGGGGAGGGAAGGACCCGAGGGTCAGGCTTGATCAATAGCGGGGGGGTTTAGCGACTGGTACCCACTGGTAGCGTGCTGCAGGCGTGTGTCTCGCTGTCGGGTGGAGATACACAAAGGTCATGAACCAACTGCCCGGTGCAGTCTGCCCGTCCCAATGTCCGAATGGGGACAAGAGCCGCCAACAGCATCCCCGGGCCCTGTCTGTGCTCCGTGCCCAGCGGTGAGGATGGGGTCCAGATGGAGACGCACATTCCATGGAAGAGGGAGAGATAGAGGGGGATGGGGAGGTGTGTGTTGGTGATTAGGTAGTAGGTGTTGTTGGTGGTGGACTGAGGGTAAGTATTGCTGATGTGCATCTGCATTCATTCTCCCATTCCCTCATTCCATCCATCTTATTAATTACTCTACCTACCTTCATACCTACCTTACCTGCTCCCATTTCCAATCCCGTTCCCCGGGTAAAATTAATAACTCGGCCTGCCTTGCCCTGCCCTGCCCTGCCCTGCCCTGTCCTGTCCTGTCCTGCCCGCCAACTGCCTGGTCCTTGTACTCCTCAACGCATTTCGTTCAACAGAGCTGGAAACAGACGGCCCAGCCCACCTACCCAGCAGTACCTATGGCTCTCACCAACCACCCCGCAGCAGCGCTAATAGCACGCGCTCTCGAGGCCACTGGAGCAACTGCCGCGACTGTCTTTGTCGCTGTGGTGGCGCTGTTCGTCCTACCCACCATCATCCAGTGGTACCGTCTCTCACATGTTCCCGGGCCCAAGCTGGCCGCCATCTCCAAGTACTGGCAAGTCCGCGAGTCTATCAAGGGGACGCTCCCTCAGGTGCTCAAAGAGCTCAACGACAAACACGGTGCGTTGCAACCGTCTCACCACCTCACCAACCACAACCTGGAAGCACTTGCTGATCATCCTCACCATCACCTACAGGCCCGCTTGTGCGTATCGGGCCCAATGACCTCGTCACCAGTGACCCCGATGTGTTGCGCAAGATGATGGCCGTCAGGTCGCCTTACACCAGAGGACCGTGTAAGACTTCACCCAGCTCTTCTTCTCCCGCGGCTCAGACAGAAACGAACTGACCCATTTGCTTTTTTTGATGCACGCCAGGGTACGAAGCTTGGCGCTTGAATCCCACGAGAGACAATCTGTTTTCTATGCGCGATGAGGTCGGCCATACGGCCTTGCGCAACAAGATGGTTGCCGGTGTATGTCCCGTCTGGTGTTGCCCGTGAGATCCCCTACAATCCGATGCTGACGGTGCGGTTGGGTAGTACTCGGGCAAGGAAAATCTGTCCATGGAAAGCACCATCGAGACTGAGATTGCTCGTCTGATCGACCTCATTGAGAGAAAGTACATCTCCACCCCCAAAGACTATCGTCCCATGGACTTTGGTGAAAAAGCCCAGTATTTTACTCTCGATGTCATCAGCGACCTGGCCTTTGGCGAGCCCCTGGGCTATCTCGAAAAGGATGAGGATGTTTACGATTACATCAAGATCACCACGGCATCTATCCCGGCCATGTTGACCCTCGGAAGTATTCCTACACTAGCCAACATCATCCAGTCTCGCTTTCTTCGATGGCTGCTGCCCAAAGAGACCGACAAGATTGGCTTTGGTGCCTTTATCGGTGTGACCAACCATGCCGTGGCTGCTCGCTTCGCCCCGAATGCCGTCCCTCAGCAAGACATGCTTGGTTCTTTTATTCGGCACGGTTTGAACCTCGAAGAGGCCCAGGGCGAGGCCGTCTTGCAGATTGTGGCCGGGTCCGACACCTCTGCCTCCACCATCCGCGCTTTCATGCTCAACATTTGTACCCATCCACCGGTTTACCAGAAGCTCCAGCAAGAAATCGACGAGGCCGTTGCCAAGGGGATCATTTCCTCTCCCATCAAAGATGCCGAAGCGCGGCAGCTTCCTTACCTCCAGGCGGTCATCAGAGAGGCCATCCGTATTCTCCCTCCTGCTGGTGGTGCCTTTTTCAAGCAGGTCCCTCCTGGTGGCGATGTCATCTGCGGCAAGTTTATCCCTGGTGGAACCCAAATAGGGTCTTCCCCGCTTGCCATTCACCACAGCAAGAATACATTTGGCGAGGATGCCGAAACATTTAGGCCAGAAAGGTGGTTGGAAGCGGATGAGGATCAGTTGGAAAAAATGAAGGCTACTGCAGACCTGGTCTTTCATTATGGAAAATGGCAGTGTCCCGGCAAGACTGTGGCGCTGATGGAGTTCAACAAGATTTTTGTCGAGGTACGTGCTTTCTCAGAGGTTGGCCCATCCAAGATGGCCAGATGCTAACGTCAACTCAACAGTTGCTGAGACGATATGAGTGGTCCGTCATCAATCCCTTCAATGCTGCCAGAGTTAACAACGCCGTATGCTTTCCCTGCCACCAAATAACTAGATCGCTTCCCTGAGAGCTGACAAAATTTGACAGGGCGTATGGATGTTTGACGATTTTTGGGTGCGTGTAACTCGACGCGGGCAGTAGTGGCTCATATGTTCAACTGTATTTGAATAGCGAGGCGATAATTGCGAGTTAAAATCGAATTGATAAAACTGACAATGACTACGTGTTCGACTAAGGTAACACTGAGCTGAGATGTTAACTTCCAAGAAAGGGCCAAGCTCCTGACTTATAGCTCAGGGGTGTCCTGATAGAGCTGCTCATCAGCTGCAAGTCCATCAAAAAAGCCCGGAGAAATACGGTCCCCGCTGACGTCGGCGTTGTCGATGGTGGCCCTGATCTCCTTGACGTCCTCGTCCGAGAGCGTCACATTACAGGACGCCACGTTTTCTTCCAGATACTTGACCTTTTTGGTCCCTGGGATAGGGATGATGTCGGACCCCTGCGCCATGAGCCACGCCAGTGCCAGTTGGCCAGTAGTACAGCCTATCTCCGCGGTCAGCCGTCCTTCTCTACAGGGCGAATCAAATGAGAACGGGGAACCTACCCTTCCTCTTTGCAATCTCGCCCAGTTTCTCGACGACCTCAAGGTTCTTGGGAAAGTTCTCGGGGCTGAACCTCGGAACCAGCCGGCGGAAATCATCCGCGGCGAAATCATCGACAGACTTGATCTGGCCCGTGAGGAAGCCCCTGCCCAGCGGCGAGTAAGCAAAGACCGTCACACCCAGCTCACGACACGTGTCCAGCAGATGAGTCCCGGTCTCGTTCTCAATATCAAGCTGCCAGGGGTTGTACTCCATCTGAACAGCGTCGATCTGAACAATCTTGGAAGCCCGGCGGAGGGTGTTGGACGAGCATTCTGATATCCCGATTGCCCTGATCTTTCCTTGTCTATTTCCCTTTATCAGTACTTGCTTCGGAGATGTCGGGGTGGGTGGAAAGCGGATGGCTTACTCCTTCAACTCCTTCAACGCCTGCGCTGTCTTCTCGATGGGCGTCTTCCCATCCGTGCGGTGAATGTAATACAAGTCAAGGTACTCCACGCCGAGCCTCTTCAGGCTCTTCTCGATGGACTGTCGGGCGTACTCGGGGGTGGAATCAATCACAAACTTGAACTCCCCTTTCTCATTGGTCCGGCCGCCGAGGGCGAACTTGGAGGCGAGGAAAATGTCCTCGCGGCGCTCGGGGTGGAGGGAAAACCACTTGCCGAGGAGTTCTTCGCAGTCTCCGTACACGTCGGCCGTGTCCCAGTTTGTGCAGCCGATGGACCAAGCATGGTCAAGGAAGGCAAGGCGAGATGATTCGTCTCTTCAGTGATGAGGTTGTAAGGTCAGAGTTAAGGAGGTGATAAGGGGGTGCGTAAGGTATTTAGGATCTCACCCTGGGTTTCCATAGGCGATGCTCAGGCCCATCAAGCCGAGTCCGATGGCTGGAATCTCAGGGCCGTTGCGGCCCAATTTGCGAGTAGGAATGGTAACTGAAGACATGGTGTTTCAGGAAGTGCTTGTATGCCTAAGATTGGTGATTGAGGGTTTTGAAGACTGTGGTGCAGAAAAAGGTAGGTGTTGATTGCAGATCTTTTGGTCCTTATATACCTCCAACACCCATCCACAGCACCGAAGTCGAGGTTATGAGCTAGATCAAATCCATACGGGGCTTCCAATGAAGTCCTTCCCGTTATAGGTTCATTGCATCATACATGGGCTCGACCGGGAGTTTAGAACAATTTTGCTTACAAAATAGTGCATCCTCATAGCCCCATATATTGGATTATTTTGGCCACTGTCGCCGGAGTTTGGCGGCCGCGAATTTTGTGGGCGGGATTTAACGCCGATGCTGCGGGCCGCGAAAGGGGTGCTAGCTGTACCCGGGTTAATGCCGTCTTCTTCATGATTCTATGCCAAAGTACTATCACAAATCAGCACCCTTTATTCCCTCAGGTAAAGGCTCTTGTCTCGTCCAAATATTCATTCCCACCTTTCCTCCCGAAAGCACAGGCAGCCCAGCATGGAGAGTCCTCTCATCACCCCGCCCATCAGGCAGCAGATTCTCCCAGTAAATGGCATTGCCCTCAACAGGCCGGAACGTCACCCCGTTCTCCCACTCCTCATCGCAGTCTACGATCCCCTCCTGGCACCACTTGTCGTTCGCAGGGGCGTCTAACCTTGGGAAGTTGGTTCCGCCACCCATGGTATCGTTGGCGACATGAACATAGGCGAAGAAAGAGCTGACCCTGTTTCCTCCAAGACCTTGGGTATGGAAAGAGGATGTGAACCAGTCGGTGTGAAAGTGGTAGCGTTCTGATGGGCCGTATTTGACCAGCTGGAGGGGTTCCAAGTGTGTCTCGGGTGTGTCGTAGCCCTGGAAGGCGAGGGCTCGGGATTCAATGCATCTCACTACCGCATCGCGGGGTGCAGTGGTGCTTTGTGATGTCCGGACGGAGAGATGGCTTTTGGAGTTGCCCCTCGTCACACCGGAACGGGTGAAGGTTTTTTCACTGTGGTGTGGTGAGTCTATGCTGTTTTTTTCTTCAAATAGGCCACATGTAAACACGCTTACGTCAAATTCAACAGGTGAGCACGTTCTGGCGGAGTGATGAAGTCTTTTATGTAGATGACCAATGGCGACTTTGAAACCATGAGCACTTTGTATGGCGGGTGTTCGCAGACATAGTTGTTGAGATCAATGGGCCTGTGGCTGTCATCTTCATTGTTCGATGTACTCGTGGCGATGAGAGTAGATGCGCTGAGCGCTGTAAGTAGGAGCGACTTGAGCAGAGCCATGATGGGACTAAGTGTCTGGTTGGTGTTCAATCCAGCCTTGAAAATAGATATTTTCAGATGAAAATGGGAATGACGTCTCTTAAAAGGGTCTACCCCTAAAAACAGCTGTGCCGGAGATGGGCCGATGACAAGCAGACGTTTTGACATGATGAAACACACGGGTGTTGCGTTTGCAGCAGCATGATGCTGCGCAAAGCTTTCTTCTGTCACAGGCGGTCGATCTGTGCCCCATATCATGCACCCCTGTGGAGAACACTCCTTGTCGGCCCTCCAACTCAAATGAAGCCTTGATCCCGTATCCCAATTTCCTTTGTTTTTAAACACAGGCCCGGTTATCTCAAAATGAGACAAAAGAATTAGTCCATGATCCATCATGAGAGAGTCAATCTGGACGTTGTACACTCTTGCGGTGTTGTTGCAGCGCGTCTTGGCATGGGAGCATCTCGAAGGCAAGGAACTAGAGACAACGCTCGAAGCTCGCGACCGGACACTTGTTGCATGTAAGTTGCTCAACGATGCTTTTTCATTGCCATACGTTCTGACATATGTCTAGTTGTCCTCCCAGATGAGTAAGGAAAAGCAGAAATCAACGAAATCAACCCATCTGCTGGTATTGATACCTGCCATTTTTCTAGGGAACACGCTCAAGCCTTGGAACCTGAATGGGCCGCCCTCCAGAAACAAAACCAAGAAGATGTCTATGTTAGTATAGACTGCTCGCAAGACGCAAAACTGTGCCAAAAGTACAATGTCCGATCATGTCCGACGATCCGACTCTACAAACAAGATGGCTCTTACACTTCCTATCGTGGTCCGCGAAAAACTCAGCCTATCAAGTCATTTGTACAGAGACAGAGTCGCCCCGTCGTCTCTTATGTGAACGACCAGTCCATGCCATCATTTCAGACATCTGACGATATCACATTCATCGGACACTTTGGGCCTAGTGAGAAACAAATCAAGGAGGATTTCACGAAGCTGGCAAAACAGTATCATGATCGATTTTCCTTTGCCATTGCCGACTACACTCTCCCGAAGGTACTTGTTGAGTGTTTCAACAATGTCGACGAAACAAGTCTGTCGGCCACCAGCAACGACGTGGCCAGCCCTGGGGCGCTCCAAGACTTCATCTTCAGTTGCTCGACACCACTGATCCCTGAAATGACCCGAAGAAACGAAATGGACTTCTTTCAGGTGAGTTACTGGCTGTTGCCATAGGTAATCCGAATGAGTTCGATTAGCTGACTCATCACTGCTTACGTGTCAAACAGTCAGGGAAAAGTATCGTTTACTTCTTCGCCCATTCTCAGCAGAAAAAGGACGCATTTGTCTCCGATATTCGACCATTGGCCAAGAAATACGACGAGTATCTTCACTTTGTTACCATTGACGCAAAAGAGTACGCCGACGCAGCCAAATTGATGGGCCTGAAAGAGGGTAGGACAGGTTTGTCGGTGCAGAATCCCAACAACGGAGACGTCTTTCCTTATGCTAGAAAGGAAGCCATTTCGGCGGCTGTAGTGGAAGCATTTCTGGTGGACATTATCCAAGGGAAGGTGAAGCCTTGGAGAGGAGAGGAGCTACACCAGCAGGGGCATGATGAGCTTTAGAACTGAGGCATCAAGCTGACTGGCTGTAAGTCATCGGATTCATAGTTGGAGTACTGTAATATCTCAAAAGAAGAAAGATGGGACACAATACAAAAAAGAATCGTGGACGTTAAAGAAGGCAAGAATGTGGAGCCGAAAAGGAGCCAAAATGGAAATTAGAGTGCCCAATAACAGGATTGAACTGTTGACCTTCGCATGACTTGATATTAACCTTGCGGCAATATTAGTACGACGCTCTAACCAGCTGAGCTAATCGGGCCATTGATTTTTTGTGTCCAAATTTGAAATACACATTCCAATTCGAAGCCGCTCTATGCAGTGTGATAGTTGGTAATGTGTCTACTTGCCTCCGCTGGGGCAGAATTGTAGGGAGTATATGGCGGAGTATATCTTGAAGTTCTACTACGGGACTATTGGCTGGGAAAGGTGCCCAGGAATGAAAGAGTAGTGGTTGCGTCTTGATAGGATTCTTGAAAATCTTGATCGAAGCTTGTCTCTGATGCTGTTGTAGAGGGGTTCAGGGGCAATGACAATGCCAAGACAATCCGAAAACAGGACTTGTGTTGACATTCTCCATGCTCAAAGTATCGAATTCTGTGTCGTGAGATAAGGAGTTGGGCAAAGAACGGCATGTTTAAGCCTTTTGAAGAGTGCCTCTTGTTTGAGATAATGACAGAGTCAAGAAGCACCTGAGGTCTCGGTTTCCACCAGGGCCAAACTCGAGTTCAACATTTACCTTGGACTCCGGAACAAAATATAGAAGCTCGAAAAGCATAGATAGAGTCTCTTGCAGGGAGCCGCAAGTTGTCAAAAATCTCATATATGAAGGTCTTTCACCTTCCCCGTTCACCTCTCTCATTTCTTTTCCCAAGATCGTCAAAGCGCCTCATCAAACCGCATTCATGAACGAGCATTCAAAAGCAAAGTGCTGACCTGCTACAACCTCCACACCTCAGTCAGCATAGATGGAAGGTCAACAGAACGCCATCACGGCCATTTGGAGCCTAGTCGACTCCCCAGTACACATATGGGGCCACATACGCAGGCCTTTAAATACCTACCTTACCCTTATCACAAGCAGTATGGTCTGTGCTTAGGTTGTGACAGCGGAACGGAACCCCTGCGTTGTGCCCCGCAATGCATTGGCTTTTTTTGGTGGTGGCCCACTTGGGCTCTGGACTCCCAAGGGACCCCAGTTGTTGTTACCCCGCCAAATGTGATGATCTGAAAGGAGAAAAGCCCCTTGTTGACCGCTCCACGTAATTTCAGCTTCTCTTTTCTCTCCCTCTTCTCCTGCCAGCCCTGCCTCAATAATACCCAAGCCAACATGTCTGACAAAGTCTACCGCGCGAGCACCACGGCGCCCGTCAACATTGCCGTCGTCAAGTCGGTCCTCCCCATACCAGTCCCTCCCCCTTTGTCTAACAGCAGCAACACTAACACTCCAGCCCAACACCAGGTACTGGGGCAAGCGTGATGCCAAACTCAACCTCCCCACAAACAGCTCTCTGAGCGTCACCCTCTCTCAAGCCGACCTCCGTACCCTGACGACGGCCTCATGCTCTGCCTCGTTTCCTGCCAGCGAAGGCGACTCTCTCCTTCTCAACGGCGAGCCATCCGATATTTCGGGTGCCCGAACCCAAGCATGCCTCCGTGAACTGCGCTCTCGCCGCGCCGCCCTCGAAGCTGCCGATCCCTCCCTCCCTAAGCTTTCCACCTACCCCCTCCGCCTCGTCTCCGAGAACAACTTCCCCACCGCCGCCGGTCTGGCCTCCTCGGCCGCTGGCTTCGCTGCCCTTGTCCGCGCCATCGCCAACCTCTACGAGCTCCCAGCCTCCCCCTCCGAGTTGAGCTTGATCGCCCGCCAAGGCTCTGGCTCTGCTTGCCGCAGTCTCTTTGGTGGTTATGTTGCCTGGAGAATGGGCAACAAGGCTGATGGCACCGACTCGATGGCCGATCAAGTTGCCGAGGCCTCGCACTGGCCCGACATGCGCGCCTTGGTTTTGGTTGTCTCTGCTGCCAAGAAGGGCGTCAGCTCTAGCTCTGGTATGCAGCAGACAGTTGCTACCTCTGGCCTCTTCCGCGAGCGCATCGCCACCGTTGTGCCCGAGAACATGGCCATCATGGAGAAGGCGATCGCCGAAAAGGACTTTGAGAAGTTCGCCGAGGTCACCATGAGGGATAGCAACTCGTTCCACGCTACCTGCGCTGACACCTATCCGCCCATCTTCTACATGAACGATGTTTCGAGAGCCGCCATCCGGGCTGTGGAGGCCATCAACGAGAAGGCTGGCAGGACTGTGGCGGCGTACACCTTCGACGCCGGCCCGAACGCTGTCATCTACTACCAGGAGAAGGACACGGAAGCTGTTGTGGGCACATTCTACCATGTTCTCCAGGGTGCGGATATCGGCGGGTGGAAGAGTGCGGACATCAAGGGTCTCAAGCCCACCATCTCGCTTGATGAGAATGTTGCTGGCCTGTTGAAGGCCGGTGTTAGCCGGGTTATCATGACGGGTGTCGGCGAGGGGCCGGTCAAGACAGACGAGTTTCTTGTTGCTGAGGACGGAACTCCGGCGAAAAGGTGATTTTGTCAGATGTTGGGTTAGATTTTGTGTTTGATGTTGTTAGCTGGATATACCACGATGCCATTAGCGCCTGTAATACATCTAGATGCTCGGGTTCCCACAAAGGGGCCGGATTCTCTGTTTTTGATCATCAAACTTGGGGAGCACATGTCTGTAGTCAATTGCAATGCTGTGCTCTGTCAGCAAGGGGCTGTTGAGAAGGGTCAGGGTCCGATAAGCTGCTGGTGGGAAACGATAAGCTCATAACCCTGGCCCGCGTTACGTCAGAAGCGCCCCGACCGCAATCGTTCACTGCGCTCGGCGCGCGCCAAGCCTGTTCCTGTGCTGCTGGTACCTGTGCCTCATCTTGGACCTGGGGTGGATGGACGTTTCGATGATTGCAGAGCAGGTTCGAACACGAGACGCAAAACGTCGAATGAGCACAAGAGCTACCGCGACATCCATACCACACCTGATGCACCAGCGTTGAACGAGCCAAAGTAACCGTACCCATCCACCTAAGCCACCCGTGACCACCAAAGCCACCCACGCACCTCAACGGGGGGAAAGGTCGCGATGAGCTCCGGTAAAACATGCTACGACATCGACCCAGCAGGCGACGTGCTCTGCACTTATACAGGCGACGGCCAAAAAGAGCCCTTCTTAGCCGTCGGTTTCCCCCTCCTACGTTCAGTTCCCTTTGCGCCCTTCCCGTCCGATCTCGACTAATTTCCTCCCTTGTTGGTATTATCAGACTAAAACCGTCGTCCCAACCGCCAAAGCCCTCCTCTACGCCTTCTTGCCAGCCGGATATCCCCACACCGTCACGACCGACTATCTACCGTACCAGACCTACGACTCCCTCCAGGCGTTTGCCTCGTCCATCACGTCGTTGCTGGCCTCCCGCGCCGTGTTGGAAGGGTTGGGGGTAGGGAGCAGCGAAGCCTCCCCCACGGGCGCGCTCATTCTCAAGATCACGGGCGATACCATTTCGAGGATAGCGACGATATTGTTTGCCCACCGCATGGGTCAGGCGATAGAGCCGGAATGTAAATTCTACCGGTTCCTGGCCGACATCTTTAACGATGCGGCTCAGTTCTTGGATCTGTTGACTCCGGCCCTGCCGTACCTGCCAAAGTTGGGGGTGATTGTCTCGGCGGGGGTGCTGAGGAGTCTCTGTGGTGTGGCGGCGAATGCGAGCAAAGCTAGTCTTTCGGCGCACTTTGCTGTCACGGGGAACCTGGCCGAGCTCAACGCCAAGGAGGCGTCGCAGGAAACTGTGGTGTCGCTGTTGGGCATGCTAGTGGGGAGTCTGGTGGTGAGGTTGGTGGAGGATAAGCACAAGGTCTGGGGGCTGATGATCATCCTTGCGGGTTGCCATTTGGCCATGAATTACCGGGCTGTCAGGGCGGTGAGGATGACGAGCCTGAACAGGCAGAGGGCGACGATTGTGTTTAGGGAGTGGTTGGAGAGCGGGACCGTGTTGAACCCGGCGCAGGTGTCGCAGAGGGAGAGCATCTTGATGAACGGGAGGGGGGAGCTGAGCAGCAAGACGGGGGACTACACCGGGTTTTGTGACTTTGCGACATACGGAGAACTTAAGGGGTGGAACCCGAGGGGGTATCACAGGTATGATCTGGAGACCAAGACGTATTTTATGGGAATATGGCATCGCGGCGGGTACTTCTACATGAAAATTGCCCTAAAGGAAGCCGTCAAGAGTCCACTGGCGGCTTGGTTCGATGCCGTCAACCACGCTTATCACTTTGGATCCGCCTTCAAGGATGGACTGGAGAGCCATTACGAGAGCGAGAAGCCTTTGGGATACGTGGATGAGGAGCAGAAGGAGTCAATATTTGCAGCTCTCGGGGCCGCTGGGTGGGATTTGGAAGCAAACGCGCTGGAGACGAGGTTACCAGTAAGGGTACGAGTAGGGGATAAGAAAGGTCAGTTTACATCTTGGACTCGGGACCGCTCATGATTTGTTGACTGACATATCCCTCCAGGCACACCGGAAAAGGAGGGGCTTTTGCGGCACCCCGGGCATCAAGAGTCAAAACATGATTGAGTTCATCTTGGACAGAGTGATTATCTGCAGAAGAATGCCGACTGGAATACAGAATTGGAAATAGATCAGACAGTTGTACACCATTAGAGATACCACGCAGCCTCAAACTGCACCTAACGATTAATTTCATCTTGCTTTTTTGACCCAAACACCACCCTCATGATACTCCGTTCCCTCTTGAACGTATAATATACACAGCTTTTACACAGACCAGAAGCGAGCAGGGATTTTTGTCATTCTCTTCATCTCTCTAGGTGGGTTTTAAGCCAGTCCAGTAGCCCTTAGCGCCCTCATCTTGACACCCTCCCAGGTGTTGAGCTTCGGCCTGACATCCAGGTAAAAGTTCAGCTTCCCTCCACCTGACGTGTCCCGCCCCGAGTAAAAGTCAATCACGTATTCCACCTTTGTTCCGCACCTGTCCACGATCCAATCGTGCCTGTCAAACGGCGCTGTATACCCCAGCAGAGTGTTGATCCTCGCCTTGGGCGTCATTTTCCCCTTTTCTCCCGCAAACGAGTACAACCTTGGACCGCCGCAGGACTTCGAGTCGTAGTGGGCCTCCCACTTCAGAATCTCAGCCCAGGCGCGCTCGTTGACGGCGTTGTGGATGGGCACAACAGTTTTCATGTCCTTCGCCTGGGCCGAGGTAAAGCCTTTCCTCCTCATGGCCTCGAAAAACTGCTTTTCCGATGGGTAGATCCAATGGCCCGACTCAGACGTGCCGGTTTCCTGCTCGCTATTCTGGGGACAGGCGGATGGACCTGTGTCTCTGGACCGGGGGATAGAGGAAACTTCACGGACCTCGTCGAGGACAGAGGCGCGGGGCTTTGGCGGGGTTGTGGAGGCGGATTCTGTCGAGGTGGGGGAAGAGAAGGAGGGGAGGCGCAGCCACGATGTCCACGAGGAAGACTGCTGTGGTTGTTGCGGTTGTGTGGAGGGTTCTGATACTGGTGGTCTTGACTTGTTGCTGGCATTCTGTGCTGCTTCCCCCTTTGCCCTCGCCTGCTGCATCCACAGCTCGCGGGTTTTATGGTCGACTGGGCACTTCTCCTCAGCGCCAGCACTTGCGCCGGGAGCTCCGGCTTCTCTCATCCTGGCGGTGTTTGGTGTGTTTGATGATGGTGTCCCTCCACTCGGGTCGTCCTGTCCTGCCTTTACCACGTCTTTACCAACTAAAACTGTATCGACAAACTCGTGGTGCATTCTGTGCGCATAATTATTCCGGGAATCGTTTCTTCGAGGGTCAGTGGAGACTCGGGGACTGTCGCGAGGCTTCGTGTGCGACGGTCTTATTTATGTATTGTCGCAAAGGGTTGAAGTCAGCACGACGGAGCTGCGACGTCAGGAGGGGTCAAGCATGGAGCTTGGACTTGAGGTTGAACAGTGAGTCGCAAAAGAGGTCACAAGATGCATCATGGAACTTTGACCTGCCCGCCCCTGCTGGGTGGATATTTTGAATTCAGCAGCTGTCGCGACCCGTGGTGCCGGATCGGCCTCTGGTTGGCCAGCTGGCAGGTCCCAGTTTCTAACACTGACCTCAGACGATGCTACAGTGAAACAAATATTCTGCTTTTATTGAAGCATTTTCTGGTTTTCCATGTGTATTGGAGTTTTCATGTACATATCGCGATATCCTACTTTGACATCGGCTCGGCCGGAGCCCCATTCCCTGCTTCAAGTTTCAAGAACGGTGGAGTGGGGGTTTGAAATGTTTTTCATTTCTTTTTGCCTATCAATGCTGAACATGATCTGTCAGGGTGAAGCCTGAGCCAGCTGTTTTGCCTGTTGAGGTCCCATATCATTGAACCAAAAACACCCTTGGATACTACTCCAGCGGGGATTCTGATCGATCCATCTTGCCACTTCCCATCCCCAATCTCCAGTCCACCACATACATCGAGGCACTTTCGTGCCCTGCACCAAAAAAGTGCAATGCGCCTATAAACAAAAGAAAGGCCGCCGCCGCCCTCTCTTCCACGAAAGAGCGTTATGCGGGCGTGCCATGCTGATCCCAGTGTTTTGATGTCCTGTAAACCCACCGCCCATGCCTATGCTTTTCCGCGGCGTCCATGGGTTTTTATTCGCCTCTCTGGCGTATGTCATACCTTATCCGGGTATCATGACATCTAGTTGAAAAAAGTGAAAAAAGGTTCCCTTCGAAACTCGTGGGGAAGTGGTGTGTGATGGTGCGGGAAGAGGTAAAGTTGAAGCACATCCACTCTAGGCGAGTGTGCCTACATGTGATTAAGAGTCGGCAGAGATGATGCTCAGGCCCAGGCCGCGGCACCGCCGGTCTCAATGGCCTCAATCTCGTCAGCGGTCAGGGGGACACGGTGAAAGCGGGCCGGGAGATCATTGCGGTCGAAGTAGACACCGGAGGGGGGAGCAACCGAGCCAAGAGCAGCACCGGCATTGCCGCCAATACCGGCGTCGGCGCGGATGGTCTTGCGGAGGGGACCAAACTGCTGGGCGTGGTCACGGTAGGCGCTGAACGAGGTGTGGGCGGAACCGTTGGTGAAGGAAGCCGGAAGGGAGTTGGTTGGAGAAGCGGGGTGGGGGCGGGGAGTGTGGTCAATGGAGACTGTGCCAAGAATACGAGGTTAGCATGCGAAGCGTTCAAATGGCTCAATTCCATCGTCGTCGTCATGGACCCGGACTCACCTGGGATAGTCCGCTTGCCGAGGAACTTGATGGAGGGAGTACGCTCGGCGTGCTGAGCAGCCTGGCGAAGAACTCTGGTGGCAAACATTTTGATATGGGTTGGTTGGCTGTAGTAGTATAGTCGGGGAAGCTCCGGTCGTTCCGCTCAGTGAGTGCTCCTCGCTGTGGGTGGTTTGTCGGGGTGGTTGCTGGATGCTGGATGCTGGGATGGGCAGTATATAGACGGGTCGAGCGAGGAGACGTGAGCGAAGACGATCGGGGGACTTGAGGATGGAAAGGAAGATGGATGGAGGGCATGAGAGTTAAATGGGCTTTTTCACAAGCTCCCGAATTTGCAGCCTCCAGAAAGGGCTCCCCACGGAACTGGGTGCGACAGCCAATCAGCAACAGCCCTCACCAACTGCTGGCCATGGGAACCCCGAAGTCCGGAGTGGGAAAAAACCACGCCATTGCCTGTTGCCCAGCGCTGCATCCCACGCCGGCCCTTCCTTTGCAGGGCCGCAGCGCCCTTCCACCCCTCCAACACGACCCCACTCCACCCGTTTCTTCCCGCTGCGACACCACCTGGGCGACTACGTACAATGGGCAACTGAACTGCGACTGCTCCCCAACGAGGCAACTGTCCATGTGAACCTACCTACTCAATCATCCCCTCGGCCTGCCCCGGCATCCATCCTCCTCACGACTCCCCGGGACTTCTACGGAATTGTTGAATCTACAGTAGGTTTGGATGTTTGCTCTGTGGCCGGCGCCCATGATGTGACCAGAACACTAACTGCCCCAACCAACCCCACTCTTATCGCGTTGATAATGCCAAATGGTAAAATGCTGATGTTCGAAGACCAGGCGAGCTAGGGGGAACGGACACGGAGCGGCAGGGGAGGGCACCAGCTTCCCCGCGCTCCCAATTCAAGATGGTGTTGACGCCATGAGGTGATTTTGGGTTGGGTGTCAATGAACCATGCCCCCGCCCTGCTCTAGTGGCCCTCTCTTGCCTGCCCGCCTGGGAGCCAATGTCCGCTCCTCGGCCAGAAGAGACCAAGATCGCATGTTCCAAGACTGGGGGAGCACGACGTGAAACTTGCATGTGCGGGTGTCATCTACCGTCGTGCATGTGAAGGCGAGCCCAGCCATGCATGCACTGGGATCTCCAAGTGGCTCTCAGTTTTCTCAAGTGCTTCTCTGTCCATTTCCATCCTCGTCCCATGTTTCCTTGACCCCCACCTACCTTTCTCCTCACAGGCACACCCAAACACGCAATTCTTGGTGGAGGATGAGGTGCTGGTTGGCACCATCTCTTCAGACGCTTCTGGCCATTGGTCACGGTATTGCCACTATCTACACCACGGACCGTGGGTGGTAGCAGTTTGTCAAGTCTATCGAGCAATAAAAACCGGCATTATTCACCCGGCTTATACGGGCTCTTTTACCCATTTCGTTTACTCCACCAGCGTTCCGAGATCTCGCGCATCTCACTGGAGATGGGGCATGCCGTTGTGAGTGGATATGAGCAACAACCGGCCCGAGCAGTCCGCAGGGTTGATTCCTGTCTTGCGTCCACTTCCGTTACGTCAAGCTTCAGAATGAGGCTGGGCAAGAAACCAAAACCCTAGCCCTAGCTTTCTGTCTTCTGATATTGTTGTTGCCAGCCATCCACACCAACAACAACTAGGGCCCGATTAGCTCAGCTGGTTAGAGCGTCGTACTAATATAACCTCACAGTTATAAGAAGTCATGCGAAGGTCAACAGTTCAATCCTGTTATTGGGCAGCTCCATTCTTTTAGCTCCTATCAGGGTCTTGCAACTTTGGATAGTTTTTTTTTTCTTCAACCATTCACCAGTTGTTTTTGTAGCTGAGTTGTCAATCTCCCTCTTCATTAGCCACCTTAATCGAAAGCGTCCCAAGTATCAACCAGAATGATACTGGATGGGGTTGCCCAGAAGTTTCCACCAAACCAAACTATTACCCTTGAATCCCTAAACATCAACAGCAGTGCCCATTGTTTGCTGAGCAGGGGCAGATGGAGGAGCCCTTGGATCATGGACCTGGGCTGTCTCGGGTCTTCCTGTGGCAGGAGACTGTGGAATGGGAGCCGAGATGTCTCTTGTTGTCCTAAACACTCATACGATCAGTCAGTACCACACTGTCTCGTCTTCCGCACGCTGCGGCAAGTTGAACACAGCAAACTTACACGGGCGAGTTCTTGCGGCGGTAGTGATGCACAACAACCGCTCCCAAAATGGTGCTGACGAGGTAGGCCATGGCAGCCAAAAAGGAAAAGGCCAGAACGGCCCTCCAGGACGCGCAGCCGCCGTAGCCCCTATCCCAGACTGTGAGGTCCGGCACACGCCACCACCCGCCCCAGTAGTATCCCCAGTAGTTCCAATACCAGGAAGCGTTACACATGGCCGAGCCGGTGCGCTGATCATACTCGAGTTAACTTCTCTCCCACTCTGTTTGCAGGGCCAATGCTGATGTCGCTCAAAAAGGAGAAGCAACTATAAACAAGGGGGATCATACCGAAGTCAACAAGCCGAAGACAACAATCCACATGACAAACAGGATCGCATCCATCGGGAAGGCCAAGTAGGCGTAGATGAACGGTGCGATAAAGACAAGCGCAAATAAAGTGCTGATGGAAGCCGTGATGATGGCATATACGATGCGAGAATCGACTGAGACTCCTGCCTGGGAGACCAGATGCAGGAAGCGAGCGACGAGGCCGAGGACGATGACTGAACAAATCACCTCAAACACCCGGAGGATGATGTGGATCACTTTGGATGCCGCCCCCATTTTGAAAAGTCTTGATTCTCTCTTTCGGGTTCAGGAGTTGGTGTTTTGATTCAATGCCGTTGTTGACGATAACTGATGGGCGAAACAGAGGTGCACAGCTGATGGAGCAGGTTGATAAGCTACTGCTGTTTCTTTGTCTATTTATCCCCCCAAAGCTATGGTTTGGGACGTCATATGCCCCGGCCATTGTTCCAATGTGTGATGCTGTCTCGATGCGGACAGCGGGAGCTCCAGGTCCCCTATTTTCCGAATGCAGACATCACAACCACCATAACCAGCAGGTGGTGGCCCATCGGCATAAATATCTTAAAGGGGAAATTCCACTGCAAACAGCTAGGTTACCTGGTAAGGTTAGAGTGTACAAGTACTTCGAAGTAAGGCGCGCGAAGAATAGGGGTTCAACTTCATGCCCAAATGCATCATGTGGCCCGAATTGCATGTAGGTTGGAGCCATGGGATCTCAGTTACTTTACAGGAGCACACAGCACCACATACAGCAATGTTAATGCACAACACGGACAGGTGATAGGAGAAGCAGAAAAAGAGATGGAGCAAAAAGTACAATAAGAAAAAGAAAGGCGTCTGTTGTCGACGGGAATTGAGCCCGACGTGGGGGTCGAACCCACAACCTTGAGATTTCGGAGTACTCCTTAAGAGTCTCACGCTCTACCGATTGAGCTAGCCGGGCTTTGAAGCCGACTGAGCCTTTATATTTGTTGAAGATTGGGGGAAGGAATCGGTGTTTTGAGAGCAAGGTTGCAAGGTTGTGGCTAAATGGGTTGCGGCATTTCGGCGTTGAAAATTTTCACTGCAAAGTTTGAGAGCCAGACTTGAGACATGGACCCACTTAAAACAACGTCACTACCGCACTTAATATCAACCGCCAAATCCTCATCAATCCTACTATATAACAGTATATCACATTCTTGTAGCCACCTAATGATTTTAGATGATATTTAAGAATATCCTCAGAGATTCTTTCCAACCTCAATATCGAGTTGCATCATCTGTATCCCCAGATCTTCCTACCCTATTTTTAATTTTCAAATGCTGGTATGCCACAACCCCGGTGAAGGGGGGGGGAAATCCCGCAAAAAAAAGACAACGATTTCCCATGACAGGATATCTCATGCTTTGGACGAGCTGGGAATCGAACCCAGGACCTTTCGCATACACTGAAGTATGCTAAGCGAACGCTCTACCAACTGAGCCACACGCCCTTGACTTTGGATGTAAATAGCAGGTGGAATTGTCTTTGATGAAGGTCCTCAGCAGGATAGAGGAGCGGAAGCGGTGTTATTCACACCCTTTTTCGGACAACTGTCTTGGTAGAGCAACCCCCTTCCCGTGGTCACCTAGATGTGATCTAAGCAAGTCATCCTGAGTACCATATCAGAAATGGTGGGTTTGCTGTTGTTGAAGGCACCGATGTGACCTGGACTACTTCTTTTTAATCCCGTCTCGATGGCGTGATGCAATCGTAGTGCCCAATGACATTATGACATCTCCCAGTCCCCGCAGATAGAGCTTAAAGATACCCGGATACCTGATTTTTAGGACAAGGACAGGCTCTACACCTGAGTCTTGTTTTGAGAAGACCATCGCAGAGAGGAGAGTGGCAGCTTCCACTGGATTCACAACCCATCTTACTCCAGCCTAACATGGAAACACGCAGCGACTCTTCGACTCCCAACCCGGACTATGATCTTTCAAGGCCTCTCAATCTCGATGGCAGTGGTCTTAGGCAAAAGCTCGCCTCTTATGGAGATCCACACTTCTCCCTCTTCATGCGCAAACTCTTCATCAAGGCTTTAGGGTACAGCGAGGACGCTCTTTCTCGGCCCATTGTGGGCATTGTCAACACCTACTCAAGCTTCAACCCCTGCCATGCCAACATACCCCAGCTAATGGACGCCGTGAAAAGGGGCGTTCAACTAAGCGGTGGCCTGGCTATCGACTTTCCTACTATCAGTCTCCACGAGTCTTTTGCCTCTCCGACCAGCATGTATCTTCGAAACTTGATGAGTATGGACACCGAGGAGATGATTCAGGCCCAGCCGGTCGATTCTGTTGTTCTGATTGGTGGTGGGTCTCTTCCAGTTGTCATGCTTTCTTTCCATGGATGGTCTGAATTACGAACTGACACAACCGACAGGCTGTGACAAGACCACTCCAGCTCAGTTGATGGGGGCCATCTCAGCCAACAAGCCGATCATCCATCTGGTGACTGGTCCGATGATGCCGGGCAGCTTTCAGGGTGCACGCATAGGGGCTTGTACAGACTGTCGCAATAACTGGGCCAAGTTCCGTGCCGGCACGTTAGATATTGAAGACATAAGTGCTCTCAACGAGGAGCTTGCACCAACAGTACGTCTCCAGTTTCCCGCTTTCGCTCGGCGGTCTCTTACATCATGTTAGGGCGGAACCTGTGGGGTGATGGGTACAGCATCAACCATGTCCTGTATCCTTTTGGCCTTGGGCCTGATGCCGCTTTCTTTGCCAAGTGCTACAGCACCGGCCGTGTCCTCTTCGCGCCTCAGAATAGCAGAAGCAACAGGCACCCATGCAGTAGCCCTCGCAAGATCTCAGCTCCGGCCACAGGCTTTACTTACAAGAGAATCCTTCCTCAACGCCATCACAGTCCTGCAGGCAATAGGTGGCTCCACCAACGCCATCGTTCACCTGATGGCAATCGTCAACCGCCACCCTCAGCTCGCCGGCTCCATCAAGCTACAAACCATCGACGACATCGGCCTCAAGACCCCCCTACTGGTTGACCTCAAACCATCAGGCGACAATTACATGACTGACTTTCACAACGCTGGCGGGATGCTCGCCCTCCTCCACGAACTGAAACCTTTGCTACATCTCGACGCAATGACCATCACCGGCCGCACCCTAGGCGAGGAGTTGGCTTCCATACCCTTCCGCCCACTACCCCTAGACTCACCACTCAGTTCCATCATCCACCCTTTCAACAAACCCTTGTACCCCTCCAGCTCCCTCGTCATCCTCTCCAAAGGCAACCTCGCCTCCGCCGGCGGAGCGGTGATCAAAGCTTCTGCCTCTAAAGACCGCAGCCTCCTCTCCCACACCGGTCCCGCGGTGGTGTTTTCCGGTCCACAAGACCTAGCAGAGAGAATCGACTCCCCCAGCCTCAGCGTCAGCCCCTCCTCGGTGTTGATCCTCCAGAACATCGGCCCGGTAGGGAATCCAGGCATGCCAGAGGCGGGATTGATCCCCATCCCGAGGAAGCTAGCTGCGAAGGGGGTGTCGGATATGCTCCGCATCTCGGACGGGCGCATGAGCGGCACGGCCGGGGGTACAATCATATTGCATGTTTCCCCCGAGAGCGCGGATCCGGAGTCTGTCTTGGGGATTGTCCAAGACGGGGATGTGATCACCTTTGATGCAGAGAGGAGATATTTACATGTGGAGATTGATGAGGACGGGGTCAGGGACAGGATGGCGCAGCGGAAGAAGATGATGGCAAATGAGGGCAGTGGGAGTGCTTGGGTTGCCAGGGAGAGGGAAAGGGGTTATAGGGGGTTGTACAAACGGGAGGTTAACCAGGCAGAGCAAGGGGCTGATTTTGGCTTTTTGACGGCTGCTGGCCCATCTTGAAGCCCTGAGAGAAGTTTGGAGAGCGTGGCGTTCATTTAGGGAGTTAGTGTCAGGAGGACGACACAAATGTAAACACACGGTTTCAGGGCAACCACCATCGCCACCCCTTCAAAATTTGCTCTTGACTTCGGAGACCCCCATCATTTGCCCATAGCATATGCCGCTATTTGCAACTAGAAACCTTAGGCAGGGGAGGTTTGCATTTCTAGTGCACACCTTCGCCTTTGAAAACCCCCGAGTGATCTATCCCTCCTTTCTTAGGGCATCAAGTCCTGAACAAACGGCTGGATCAAGAAGAAAATTGATATGGGTTTTCTTCTTTTCTCCCCGGTCTCCATAGCCCAGACAGTATTCACATTCAGGAACCAAACAGAAAACCTCCGAACCCGCGGCCCGCCCACCAGGATCAGGGGAGAAGAATAGATGTATTGAGAGCTCCAATATTCAACGGCTCGATATAGCCCAGAGACGCATGTCATTTTTTCGCCATGAGGGGAAGAACGCGGCCGAGGCCCACGGCAGCCTTGTCAACCGGGACAAGTCTTCACCCGCGGGTAGCGAAGAATGGGCGTTCTCCTTGTCCGGTTGAGAAATGGCACAAGACAAACAAAGCCCTAATTCTAGAGCTCGGCATCCAGTGCAACCTCGCGAGAAATGTGCCCACCCTATTGGGCTCTCAGCCTGCAGGGACAGTTACACGCCACAATCAACGCAAAGTGAAAAGGATGCAGGATATCCACTGCCACGTACATATCTCATATCAGGCACCTGCTCAACCTCGAACTGTTGGAGAAGAAGACAAGAGCAGCCGAACAAGGAGGGGCAGGCAGATTCTGGTTGGGGAATACACGTCCCGCTCAGCCGGCCGCTTGTTGGCCGCACCGGTACCGAATCGTTCTTTTGATGTGGAAAAGCCGTGGAGTCGTCTAGAGATGTCCGTATATCGGGTGTTTGCGCCCAAAGACAGTCAGGCTGTGAGAGGAAGCAAAGAAAATATTGCTTCGTCTCGAATGTTACCGGGCCACGTTTCCTCCCTCGTCCCAGATTGGAATTGGACAGACTTGATGACCTGTGAGGAAATCATTGTGACGAGACAACTCTCTTTGACCGCACCCATAAGCCTTCGCTACAGCCACTGCATGCAAACAAGAAAGTAGACCCAGCACTTACACACACCTCTTGGAGAGCATCTGGAAAGGGCGATTGACATGCCGCCATGTGGTCGCCGACAAATTCGGCACCCGCAGGTTTTTCTCGGTTCTCGCTTCCACTCAAGCTCGCCATCACCTCGCTGTGCCTTGCATTAGCTCCCTGCCTGGGAGGGCGGCTGTCGCCGGTGATTCGCTGGAGCCGCAGCGGAACGGTCGGGTCATCTTTGCGACAACGGTTGTGCCTTTTGGGGGACACAACTCCAATCATCTTGGCAAGCTCCTTTGGCCATACAAATTCCGTGCGTACCTGAGCAGCGGCTTTTTTGGGGAACACCAGATCGTGGACTCTGTGGGACCACAAGCCTTGCAAGGTGACTCGGATCCATCTGGCCCAGTTTTGGGAGTGGCCGCCAAAGCTCCATGGTTGCAATGGGACCCAGGCGGCGACAGTGATGAAAAACTTGACATGTTTAGCCTCATGTCATTTGTGCCCGTCGTCTGGGGACCTACCATGGGCCCATCACGAGGAATTCGAGAGTAGTACCAAGTGACGATTGCAGCTTCGGACCACAAGGCTTCCTCGGCTTTCTGTTGAACCGACATGAGTTGGCAGACATGCCGTGGCTGCCCAACGTAGCGGGCAGCCGCCTGCTTCTTGGGAGGCCAGTTGAAAGAGAGAGAGCACATGCGCTGACAGTGGACCAGAGGTTTGGACAGGGGAACAGGCGAGAAAAAAAGCCAGGCAAAACACTGGCCGGACCGATTTGGTGCATGTCAGATATTGCCTCACCTCTATCGAGGTGGCCAAGAGGAGGAGCAAGAAGAAAGGAGAAGAAGAACAGGCAGGAGGAGGCGTGAATGCATCCATGAGAGAGTTACGGTTGGGTCCTCTCCTCTTACTTGGCCACCTGAGAGCTTTGCAGGCTTGAGCGACGGGTGGAAAACGCATATGCGACGGGGTTCAATTTGCGAGACAGTCATGTCATCTCAGTGAACAATGGATGATGCTCCTGAACGCAAGATACTTCCCGCCATGCAACGTGGGACAACAGCAGCCCATGTCCAAGACTGCATGCTGATGACCTTTCTGGGCGCGATGTGTTCAGTGAGCAGCAATTGTGTGATGTAGTTGTATATGTCGGCAGTTGCAGTTTCAGGCTTGATCCGTAGGTAATAGACATCGTATCGACGGAACCATCAAGCGATCAACAATAAACCTGAACAATGCAGTCAACAGTCCGGCGAAAGGTCACACTGATGTGGGGTGATCTGGGAGCCATGCCGCCAGAAATAGGCCAAAAACTCTGATTTCTCGCGGATTCTGCTGTTTCGATCGGAGCTTGACGGAGCTGATTAGTCAAGCCGGAGCCGTGGCAGGATGGAACCGTGGAACTGCCAGCAGCTACCACGGGTAGTCAACGGACCGGACGGGTGGACGGGACCTGGCAGCTAATAACAGATAGGCTCCCCAAACCCCAGCGTACCGGACAAGCCAAGAGCAGTGTATATGGGCAGATAATTAGTGGTATGAGTGGGCAGGAGGAAGATGTGGTATCGAGGATGAACACCGGCAGAACACGCTTGTGCAAGGTACGCGTGGCGATGGACGAATGACATTCGGTAGAATAGACAAGAGACACCCTCCAACTTTTCTGGTCGATATTGGACGTGATGGAGGGTACCAAGTGGGAAGGACGGGGAAGGTCTGGACTGCGACTGACGGAACCCCGGGGTGGTGGCAACGAACAATGCCTCTCCGCTGGCAGACCTGCGGATATGAGATCAGAACTGTGAGGACTGCTAATTATCTGGGGATATCCTGCGTTATTCGTCAGCAACTGTGCCCTCGACCTGTCCATGATCAGGAAAGTCTTACCTTAAACCAGTACCTGCATAGTAAAACAATGCGTGACCTTCACGTGAGCTGCATGGTCAAGAGAAAAAAAAGAAAGATTTTTTTGATGACCGAGCATGAGGGAGCACGGGGCTGAGGGGAAAAGGCTGACGGCCCCACCTCGCGGAAAAAACTTGGATTTTCCGAAGTTTGAATTCTGTCTGAAAAGCGGGGACGACATGGACGGCATATGCAAATTCTGATTGGCGGTGCCAACTCAGTAACTCACAGCTCTTCGGGACTGCCAGCCTCTCCGATTTCTTGCGTCATCAACCGTCCGAAGCTCTTATGCCTGATCAGCCATTGTTCAACGCCCATCCCTTGCCCGCAGCATCAAGACGAGAATTCAACCAGTCTGTCAGTGGACCGTCAGTCAAACGCGTCACGCTCCGCACGCGAGATCCAGCAGTTCAATAGCATCAGACCTTGGCACTGTGGGGCCCCAACCACAACACCGCATCATCTCCATCTCAGCGCCGACAATGAGGGGTCTCCAACTCAATATCTTCAGCTGGCTGTCCTTAGGTCGGAGCTCACAAAGAAGTCGAACTCGCTGAGCCCCTCCTGGACTGCCTGTCCAGCCTCACACCTCAACCGGCCGTCAGAAACGGCCCTTTTGGTCGCGAGGATATGGTGGTTTGGCGTTTCAAGGCGAGTCAGAAAGGGCATGGTGAGCTTGGTACTGGCTCCCCGCGGCGTCTTCAATCCCCAAGTTCCCCGTTACCAGACCCTGGATCCTTTTCTTGACCGCTACCACACCACAGCAAGGCATGCATCTGTCATGCCCATCCACCATCGCTCGCCCCACCGTGAGAGCGTTCAAAGTCGTCTCCTCTCGCATGCATTCGACTTCATCAGACATGCTGGCTGCATGTCCCTCTTGTCCTATTTGGTCATGACACAAGGCATGGCAGGAATATGTAGTGGCTGGCTTTGAACAGGTGTTTCTAGAGTCCCCCACAGATGCTGCCGGTCGCGACCTCCTCTTGCCAACGGTCTGTTCACGTGGCCTGGCTGAATGAGGGTTGGTGAAGAGCCCTCAGACAGACATCTGTTGGCTGTGTAAGGAGCCGGCTGATTGGCTGCCCGCGTCGTATCCGACTTGGCCAATCCATTTCTGGTACAACTCAGACCTATCTCTTGCTTTTTTTTCTACCGGATTTTTGGCCTAATCACGGCGATTCGCGAGTCTTCTGTCAGGCGAAAGCCAAGTCGGCGGGAAGTGATTGGCAGTCACAGCTCCGACAGCGGTGATGGCAGCAGTTCTCTGACCTGAAGGCCAACCGCCATAAATCCTCGAATCTTATTCATGGTCTCGCGGCCAACCCCACGCCCGGCGACATCCAGGATTCTGAAGTGCCCGACTTACACGTGGTGCCACTGACACAACCGGCCACCACCACCACCACCACCACCACCGCCGCCGCCGCCCACCTGAGATTCTTGCATCGATATCGGTGGTGCCGTGTCGTGCTCTCTGGCATTGACCGATTCCGGCTCAAGAGGGCAACAAAAGCCTGGAGTAAAAAACATTGGACAAGCTTCAAGTTGCAAAGAACATGTCGCGAGACACGGAGTAGTGTAGCCAGAGCAGGAGAAACACGAGAGTTACAAAAGCCATCCCGCACCACCACTACGCTCATCAAAGCATGCGGCCAGCAATTGGCCCGGACAGGCTGGCAAAAAACCAAAAAAAAAAAAAGCATATCTGATGGCCGCAGATGCCTCCTCTCTTCTGCCGTTGTTCTTCAGTGTTGACATTGCAATTCACCCCCTCCCTCCCCCCCATCTCCAATTTCTAAGTCCCAGGCCCGAAAGTCGGGATCAGCAATCGTTGTTTTGCCGCGGGTGGTGACGTACAGGGACAATACAAAAAGCCAAAGTTCGAAAGTTGGGCGCCGGCCGTCACAGGAGTCGCGCCAACAGCCGCCAGCGTTTCCAGCGTTGCGCTCTCTTGTTGTTGCCCGTGTCTCTCTCGCGCCGTCGATAGCCTCTTTTTGGCATCCAGGACGGTACTTGGTTCCAGAGCCTTTTTTTTGGGTGGTGGAGTTTGTCTGTCTTTGGCGGCTTCCATTTGGATTTTGGACCGGGCTGGATGCCCCGCAAACCCGAGCAGTGACCAACGCACAACTGGTACCCTGACACCCTGGCACCCTCACTCTCGAACCCTGGAAACCCAATTGAACCCCACCATCCGCAGGTTGTTGACCATTCACACACCCTTGCCCCGTCGGCTCACCAGCCCACCGCCCACCCACCGTCCACCGCCCACTTGAGCTGCTCCAGCACTCCAGGTCACTCCCACACCCACCTCGGGTGTGCCACACAAGAAAGCCACTGTCTGCCGTGTCTGTCTGTCTGTCTGTTTGTCTGTCTGACCCCAACGACAAATTATCTTCCTTTTTTTACCCTACTCCCCCCGACCCTACCTCTACCTACCTACCCCGCCACTCGATTCCCTTCCCCAGACGCCGCAAACCTACACCCATCGTCCAAGGTCGCCAGCAACACATGTCGACCCAATTAAAGGAACTACGGCTGCCACAGCTGGTGGAGGAGAGGAGGAAACACGAGCTTCAGCAGCAGCAACTACACCACCAGCTCCCACCACCATGTCTTGACGAAGAGCAGCACGCTCAGCTGTTCTTCACCTTCAACTCGGCCTCATCATCGTCCGACTTCGCTCTGCCGTCACCTGTCACGCCAACCTTTTCGCGCTCCAGCCAGCAAGCCAGGTTCTCCAGCTCGTCATCGTCTCTCGAAACCACCGACAGCCCGGCTTCGCCCTCCCACCCCATACATGTCATCAAGTCGCCTACCAAACTGCCACTGCCGGATGTTCAGGAGGACCCATCAGAGAGGGAGGACGACGACACGGCCTTCATTGTGTCCGAGTATGGGGACACTGAATTCCCTACCTGGTCCTACTGCTTGTGTAAGGATTGGATTTTCGTCTTTTTTCTTCTTTTGCGTTACGCTGTGCTAACCCAAGTTGCGCAAACAGGTGATGCTGGATGTTCATGCGATTACAATAACGACACCAGGAAAGGTAGAAGCACCCATCCCTACTCGAGACCTGGATCAGACTACGACTTGGGGTCGCTGAGCGACGGTGATTTCAACGGAAGCCCACGGTCTAGGAAAAGGCGCGTCGGATCCGATGCAGGGATTGCGAGCTGGGGGACCAGGCTTGGTTCAAGATTGACAAGCCTGCCGCGTTGGAGATCGGCATCCGTGTCCAGGCGTGCCAACCTGGCGTTTTCACCCGCATCTGATCCAGCTCTTGCAGAACAACGAAGGCCCAGCTTCTCTCATGCCGCCTCGAGCAGATCGTCATCCGTCTCTGTGCCGGCCATGGCCCGCGTCCCCGAGTCTGTTCCCGCAACGCCTGCGCTATCATTCTACGAGAGCACCGACAGTATTGTACCGACTTCTCCCCTTGATATCCAGCCAGCGGCCATGGGAAAAAGTCTGGAGCGGGACCGATCCATGGCCACCACCCCTCTTCTCCCACCTCTGATGATGGAGAAAGCCGGTCACCAAACCCAACCGCAGTCGCTTCAGACGTCGCCTTTGCAGTCGCCCGCAGTGGTGCCCTCCCCGATACCCGAGTTTCCAGTGCAGGCGCCCTACCCGACACCTCCCCTCAGCACAAAGGCGTCTTTCACCTCTCTCCGCCGAGGAACTGTGTCGAGCATCTTCAGCGACCTTCCTTCTCCCGTGGTGATGACTCCCACCATACTTGTGGAGCAGCAGCCAGATGCATGGTCGGACCGTCTGGGACATGCAAACTTCACCATTGACCCAAAGCCATATGTTCCCGAGAAGGCGGATCTGGCCACCTTTCAAGCATTCTGTTCAGACTGGAACCTGGCCAGGACCAATTACGCAAAGCATCTCGGGCGGACCGGAGAACACTACGGCACCACCTCCAAGACGTACACCCTCACCGAGGCCAAGTGGGCCGACATTGAGAGGGAGTGGCAGCAGGCGGAGCAAGCCTTGATCCAGAGGGTGGGTCAGTCTGGGAACGGCAACCCTTCCATTATCTCGCATTTGCGACGGACGGCCGAAGAAATGGTTCCGTGTGGAATTCCCCAAATCCAGAATAATGACGGCAAGTTTCCGGCACTAGGAGATTCCGAGATTGTGGGGCCCATGGCACGCGATGCTGTCATGGTCCGCGACGGACACGACGAGAAGAGGAGCGCCTCGATCTGGTTGAAGAATTTGGCCGAGAAGGTTGGCCTGAGAAAGTAACCACCACTCTCGAGGCCCATGTCTCAAAGACACCACTCCACAAAACTTTACGAAGAGCACGACACGTCTCGATATGAACCTGAGCAGTCGGCTTTCTGACAGCATTGCATAGCATTGCGGTTTTCTTTTTCTTTTTTTTTTCTTTTTTGTTTTTCCATATTTTCTTTCCTTAACTGAGATACCCCATCGGTTAACATCATTCCTTACATAATGTTTGTCGGGCTGGTATGGCATATCACATCTGATAGGCGCTGGTGTTATCCTTTTACCTCCCCTTCATTTTATCGTGGCTGCTATAGCAAAGTAGGTTACACCTTATTGTTTACACCATGTTATTTAGAGCTAGACAATGTTCTGGCACTGCTGAGGAGTTGTCTTGTACATAAAAAGATGTATCTGTGTATCTATCCATCTTATCTACTGGAAGGCATGGAGCTTGGTTGGGGGGATCAGACGACTGGGTGTCTGTAGGACTCAGAGGGCATCACATTGGGGGCGCCGGACAAAAAAAAATTAGATGGAACATTCACAGCATTACCAGGGGTGGTAGGAATTGGGTTCGGGTTTGGACTCGGTTCCGGCACAAGGGGACACGGCGGCGGTGGCGGCGGCCAGCCATGAGGTGTGTGGGAGGACATGGGCAAAAGGCAAAGAGACAGAAGGAGCTACTAGCTAGCTGTTATTCAGCATGAGGCCAGCCAAGCGAAGCAGCATGCTGTGTCCATTGCCTACCAATTCAGTCTTGAACCCCTTCCAATCGAAACCTCCTCGAATTTTGCCTTGTTGACCGTGATGCCAGCATGGGATGGAAGAGAAAAGTGGAGGGTAGCTGACACGGCCCGATCTACACACCCTCCCCACAAAACAATCGGCACAGCAAAAGTAAGTTAGCCTATACCATATTATAAACCATACCTCAAAAGCAGATTAATAGGCCTTTTGAATATCTCTAAAGACCTTTTAGACTATATTGAAGGGTCTATAACTATCTTTTAAGGCCAGACAATTATCCTTCAAAGCATGGTTCACAATATAATGTGTGGTTAACCTACTTTTGTGTGTCAATTATTTTGTGGTAAGGGTACTACGGGATGCTGTGCGAGTGTCACGGTCGGTCGGGTTTGGTTGTCGTGGTGAAGGGGTTACAGACGCCGAGGGTTCCTCTGCCGGTGCCATGCAGCCTGTTGTTTTTGACTGCCTTAGCTTTTCATGTTAGCCCTGGTGGTGCCAACTAGCCTATCTTCTAGTGTTGGGAAGGATTTCTCGGGACCCGGGGCTGATGATGAGGGCTTGGCTTGCGCACATGGCAAAGTGCGTCCCATCTGAAGGGTAAGGTTTGGGCAGTGTGCCTGATCGAGGTTTGCCTGAGACAGAGGTGGTGATGGTGATGAGGCGGCTTCTTTGTTTTAGCGGATGGGTACGTACTTGGGGGCTTTGGAGTGGTTTGACCTAGACTGGCCAAGATGGGCTGAAAGACACGGGAACAGGCAGGGAAAAAAGGAGGGCCAAAGAAAAGGCCGTTGTTTCAGTTTACCCGCATCATCATCACATCTTTGGTTGTTACCCTACCTTAGGTACCTGCTCACCCACACCTTATTTACCGCGTAGAGACGGGGAAGAAAATGCAACTGCAAGAGAGAAGCGTATCGGAGAGTCAGAGCGATCAGGGTATCTTGAAGCCACGGGGACAGTGGTGCACTGTGCTGGTACCTACGAGAGGGATGGTGGCTTGCGTGGCCTGCTCTCTGCAAGTGGGGTGGGTGTACAGAGCTGCGGTTTATCTGATGTTTCAACGCCACGGGGCAAGCCATCTAGGAACGAACCACACCTTATTGGGGGGGATGCAATGGAGTGAAAGAAGTGAGACATTGGAAATGATCATGTGGAAGCCATGATTTGGAGTTTGATGGTCCAAAAATAGAGGGTTTTTGGGGGATACAATATCGCGGGCTCTTGTGTTGGGTTGGTGTCGATGTGCTGGTGTCCCTTCACTCTACAGGCTTGAGGAAACTTGAGGCAGGGTAAAGTCCGACAATGATGGGCGGCATGGATGGAGGTGTCAGTCAGTGAAATAGTGGTGTGGTTGCTGTGCAGGAAATAGCGTGGTGTGCTATATAAGGTAGTAGGTACTCCGAATTGCTCGTCAAGACGTTGGGATGAATGAATTTCAGCCTCCTTGATGATCCCTTGGATGAGCCGTTAATGGCTATACTTGTTCCCCCCCAGAAACGTGCTACCCTATGGGTGCTTGATATACCAGGCACTCGCTATTGTAAAAGTAAGATATCTGTCCGTCAGGAAAATGGATCAAGTATCATTTGAACATTTCCCATGCCATACGGCGCCATATCTGGTGTTTTTTTCACGATCCTCCCTCATTGGTACAACAGTACACAGCGTACAGCTTCCCCTCAGTGTTGCAAGTCTGGCCTGACTCGACCTAACAACGAGCCACACAGCATGATACAGCATCAGATAGCAGATAGCTACCCGCTAGGGAGGTGTAACAAGAGTACGGCATCCGAATTCCAAAAGCCATCCGTCGTGTTTCCCAAGCCTTGGAATCCCCACTCGTCGGTCAAATTCTTTTCCCTATACCGTCTTCAATACCGACCTATGCCACCGGCTCCTCTAGCCCCATGCTATATCTCGCAGCGTGTCGCCGCTCATGAGCTAAAAAAAAAATCTAACGCACATGCCGCTGCATCTGAACAACGGCAAGGCTAAGCTCCGGGGCGGAAAGGTACAGGTGTCTTGTCTGTGCTCCGGCTCATTTTCGACCCTGGAATACCGTCCGCCTGACTGCTGCTCTATCCAGCTGCTGCTGCTGCTGCTGCGAAACACGTACACCCGGCGCGGTGTGTGTCATCTGCGGTCCGACCCTCCCTCATGTTTCTTTCGTCGTGGTCCGGGCTCCCTGATTCGCTTTCCTGTTCGGCCGCGAGCATCAAGTCAGACTGCACCTTGCCGAGATTTTCTTTCTTCAGTCACATTTTCCGGTTGGCATGGTTGGCTGCTGCTCGAGTTGAGCGGACACTGTGCAGCTGGACGTAGTGATTCTGTTGCGAATCTTTGTCATCTACCTTTTCTCGCTGTGCTTTCTATTCGAAGAAAGAATAAAGATGGATGGGTCATCGGACACAAACATATCCGGGACCTTCGCTCTTCCGACTTTGTGTTGCTCCCAGTGCCGCGGCCAACCTGCCCGACATATGGATGTACGGTCTCGGTCCTAAACGCTTCTTGTTATGTTGTGGGTATTTATTGACCTGTGGGCGAGAATCTCCGTCGCTTCAACCTGTTTCATGTGACAAGGTTTGTTGCAAAGGACGTTTCTGGGATTGCTTGGTCATCCAAATCTCTTGTTCGGTCAGGAAAGCGTGGTAAGGCACCTGAAGTTGTCTTAGACATTGTGGGAGCTCGGGTTCGGGAGAGCAGCTCTACAGTGCGCCATCCCGACAAATAGCGCGATACTCGTGCTTGAGTACCAAGGAATAGGGTTAGGCAGAGGCCTCCAAGATTGCTATCAGTTGGCCGGTTGTCACCTTGTGCTTGGATGCGAATATATTTGACCAAGCATTGGCCAAGAAGAACCAGAACAGCCAGACTACCTTGCGATGTACTGAGATGGCCTCTAGGGTAACACCAGCGGCTAGCAAAAAAGAGAGACATAGGGCGAGAAGGCTATCCTATTCGATCACCTGTGCAGTTCTGGACATGCTTGACATGTCGTCATCCACAATTCGAATCTTTTTTAAAGTTGAACGGACGGTTCGCCAAAGGCAGAGACAGTCTCATCGCCGGAGAGTGGGCCGGATCGTCGTCTGTGTGTGGCAGTGAACCTGTTTCTCGGATGAGGCCGAGCGACGCCGTCCCGGGCAACCAAACCATGCTTCTGGGTCAGACGTTTCACCTGTGTTGAGACTATAGCAAATGAAATGGCTGTCGGCAGTCGAGGCCGACGTGTGGTTGCCAAGGAAACAAATTTCGCCCCTTTTTAGCCCCTTAAATTCATCACATTGGTGGATTCTATCGCTTCCATGATGGTCTGCAGAGAGTCTTTTGTTATGATTATGATTAGGTCTCTGTCTGACCAGGTAAATAGTATACCTATCTTGGTGTTGGCCTGTCCATCAGATTCCGTTGCCCATTCTCTCCATCAGCTGCTCTTTTGTGGTGCCAAGCACGTCATCCATGATTTCAGCATTTGGAACCCCAAACGCGCCATATGGACGCTGCAACATGTCTCTGAGTGTCTCGTACTTTTGCCCCAGCTTTCGTGAATCCTCAGGCTCCATCTTGCGTTCGAGTTCGTCAAGGTCCCCATCGGTCTCTTCCCGGATGTGAGGCTCCAGATCAAGCCAGATGGCCTTGAGTGCCGACTCGAAGCTCTCCTCTGATGGGTCGTATTTGGCCATGTGGCGGAGTTTCGCGTTGATCTAATGCAGGGTCAGTTTGTGGTCGAGGTTCAACCTGAGCGTGCAAACAAAGCAAGCTTACACTGTTGTAGTCATCAGACAACCGCCGCTGTCGTTCTGATCCCCCGGAGATATGGTACTCCAAGGCTGGGATAAGAGCAAGGTTCTCGACGATAAGGTAGCGGGCTAGGGCCCAAACAAACTCATCGGCGTTGCGCTCCTCGGGTTTGGTTTCTACGAGGACGTGATATGCGTCGGTGATGCGCGCATGGTCGCGTTTGACGACATCTGAGAGGGTAGGCATCTTGTATGCTCGTTTTGTTGTTGATGTGATTTGGTGAGAATGAGGTGAAGATAGTCAGTTTGTAAAAGAGCGTGAGTGACGGCGATGCCTGGTGGGTCTGCTATTGTAGGCGGTGTGGTGTGACGTCAACCACTGTAATTTTGTCAGTGGCCCGCTGTTCCTCAACATTGCGGGTGTCGCTGCAAACAGCAGTGGACGGCAGTGACTTCGGGTCAACAGAAACCACATGGAAACCCATCAACAGAGTGTTAGAGTTGATTAAAATGTGGAGTGGGCAGTATGGAGAAAGAGGTAGTCGCGACTTTGGAAATTGCGTAAGCTTCACTGCCTTTTGGCAATCAAAGGGAAACCACAGTGACAGCAACCCAAACCAGTGGCAGGAATACCAGCAACAACACGCTGCGCCGATGATGACGGCAAAGAGCAGCACCTGAATTTCCTTGACAGAAAACAGCAACGTCTCTAATACCTTAGGCACTGCAGCTTGCCAGTCAAGCACCCGCCGCGCCCGACTATTGCCAACAACAGCAAGCAACTGCATCAGTCACCTCCAGCCCGCGTGCTTCCAGCAACGATGCCCGGCTTCCGCTCAATGGCATACTTCTTGGTTATTCCATGTTGGAAACCTTCGCAAAGAGCCTACACACGATACTGCGATCATGCGACGAGGGCCTGCACTGACCATACGGCATCGATATCTGCATAGCCAGCATACATATACAACTTTCAAGGAATTTGCAATTATCCGAGTAATGCTACACTATGGCATGGCATCTTTGGCTGTGGTGAATAGGATCCTTTGGTGGAGACAAGCCAGCATCAGAAGAACAACTATTGGCTCCCACAAGCAGCAAGTCGGACAGGAATGACCCGACCCAACCCCTTTCTCCTCACCTTCTGTGCTCGGGACTCTCACAGACATGGAGGAGAAAGCAAACCCATACCTTAACTAATCCAGGCACCACCATCCATCAACATGAAGTCACCAACCGCTGTGACGGCCGATGATCACCAACGCTACCAGTACAAACCCCTTCCAACAGGAACATCCATCAGGGTGCTCCAAATCAAGGGTGTACAAGAGGGGAAGCTCTGCATTTCTCTCGAGTCGATCGATCTTGCGGACGACCCTTTCTTCTACGCCCTATCCTATACTTGGGGCAACCCTCATGCCAATGGCGTGGACTTCACCGAGCACTTCAACACCGTCTCGGGCGAGTACACCAGCGAGTCAAAAACCGAGACTGTTTGTCACGGAAAAAGCATCTACATACAGACCAACTTGGCCGATTTTCTTCAGGAGCTCCAGAGCTCTCTCGAACAGCAAGACAGTCCCTTCCAAATACCCCGCAGCCATGAATTCCGGATCTGGGTTGACGCTGTCTGCATCAACCAAGATGATCTCGAAGAGCGGGCTTTCCAGGTTCAGATGATGGGAGATGTGTACCGAAAAGCGGCCCGGACAATCATCTGGCTGGGTCGTGGAGATCAGTACACCACAGACGCTGTCGAGGCCATTTCAAAATTGGCAGCATGTCCCCAAGACGTCTTTGTTCAAAGCAATATCACCCCCTTTCGCCAGCAAGAACCTGATGTCTACACAGCGAGTGGTGTGCCCTACATTAGTTGGATGGAGTGGTGCAGTTTAGCCGCTTTTTTCAAAAGACAGTGGTTTTCCCGCTTGTGGATTGTCCAGGAGGTCATCCTCTCCCGAGAGCTCTTTCTGATGTGCGGCAGTCACCAGATTTGCTGGGAAGTCCTAGTGACAGCAGCACGCACCGTTGAGGCTCGCTGCAAAGTCCTGGGCTTCAGTCCCAGCACTCTCTTCATGCAAGCTCACGAAATTGCAGTTGCCTTGGAGCACAATACCGTCCAGTTGGCCCGCTGGAGAGATTTCTACTATGGCACCTCGGCACCGGAACCACAGACCAGGATCACTTTTGAGAACCTCATCTACGATACCTGGATCTTTTCAGCCACCGATCCCCGCGATAAAGTCTATGGCATGTTTGGACTGATGAAGACGGATCTCAAGGCAAAGATGGCTGTGGATTACACCACTCCTGTTGAGCTTGTCTATGCACTGACGACCAAGCACATGATCGACCATTACTCGTCACTGCAAATCCTGTCATGTGTTCAAGACGCTTCTATCAGAAGGATCAAACCCTCCCCATCATGGACGCCCGATCTCTCACTGCCATACTTCAACATGATTTGCTCAAATGGCTTCTTCTGCGCGGCTGGGGTGGAGAACAAGACACCGCAGCTTCTGCCTTCATCGTCCTGGGACCGCCTGAAGTTGAAGGGCTGCCTATTTGACACCATCGTGGAGACGGGAAATGACAGAACGAACCACGTCAACTCCTCTGTTTTGCTTGATCCCTCTTGGTTTGAATTGTGCATGTTGCTCTCACAACCCTATCAGCATACAGGAGAGCCACGAACAGAGGTTCTTTGGAGGACCCTGTGCGCGAACCAAACTTCTGAATCTGTTGTCCCTGCTCCGAAGGACTATGGGATTCTTTTCAAAGAGTTATTGTCTGCGATGATCATGGTCAGGGCAGAGATTGAGTCAGAGGCATATGCAGAGGACCAAGCCAAGCAGGAAACCAGAGGTGATCCTGGGCCGCCACCGGATTGCTGCACAGGCTTTATGGATGCACTGGGTAAGGCTAAAGAAAAGTGGACATTCGCCGAGTTCGACACATTGGGCCGGGAGGAAATCCTGCGTCATCTCTGCCAGAGACCGAGATTCCTGAGCTCTGATCGGCATGGCTGGTTGATTTATACTCTGACAAAACTCCAAATCTTGGCTTTGACGGAAGACAACCCAAATACACCAAACTGGGAGGAGCTGGAACAGTTCTTTTACAACCCAACTTATGTCATGAGAAGAAAGAAGGGCCATGACATTGTGCTCGTTCGACAAAACGATGAGCGGTTCTCGGCTAGTTTTCATAAGAGATATGGGAAGCACAAGTTGTTTCTGACGGAAAAGGGGTATCTTGGACTGGGGCCAGCGAGCGCCAAAGTGGGAGATGTTGTTGCGATTCTGGCTGGTGCAGAGGGGCCTTTTATTCTGCGCCATGGCCATCCGGGATGTGACATTGGAGAAGAAAACCAGGAGGAACGGAAAGAAAAAGAGGGAGAGAATGAAGTGATGAGTCTTGTGGGGCAGGCGTATGTTCATGGCATCATGAACGGTGAAGCTGTGGAGGAGGAAGGCTTTAAGCTTCGAGAAATCGAACTGGCTTGACCGACAGCCTCTCACCTGGTCGGCGGACGTCGTTTCCCGATAAAGCTCTGGCTTGATTTCATGGGGGATTAAAGGTGCTGTCAGGCGTGCGGGGTAGGACTACCTAGTGTCCCCAGATGACCACCATCCAGGCTAATGGCTATTTAACAATTGCCGACAACTACCAGTTGAGAATGTGGCGGATAAAGATGAACCGCTGTGCCGGTAGGTTGCGTGTCATGCTCACCAAGAATAAAAGACCTGGACCCTTCCGCAGGCTGATTCAGAACTTTCAACCTGCATACCTAAGGTAACACCCCTGAAGAGACATCGGTTTGTTTACGTTGAGAGTATCCACTCAAGATGACTTCCCGGACGGATTTTGGCCAGCAAACGCTAGGATCGGAGGTGGCCAAGGTGTTTGCTGACCAGATCAGAGGAAAGACTGGTACGTCCTCTTCACACCCGGCCTTATCAAGTCGAAACTCAGCCTGTCAATCAGCTGCTAACAACCACAGTGCTGATCACCGGCGTCAGTCCTAAAGGGATCGGATCTTCGACTGCTCTTAATTTTGCCTCTCAGACCCCAGGGCTTCTCATTCTTGCATCTCGCACCCGAGCTCGCGTCGAAGAAGTAGCCTCCCAGATAAAAGAGGCATATCCAACTGTCAAACTCGAGATTGTCCTTCTCGACCTCGGTTCGCAAAAGTCCATCCGTCAAGCGGCCGCTGAAGTCTCCAGGCTCACAGACAAGTTGGACATTCTCGTCAACAACGCTGGAATCTGTGTTGTGACCCGCCAAAAGACACCGGAAGGCATCGAGCAGCAGTTTGGCACCAACCATATCGGGCCTTTTCTTTTCACCAACCTCCTTCTTCCTTTGTTGCGCAAGGCAGGCAAAACCAACCCTCCCGGGGCAACCAGAATCATCAGTCTCACCAGTGCCGGCCACAGGCTGTCTCCCATTCGGTTCTCGGATTACAACTTTGAAGGGGGAAAAGAAGTCCCCCCAGAGGAGGACCATTTCAAGCCGTTGGCCGGGGCTTTTGCAAAGTGCACTGAGGATGGCTACAACGGGATCGTCACGTACGCGCAGAGCAAGACAGCCAATATCTTGTTTACCTTCTATCTGCAAAAATACTTGCCTTCTCAGGGGATTGCAGCTTATACGCTGCACCCAGGAAGTACGTCATCTTTTCTTCTTCTCACCTCAGGGTCTATGAGCAAGCTAACGAACCATGTTCAACAGGCATCTTGACCGACTTGAGCAGAGATCAAGATGAAGAGCTGGCGGCACAGTTCTACAAGGTGGCCCCGTACTGGAAATCCCCTGATGAAGGCTCATCCACCACGTTGGTTGCCGCCTTGGATCCGGCTTTGAACGGTGTGTTCTGCCTTCTTTTGTGCCGCCCCGATCTTACAGATAATGGAAACTGACAGAGGAACAGATACCAAAGGTTTATATCTTGTAGATTGCCAGTTCACAGAGCCACATCACCATGCCAAGGACCCTGTTGCTGCCGAGAGGCTATGGAGGCTGAGCGAGGAGTTGGTGGGAGAAAAGTTTGCCCTGACGGTTTGATTACTTCTTGAGTCTAATAGAATCATGCATATTCTACCTACCTACCTTGCCCCAAAATCATCCGTCCCGTTGGAAAATACGAATTCCTGATTCAAGACTCAGGCACCGGGCAGCAACGGTCTAGGCTCCGCAGTTAGGCACACCCAACGGACCAAATACGCCGGGCGCCATGGACACAGCCTCAATTACTTAGACCCCAGGGCCATCCGCGCGGTCGTGGCATCGGCTGAGTAGTGTGATTTGGTGTGCTAGAATTTCCAATCGTCATGCGGGTCTCATGCAGGCAAGACAGCGAAAGCTGGGAGATGGCAGGTTTGGGATTGTGGTGGGGTTGTGTCATGGTTGATTGGCTGCCATACTGTAGACTATTGGGTGCAGCATCGCCCTGGACAAGAAGAGATGGGTGGATCTGACTGCTGACGGGGTGGTCGTCATGAGAGGACGCGTGACGGCGTTGGAAGTATGGTTGAAGGGGGCATAGCCACCATTTGTATTGCCAATTTTCCATGCGCGCCGCGCGACTCTTATGACTCTAGTGGTGTATATAGGGTCTGGTGCCCTATCAAGGACGAAGCATTCGTCTGGATGTTTCTGTTTCTTTGTTTCGACGGTTTGCCGCTGATACCAACAATCTGGTCATCTAAGATCTTGAGGGCCGACAGTTCTTTATCCCACTGTATCAATATTCTTGCCCTAGTGCACTGTTCGAGAAGCATACTGCCAACTCTATCTCTAATTTATACCTGTCTCATCGTTCAAAAGTACCGCTCAGAAATCCTGCATTCGGGAACACTAGGTAGCCCCCACACGTCGAAAAAAAAGGGGGGGGGATTGCAAACCGAACAGGACGGAGCCGCATCCGGACCCGGTTGTCACGGGATGGTGCCACAGGTAAGGCAGACCGTCTTACTCAGCTTTCCATTTTGAAAGATCTTTTTTTTTTCTTTTTCTTTTTTCGCTTCACCAATCTGTTGCTCAAGCTTTTCTTTGTCTCGGGTATTTTCACCTCCTCCAACCGCGACAGAAAGATTTTGTGGGCTGGCTGTCTGGATTGTGATAAGCTCCATTCGGGAAAGAAAATGAACAGATAGCAAACGGACAGAGATATGTGGGGCTGCGTACCACGATCTTTGATGAAGATTGCTTTTTCACCCCAGCCCCGAAATTGTCGGTGCCCCCGTTGGAATAGATCATATTTTGTTCATCTGATTTCACTCTTGTCGTCATTCTTATCCAAACACATCAACCCCTGGCCAAAACCCTGCATAGAAAAATCATTGACCTCGTCCCAAATTCAGCCGCGGCCATGCCCTTTTTCAAAAGATGCCACTTTTCACACCACCATCACCACCACAGGTCATCACCACCCGGAGATCTAGAAATGTCAGATTTTCAACACCACCCCGGCCATTCGAGGATAAACTCTGGCAAGTCATCTTCAGCCAGCAGCAACAGCGGCTACGATCCCGACGACGACGCCATCACGCCGTGTCCGCTGCTGGAGACAACAACTAGCCATCAAACACACCGCTCTCACCTCCGTGACCTTCAACCAATCCACCACCGTCTATCACCAAATCAACACAAATATGGCAGCCTGAGTCGAACCTCGAGCCAGAAAAGGCCGGCGTCGAGGTCCGAGTCGTGGAGGAGCAGCCAGCCTCGGCCATTCCACGGATATGTTGGGGACTACGACGAGGAAGAGGAAGGGTTGGATACGGAAATCCTATGGAAGCAGATGCTGGCGGTGCAGGACAGGTTCGGGTGCTATAATTCAGCGAGAATGAGGGCGGCTCTGGAAGGGGGCGATACCTCGATTCGTGAGTTGCTTTTGGAGTCGAGATAGATTCAGAAACTACTGACACACTGAACAAATAGCATCGAAAATATGCCTTGATCTCATCAACGACAGCATAGGTGAGATGTCCGAAGACGCAAGGCAGAGGATCGAGTTATTCCTCGAGAGGGAAGGCAGCGGGGCAATGATGAGAAGAGGGAAGTGGAAGAAGTTTTGGCACAGGGTTATTTATGTCTGAGTTCTTCATTGTCAAATAAACCAAATCATGGAAATACACCAATCCGACCACCGCCAAGAGCAATGGAAAGCAATACGATCCTCAACGCTCCATCTCCCCCATCTCCAGACGAGGCTTACTCCTCCTCCTCTTCGCCCCACTGACAGACTTGACAGCCACCTCATAATTCTCCCCACCGTGCCCAACAGCATGAACAACCACCTCCTCCCCAAACGGCCACCCCGACCCCTTCACCCACCTCCTCTCGTCAATCTCGCTCTCCTCATCCCCCGTCTCCCGCTCATCATACTGCGCAAACATGCCCTGGTCCCTCTCCCCGCGCAGCAAGCTCTTGGCCTTTTCAAACGCCTCCTTCCGGGGCACACAGCAACCCGCCAGCTCGGTCCGCTGAAACGCGGTGCTGTTCTTGTCCCCTTTGGCATGTTTGAAATCCCATTTTGTCTGCAAGATGTAATGCAAATTGGCATGTCCACAACAGGTATCCGTCTCGTGCTGCGGGACCGTCGGGCCGGCGCCCTCTTTCCCTTCTCCGGGGTGGGAGTGATGAGGCAGCTTGTCCTCGTTGGGCTTGGCCACGACGCCGACGAGGAATTCCTGTCCCGAGGGGGACAGGGCGTACACCTGAATGTTGTCGCCGTAGGGCCATTCCTGATACGGATGGAGGCTCGACTGGGTGACAAACTTGGTGAAATCCGAAGGCGAGTAGTTGAGCGACTCTTTCAGGGCCACCTGGGCCCAGGCTTTTGCGGAGTCCAGATCGGTGTGGGTTCCCAGGACATAAGGGGTGCGGGTGGCTCCAGAGGTCGACTCGTGGTGTTCGATGATTGTCAGTGTCGTGTGATAAAGGTTTTCTGGCGCGCTTTGCGTAATGCCAGAGGAAGGAGCGTCTGTGTTGGCTGATGGCTCCTCTGGTGCTGCTATTGGCGTATTCTCATGGGGCGACAAATGCTGTTCGGCCTGGGCAGCCATGGTGTCCTTGGGCTCTGGATGAGCAACAGAATCCGTTTCAAATTATCCACATCAAATTGAGCAACTCGAACTTTCAACACATGTCCGAACAGGTTTAAGAGAGGCACTACAAGTATCTGATGTAATCGGTACTGTCCGAGCTGCTTGCGGTTGGAACATGGAGATGCATCCCGGTACATGACGCCAGTCTTGCGAAGGGTCATGTCTGTGCATCCTATGATAAGAACCCTCTCTAACTGCCTTGATTCTGGCAGTTTCTTCACGTCGGGTCCACATCTGGGGGTGGTCATCATCACACCTGCAATCAAGCGGCACCTCCAGGGTTAAAGTTGATCAACTTGTTGATGTATGGTAGATGCCGAAAACGTAACCTATGAGCCATGCTACCTCATAATTCCGAGTAAAATAACTCCATAGGTTTGCTGCTAATCATGATACGTCATGGCAGAGGAGGCTTCCCATGTCCTCTTGCCCTCAAATTTGGTATGCGCCTTTGCCAAGGAGTAAGTGAATTCGTGGCTAGACTTCGTCCCAACGATAACAAGCCTTTCTCCCTGCCAGTTCGAACCGCAAAATGCCCGAGAACAAAAAAAAAAGAAAAAAAGAAAAAAAGAACAAAAGAAAATGTCAGAACTACAAGAAATGCTCAAGCAGCTGATTCCTTGTGTTCTCCAGAGACACCCATCTTTTCCTCCGACGACAACGTTTCGTTGCGCTCCTGTCTGAGGGCAAGATTGCGCGTATTTTTGGTCTTCCAAGCGGGAGTCCCAATATACTTGATGGCTGTTCAACGAAACAAAATGGTTAGCAGGAATCGAAGAGAAACAGGAAGCATAAACGTACCGCCAGGCTTGGTATCATCAAACATCTCCTCAATCTCCTCAAGCGGCTTGTTGGCGGTTTCCGGGAACATGAAAAATACATGCAGGAACATGGCTGCGCAGAATGTCGCAAAAATAAGATAGACCCTCCAGGTAATGTTGGCAAAGGCCGCAGGAACAAAGTAGGCCAGGGCAAAGTTGAAGGCCCAATTTGCCGATGTGCACAGGGCAACCGCTTTTCCACGAAGACGAAGGGGGAACAGCTCGGGAGGGTAGGTCCAGGAGACAGGACCCCAGGTGGGCGCAAATGAGGCGACAAACAGGTAAGTTGCAGCGATGATAGCCTTGGCGGGCGGTCCCTCCACCGCCATCGACTCTGCCGTCGAGGTGAACTCTCCGGGGTAGGGCGCGCGGCCGTAGACGGCAAAGAGGCCTGCGTTGATACACAGCCAGAAACACATCAGGAATGCGCCCACAAGGAGAGTCGGTCGGCGACCCCAGCGATCCATCCAGAGGAGGGCGGGAACGGTCATCACGACATTGATGACAAACTGAATGCCGCTCGGGAGAAGGACGGCGTTGGTACCAGGCTCGGACAGGCCTGCCATGGTGAAAACATAGGTAATGTAGTACATCATGACATTCATGCCCGTCAACTGCGACCAAATTTGCGTAAAGACGCCGACCTGGGTTCGGTTAATCATGCCGGGAGTGAAGAGCTCAAAGTAGCTGACATCAGCATTGGCGCGCTCAAACTCAACCACCTCGCGAATCTCCGATAGCTCCCTTATGACCCATGGAGAGTTGGGATCTCCCTTTCCGTGGATCAGCGTCAGCACTTCCACGGCTTGCTCCCAACGATCCTTCTTGGCGAGCCAGCGAGGGGACTCCGGAAGAAAGACCAGTCCCAGGAACAGGAGGACGGCGGGAACAGCTTGAAGACCCCAAGGAAGACGGAAGGCGGCGGTGCCCGGGATGAAGGAGCTGCCGTAGCAGATGAAGAACATGATGAGTATGCCCCAGGTGATAGCCCATTGTTGGAAACCGATGAGACGACCGCGCTTCGAAGGAGGGGAGATTTCAGAGATGTACACAGGAACTTGGGCAGAGCATATTCCGACCGAGAACCCGTTGATGACGCGACCAATGGCCAACATGGGAATGTTGACCGAAGCGCATACAACCACTGAACCAATAATCCTGGACGATGCAGATCAGTCCATAGCTCCACCACAGCAACACCAAAGTCCAAGAAGAACTGCGACCTACCAGATAATGGCGCCAAGCTGAATCGAAGTCTTGCGCCCAAAAGCATCCGAGACAATGCCAGACACGAGAGCGCCGAGCCAAGAGCCGCCGGGCATGGCAGCAGTGATACCACCCTGAACGTCGTCAGTGGGTCCGAGACAGAGGCCATTCTCATCATGGCCCCTTTGGTTGAACTGGCAGAGATAGGGTTGGGTCGAGATGATAGCCGACATGGACGAAATATCAAAGCCAAACAAGGCTCCGCCTGTGACGATTCCACCGTTAGACAAGCTATCCGAACGAGAAGAATGGTCCAAGAGAAAAGGGCTCAGACGTACCGATCACCGCCACGGCGGCGATGAAGTATATGTTGCCGATCTTCCACATCTTATGATCTTGCCTCCAGATGCCGCAGAATCGAGAGAAGGAGAATATGTGATCGGTTAGGAGAGGGTGAAGTTCTTAGGTCCGGAAGGCAGTACGGCTAGAGGTTCTAGGTTGCTGGCCAAAGGAAAAGGAAGAGAGTTGTAATGATGGAGTCGGAAAGGTCAGAGACCGGGCCTGCAGAGTGGAAGGAGACCACAGGAACCCAATGGCGGGGTACCGGGGCAAACAGGTGTGGGAATCAACTGGGGAAGCATTGAATGCGTGACGCGTGTGTGTGGGGGCGTGTTTGTTGGTAAAGACAGGAAGAGATCGCTCCTTCCTCTTTGTGACTGACAATGTGCCCACTTAAAAGCAAGCAGATCTGGGTGAGCTCGTGAGGCGAGTGACAATGTTGTTTTGCATGCCTTGGACAGGTCACTGGGTCAGACTGAAGCTCGGATTGGGGCTGGCCGCTAACAGACACCACGATATATACCTACCTGGAGCTAGCCTGTCTGAGAAAACTACAGGATCATGGGGCAGTTTAAGAGGAAGTCAGTTCCAGTGCCCTCGACCAGCTTCCTTTCGGCCGGTCTCCTAAGCTCATTTCCCCGAGATTGCAGCCTCTATCGAGAGGCCAAGTCAGGCGGTGAAGACGGAGAACGAGGCTCAGTTGCTCCGAGGGCATGCCGTGTAAGTCGGTAGCCCATTCCGGCAGGAAGGAGTGATTTGATTGGCTGTCCTACAGTGTCGGTATTCTTTGTCCAGGTCACCCAGCCTTCTGTGGTGCAGTCACGGCAATATAAAGTCTTTTGCAGGTTCCAATCACCGATGCTGCTTTATCACCATGTCTCGCTCGGCCGAATACCGCGGCGGCTCTTCTTCAAACCTTATCCGACGGGCTGGAAAGAAAGAATCGTTTCCCCGATCTTCCTCACAAACAATCCCCGGACCCGACCTACTTTACCCTATCCAAGTTGAGTTGTCCATAGCGTCAGCAGGTTTTGTGAGTGGCTCTCAGGTAGGAGAGGCAAGATCGACCCCGTACCCGAGTTTCTCTTGACTTGGACGCCTTGTAGTCGGTGTAAGCATCAGCCATGGTCTGCGGTGCACAGGGGGGGTGGTACCAAGGTGCCTCAGCATGAACGGGGTTTCGGGCGATAAATGCAATGAATAGCTTGTACACTGTACATCGTTGCGTTCTTTGATGTCAAGAGGTCATGATGGCGGACAATCAACAATTCATGGTCCAAGATAATTTGAAGTGGACATGGGCCCGGATGCGGCAACAAACTTTATGCATTTGTGACAGCTTTCAATGCTGTAAACAATGCAATTCAGACAGATACTTGTGGTGGGTGGTGACTTTAAACCATGACGTCACAGAGAAAGGAGCGGGATTGTTGACAAGAAGGGACGGCCCGGAGCCTACCTAGTTTGAGAATTACGAGTTAATTGTCAGATGAGGCTTTTCACGATCGAAATCACCGACGGACCTTCGGCTTCAATGGTCATGTTATCAATGGGATACTAAGTGTGTCAGGCTGACAGTGCTAGACTGCATTCGCATCTCTGAGAGCATTTGAGGTGTCCAAAAGCCGAGGAAACCCGTGCACCTTTGCATTTTTCACGTGTTTTCTTTCTCAGCCTGTCATGAGGGCTTCCATGGTATGTGCCGGTGTTTCTTTTGCATCCGATGTCATATGATGCTGTAAACACAATGCAGTACCTGTCTCGTAGTGGTAGCCAAGGGAGAGCCATAATCTGTTCAGGATGGAGAATGATAGGGGAGGGCAGCGAAAAAGACGGTGAGTTGACTACCTGGATACCACATGATCCGCGGATTGTCTGTTCAGTATACCTATCAGCCTCAATTTGAGTTTCTTAACAACTTCGTTCAGTTTGTGACACAGGTAGGCTTTGTTTGTCACTCCACGTCATATCGCACTGATGTTTTGTTTTGAAAATGGGAGAGGGAAAAACCCTGCATCGCCAAAAGTTCCTTCGTTGTTCTCAGTTTTTTATCAGTGGGTGCTTGCTGTTACATACGTGATGGCTGGAAACCAGGGGAATATTTGCCGCATGCATGGTGTTGTGCATGTTGCCTTAATTAAGGGGCCCAAGGGGACGTAATAGCTAACCCTATCCCCTTCTATACCTTAAAGTGCTGCCAGGAGCAACCAAGTGCCAAGCACTGTGAGAACCCTGGTGGCTGCTGGCTGCTGGATGAGGTCAGCTGTTTTCGCATTTCCCAGCACGTCAATCCAGGCTTGGCGCTCTCAGCACCGCAACCTTGAACCTGAATGCAGCGCCTCTCTGGCAGAGCTCTCCACGTGCCCGTGTTGTTGTTGTTTTGGGTATCGCAAATACATCGAGTGAATCACTTCTCCGCCAGCGTCGCTATATCTACCATGTCTCCGTCAAAACCGTCCTTTAAGCGTTCAGCCGACAACCGATCCATATCTCCGCCTCCTCTGAAGCGCAAAGCCCAAACTGCCATCTCGAGTATGTGCCCATGCTCGTGCTCGTCTTATTCTTGCCCCATTCACTAAGAAGATACATGTGTAGAAAGTGCCGTAGCCAGCTTCTTCACGCCCGCCTCTCAGAAACCGAAAGAGCCTACTGTCTGGTCAGAACGAAGTCCCGACGACAACTCTCCTGCCACCTTACTCGTTGCCAAGTACGACAAGACCGAGCCCGACGCCCCGGCCATCAAAAGGAGGAAGATCGCCGCCTTTGACCTCGACTCAACCCTTATAGCAACAGCGTCGGGAAAGAAGCACGCCGGCGACTCTGCAGACTGGAAATGGTGGCATGAGTCGGTCCCCGCCCGCCTGCGGCAGCTTTACCAAGACGAAGGCTACCAAGTGGTCATCTTCACCAACCAAGGCGGCCTAACCCTCCATCCCGATCCCAAGACTAAAGCCCCCGTCAAGTTCACCAAGAACCGCGTCGCCGGCTTCAAAGCAAAATGCAATGCTGTCCTGGGACAGCTCGGGATACCTGTCACATTATACGCCGCGACAGGCAAGGACATATTTCGAAAGCCTCGGCCGGGCATGTGGGAGGAGCTTAAGAAAGATTACAGCCTCCCAGAGGAGGAGATAGATCGGGAGAACAGCATTTTTGTCGGTGACGCGGGCGGTAGGACAGCAGAGCTCAAAGGGCAGGCCAAGGACTTTAGCTGTTCGGACAGGAACTTGGCGAGTAATATCGGGATCAAGTACCTCACGCCAGAAGAATACTTTTTGGGGGAGAAGTCAAGGGAGTTTAAGCGGGATTTCGACCTGGAGAATTTCCCGTTGCCCGAGGAGGAGGAAGAGACACCAAGATTTGAGAAGAAGCACGAGAAGGAGATGGTCCTCTTCGTTGGCCCTCCTGGTGCAGGCAAAAGCACCTTTTTCTGGAAGGAGCTCAAGCCATTAGGTTACGAGAGGGTTAACCAGGATTTGCTAAAGAGCAAGGACAAGTGTTTCAAGACTGCTACGGAGTGGCTCAAGGATGGGGAGTCGGTTGTCATCGGTATGTATACCCTGCCGCCCCCCGGCTTTACACCCTGGAGCATGATAATATTGACCTGACAATAGACAACACGAATGCAGACCCCGATACACGCGCCCAGTGGGTTGACTTGGCCAAAAAGCACAAAGTACCCATCCGGTGCGTGTGGTTTAAAACACCCCTCCATTTGTGCGAGCACAACAGCGCGGTCAGGGCGCTCAACAAGAGTCTGAATCCTGAAGATCGACAGCTACTCCCGCAGCTTGCGTTCAACGGCTTCAAGTCAAGGTTCAAGGAGCCCAAGGACAAGGAGGGTTTCGACGACATCACGGAGGTGGAGTTCAAGTTTAAGGGGTCCAAGGAAGAGTACGCCATCTGGGGCAAGTATTGGGTGTAAGTGCGGTGAGTGAAGATACGATTTCACAGGATTGTCAGCAGATGGTTTGTCAGGATATGATCTCTTTCCCTGCCCCATCGGGGCTTTGGGTAAAATTTCCCTTTTCATACCCCTTGGCCCTTCGATCAGGTAGCCAACATTGCTATGCATGAGAATCACGTAAGCCCATCCCGCCAATGCTACCCGAAATGATCAAATTCTGGTGACTACCTTTCCTCAACCCAAACGCCTATTTTTTATGCAGCCACAGTCCCAGTTCCTTCCTAATAAAAGCACCAGACAGAAACTCCAAGCAGAAAACGAGCGTTACATACATCTACTTGCCTACTCTCTTCCGGGCTTTCTTGGAGGGCCTGCTGACGGTGCCGTTATTACCACCAGTCCGGCTTTCGGCCAACCGAGCCAGTTCCTCACGGGCATCTCCGTTGTTAACAGACATCTGCTTCTTGAGGCTTGACCCTCCGACCCTCGTCACCTTTTTCCCTCTCCCATTCGCGGCCCTTCTAGTGCCGTCACGATGAAGGATTTGGTGAATTCTTGTCTTGGCCGCCGAGGCTGCCAACCGCTCTGTCTGGGGATCGGGCGCGACCTGCACTTGTTGATCATACATCGTCCAGTGCGAGCCTATTGCCTGGTGATGGTGAGCTGGCCGACCATGAACCGGAGCGGTAGACACATGTGTCACGGGGCGAGATGTCGTCGTCGAGGGGCCGTTGCCAGCTTGAGGTGTTATTGATGAGACATGTGACGATCTCGAGTGAAGAAGACCCTGGAGGGGTGGTCTGATGTGATGACTCGGAGCTGGCCGTGACTGGTATTGGGCCGGGCGTGAGAAGGGCTCCACGTGATCCGCGTGCTTTTGATGAAATTCCTCGAGGATTGCGGCGTCCATCGCACTCATGGGCTTCCTCTTCTTGCTCGGACTTGGAGGGGGACATTGCCAGGGGAAACATTTGGCCGCCGTCACTTGATCCTGTTGCAGGACTTGATTGAGGACTTGGGTGGCGCGGCGCGACTGTCTGATGTTGACGCTATTGGGAGTCTTGAAGGGCCCTTCCTGACGATGGTAGGCGTGGTCGGGCATTTCTGGGAAGGTTCGTCTTTGATGCGGATCCGACTGGCCAGCCCTTTCGAAATTGCCGAGGCGTTTTTATCGACGGCAGCAAGTGAAGGCTTATCCAGTTGTGAATTCCAAGGTCGGAGTGGGGACTATCTTGTGGTCGTGAGAGACGATGTCTGGTAGTCCCTGGTGATATCAGCAATACAGTTGATAAAAAAGATGGGTTGCTCACTTACCGTTGCTGTCGAACAGTCAGTCAAACCGATATCCCGACTCTATTTGTCACTCTCTCATGGGGACAATGAAGCCTCATAATACGCCATTATTGGTGACTACATGCTTGGTGTAGTCGGTATTGTTTTTTGGTGGCCGCTTTGGGTAGGCAGCTGGTACCAAGTATTGTTGGAATACCTGAGCCAATGGAAGCATTGTCGGTTGCCTTGGAAGTTGGTGGTCAGGGCAGGTGTGACGGCAAGACCGCTGGTGGCTCATGCTCTACAAAGCAGCATGAGCTTTCGAAAAGTTTGACTCGAAGGCGAATTGGGCCCTCCATCATTGCGGCGGTGCCCCGGAGTGTTGGGCTCCAGGGTTGTTTCATCGGATGTCAGAAGCCGGGGTGGCAAGCACGTACCGCTTCGTGACCTCTGGAATATTATATGCCGGACAGCCAGTTGTACAAGCTGACTTGTCATGGCGGGCAAGCGCATTGCACTCTTGACAAAAGCAGGGAGCCGTGGAGCCGCCGGGAACCGCAAATTCGGTGAGGCTGGCGGTCAACGGAAAGCTCAGCTCGGGCCGCTATCATGGTGCCAAAGTTCGGATGGACCGCGGCCGGAGACTTGAGACCGAAGAACAATTCCATCTTGCTTGGACTTCTGCAAGGTAACCTTTGAAAAGGTGGTATTGATATTGCACTCTTGACGATCAGTGTCTCGGGCCGGCCCGCCAGGTGAGAGCACGCTGGTATGGATCATGGATACGCTCACCAACATCAAAGCGGCCTGAGAGGCTGAGTACAGAATCCAGGCATCGATAGCAACCATCTCACCTATCCCATCCCACCACCACCACCACCAGCCTGGTTACCATTGCAATCTGATCATTTTGATACGGCGAGACCACAGAACCGGACATCGCCGCCTTGCGGTGTGCATATCAATGATTATCTGCAATGCTATCTCGACATGGCTCGCGAATGCACCCGCTGGTAAGCTGCTATCACCTTCTTGTTGGAAACCCCAGTTCCAACACGGCGGTAATGTCAATGGCACACTCCAGGATCGATAAGCGAGAGCTGTGACACTGACATGTGGTTGTCCCCACACACCTAGTGTACTGGAACAGGTGGGCGTCTTGTTGGATATCTCTGAAGCTCCCACACTTTCATTTATCTCGCAGAATCTCACAGCTCGCCGATCACAGCAGAGCCAGGGTCTGGCCGGACATGTGATCCGACTTCGCATGATGCTTCCTGATTAACCCCTTCAGCTTTCCCCAGATCTTGTATCTCGCATGGGACGAACTGGAGGGAAAAGGGACTGGGATTTGGATAGTAAAGCCTCCGTATTGTTTTCGTGTGTACGTAGTGTAAAAGTCATTGGAAAGTGAACAAGATGAAAACGATTGGATCGGGAGTCTCCATGGCACGAGACCCAATGCGGGAAGTGGCTTGACCCCTGGTGGCTCGGCACTTGCGGGGTACATGGGTTCGGCCGCCGTTGGCCTCTTGGGCGCTCGGCTTATCGCTAGCAGGGAAGCCCAGTGCAGGCTTCTAGAAACGGAAGGTGGAATTTGCCGTCACCGACCACACAGCCAATTTTTCAGCTCCAGGTCCCGTTCCCCCCAGGACACAGCAGAATCGACAATCTCGACGACAGCTTTTCCCTCAGGTTTCCGTCTAATAACCCTCACTGAACAATATCACGAGCAGTGTGTTATTTTTGTTATCTGCTCTTGGACTGAGATCTGTGCCGCCCTCCACTTGACGTCAACCGCGGACCAGGTAAAGCCTCCGGTGGCATCGCGGTGGCCACTTTTCGAGATGGATTTTAGATAAGATACACCGATGGCACGCCTGATTGAGAAGGTGGCATTCGACGTCAAGGTGCAGTCAGGCTCCTGCGTGTGTTTCTTGGCTTCAGTTTTGGTCGACCGATCAGCGAACTTGCGGCGGCATCTCAACGGCGACTGGCCAGCAGCCGGTGGCTTTTCTCGTCGACCTTGCCCCTCGCCCGTGCCGTTCCCACCCATCCGTGCTGCTCATTGGCCAATTCACTGTATGTGGGATAGGGATTCCCGATTCTCAACAAGCACTCTCATCCATGTGTGCCTACCTCCCTTGTAGGGAAAACTCGACCGACACTTGTCCCGGCACCAGTGCCTTAATCGTCGGCCCTAGTCACTTGGCCACCTGCACCTTTCCCGCTGGTGGTTGAAGGTCGAGATCCGCCACGGCCTTCCATGTTTCCATCGCCGCGGTTCCTCCATCCTGGGCGCACAGCGTCTGGCCCGCCGGAAGTAACACCGAAAAGACTCTCACTACTCTATCTCTACCTACCACCCTACCTGCCTACATACACCACACAACACATACACACAGGCCGCATGCCACATGCTACATGCAACATGCTACATGCCACCTCTCGCCTGTGCCTGCTTGTGGTTCGTCGGTTCCCTGCGTTGCCTCTTCTTGTTCGCTCCGGCTTCTCCACCGACTGCTCTTCCTGGTAATCCTTTTGTCCCTTAAACCTGGTTCCCATGGAGAGACGAGGTCACCGGGATGTCTCGTCAGGTCTCCTCACTGTGCAATTCGCTGATTTCAGTCCCCTCCTACCTGGTATCTCCCGCCTTATCGCCTTATCTAGGGTTACGCTTTTCACAAGCACCACAGGCTCACGAGCCAGCCCGGCCATTTAAAGTTCTACCGTCGCCCCTCGGCGCCTGCACCTCTGGACTTGATTGACCAGGCCAGTGTCTGATTTGGTTCCTCGCTCGCTCGCCGGCCGCTGTCCTTTTCGCGTTCAGTTCACCGTTCCACGAACCACCTTGTTGGTAGCGGACGTCGAGACAGAGCTTGAGCTCTCATATCAGATCCAGTCCTCCAGGCCTCCATCCCTTCCCCGCCGTCCCTACCCTGTCCCTCAGATTGTTCTCTCTTGCCATGGCGACCAACGACAACATCGAGCCCAGTGCTCCTCCCTACTCGGCCCAGCCCACTGCCCTTCAGCAGCAGTCTAGCTCCAGCACCGACATTGGATACCCAGACGAAAAGAACGCCTCGGCCCCCGTTCAGTATGCTGTCGACCCCGAGAAGCAGAGCACCCAGGCTGGCTCCCTTCGCGGCGACGGGAGAAGTTCGCTACCTACCGTCATCTTGCGGCTTGTGGAGAGGTTTTTCTGGAAGGTCGTCCAGGTAGCTCTGTTTATCGTCTTCAGCGTGTTAGTAACCAGAGCACACAAGAGCCCTCTCCGGAGTCGAGTGCACCGAACTGATATGTGATGCCCGCAGATGGTGGATTTATGGCCTCGTCAAGTACCGACACACCGACGGCAAGGGATGGTTGATTCCCTCCTTGATCTACATCGCCATCTGTCTTCGCATCTTCTTCAACTTTGTTCCATCGTCTCTGGTCATGCGCCCTGTGCGCACCGTCTGGAAGCACACGGCTGTCCGGGTGTACGATCGAGTGCCTACTCACCTCCACCACATTCTTGCCGCCTTGATCGCCGTCGCCGTCTTCTTGATCGGCACCTTTGTGCCTGAAGAGACCGGTGACAACACCCGCGCCAACCGGGCCATCTCCGTCTTCGGTCTCATGGTTATGCTTGGTCTCCTGACGCTTACGTCGCGAAACTGGAAGCTCATCCCCTGGCGTACCGTCATTGGTGGCATGCTGTCCCAGTACATCATTGCCATCTTCGTCCTTCGCACAAAGGCGGGCTACGACATCTTCAAGTTCATCTCGGACATGGCTCGTGCCCTGCTCGGCTTCGCCAAGGACGGTTTGATCTTCTTGACGGATGAGGATCTGGCCAACAGCAACTGGTTCTTGACCGGTGTCATTCCCGCCATCATTTTCTTCATCGCCCTCGTCCAGATGTTGTACCACGTCGGCTTCCTCGCCTGGTTCATTCAGAAGTTTGCCGTCTTCTTCTTCTGGAGTTTGAGAGTGTCTGGCGCCGAAGCCATCGTCGCGTCCGCCACCCCCTTTATTGGCCAGGGTGAATCGGCCGTCTTGATTCGTCCCTTCATGGACCATCTCACCAAGGCCGAAATCCACCAGATCATGACTTGCGGTTTTGCGACCATTGCTGGTTCCGTCTTGGTGGCCTACATTGGCATGGGTCTCAACCCCCAGGCTCTTGTGTCGTCTTGCATCATGTCCATTCCTGCCACCCTCGCCGTGTCCAAGATGCGCTGGCCCGAGACGGAGGAGCCCATCACCATGGGCAAGGTCGAGGTGCCCAAGAACGAGGAAGATGAGGAGACTGTCAACGCTCTTCACGCCTTCACCAACGGCTCGTGGCTCGGTCTCAAGATTGGTGCCACCATTGTGGCCTGCCTCTTGACCACGATTGCCTTCGTTGCCTTGATCAATGGTCTCCTCAAGTGGTGGGGCAGCTACTGGGGCATGGTGACTGACCCTCTCCTCGTCGACGAGAACAACAAGATCCTGTCCATCCAGCTCATTCTCTCCTACTGCCTTTATCCCGTCGCTTGGTTGCTGGGTGTGCCCAAGCAGGATCTTCTTTCGGTGGCTGAGCTCATTGGCACCAAGGTGGTCATCAACGAGTTCAAGGCTTTTGCCGATCTCGTCGACCCCAAGCAGAAGTTCGTCGATATGCTTCCCCGTTCCAAGCTTATCGCTACCTATGCCTGCTGCGTAAGTTTTTTTTTTTTATTTTTATTTTTTTTTATTTTATTTTTTTAGTTTTTTTATTCGTCTCAGATCTTGGAGCATGCGTTGGGACTTGACACTGACATGTTGAAACAGGGTTTCGGAAACATTGGTTCCCTCGGCATTCAGATTGGTGTTCTTTCCACCATTTCCCCCAAGCGGTCCGGTGATGTGGTCAAGGTGTCCATCTCGGCCTTCCTCTGCGGTGTTCTGTGCACCTTGACATCGGCCAGCATTGCCGGCATGCTCTACAACGATGGCATGATTGATATGTCGTAAGCAAAAGAAAAGAAAGAAAAATGAAGAAAATGGTGTGAACGTCGCTCCGAACCGTGCAAGGAGACAAGACGCACATGTAATTTATCAATCGTTCAAGATACCCCGGATCGGTTGGATGCAAAGTATTATCAAATTTAATAATAAACACGAGCAATACAAGCTTCCGCGGGAAACGTGAGTAGCTCTGGGGTTGCTTTTAATCAACTCAAAACCCGAGGGGTTGGGACCGGCGAATGACTCATACCGGCATAAACGGATCATTTTCTCCTCCACAAGTTGCCGAAGAGTGAGCAGATACCGGATGAGGCGGCAAGCACATACGAAGCTTCGCGACGCGAGGATCCTCTGGGTGGAGGAGCAAGTCAGAGGAACAAGAACAGGCAACAAAGCTGGCCCTCAAAAACTTTGTCTTCTTTGGGCTGAACACTGCATTGGACGGAGTAGAACCCCTCAAGTAAACAAACCCCTGAATCAGTTGATATGGGGACCGGCCGCCGGCCGCTTTGCTACACGAGAACAACATGATCCCGACCGTCATTACCAAACACAGAACCCACGGGAAGCCTGCCGTCTTCACCTGTCAGAGTGTGAACAAACACAGCCCCGACGACCCTGAACCGATTGTCCCCTCGAGTGCCAGACAAGTAGGCCTCAGACGAGGGCACCATCCGCAGAGCCATGGGCGTGGGGATGCCTCCGCTGAGAAATATGCTGTCACCCTCTGCCAGGCTCAGGGGACCACTGCCGATGAGCTTGTCGCTGTAGGCGTTTGTGCTCATGATGAATAGATTCCTCTGGTCGAGGGCGAGCTGGTTGCAGGTTTTGAAAAAGTATCTCCAGGCTTTTCTGTTCCGTCGGAGGATGGAGATGGCCCTGGTCATTTTTGAGAGGACCGAGTCCCATATCGCTTCGGTGGTGGCTTCGGGAAGGAGGGGGGAAGAGGACGATGGGCCATTGTCATCGTCGTCAAGGGCAAGACTGTCGTGGAGAGAATGGTAGTCGTTCAGGTCGGACGGACGCGAGAGGTTGTCGAGTATCTCCAGGAGCTGTGAGAAGCCCTGAAAGTCGTCTCTGCGGTCGGGGAAGTCTTCCGGTATGTGCCAGTATTCCGGCCGACTGTTGTTTGGCGACCGGACCAAGCCTTCCAGGACGGCGAACTGGCGAGTCTTCCAGGTTTCTTTTGTGTCGGAGCGTCTGGCCCGAAAGAGGTCTTTGAAGATGGTCAGGTGCCAGAAGTGCAATGTGTAAAGGTTTGCAGCAAGGGCCAAGTGCAACTCGGCCCCTTTTAGATGATGCGTGGGTGCAAACGGATGCGAAACCCACATCACCGTGCCGGTGAAGGTCCCGGCTAGTAGAAGAGCTGATGGATCTAGCAGTTGGTAATCGTACCCAGGTGTAATGTCGTAAGTGTTGTTGAGGCGGTACCTTGAGGTCAGCCACGCACTGGGTCGAGGGGTGCTCCAGTCTGGCACCCACGATATGGTCTCAGTAGCACTGGGATCACGTATGCAGGCTGTACTGATACCGGCATCCATCAGCATGATGAGTGCTTCTGGTCTCCATGCAAGAAGATCTTTCGCCAGGGTGAGGTAGGTTTCCGTTGTTGAAAGAGAGTAGTCGGGTGGCGAGGGGCTGGCACCGCAGGTCTGTAAGATGCCGGAGATGGAGAAGGCCTTGTCTTGGGGCTGTGTGCTGATCCGCTCCCGCAGAGCCGCCCGGATGCCATCAAGTGCTTCAGCAACCTGAAGTGTCTCGGTTGCTGTAGCCGAGTCACGAAGCCATGACTGTCCTTGCCCAAAGCCGATCCCGTACCAAACGAGATACAGTCTTCTGGTTTGGATGCCTGCCAATACTGTCATCACAAACCAGACAAGCACGACAGGGGCTCCAGCCCGAAAGCTAGTCAAGACTTGTATCTGCACGAACACCCTCGTCAGATAGGCCCATGCGCCTATCGCGGAGATTAGCCCAATTGCGGCGACGGTCCAGTGAAACAGTCGAAAGAGTAAAGGTGAGTCCCCAAACCTGTCCCAATAAGCAATAATGTCATCTCTCAAAGACGACTTCCTGTTACCCGAGACGTGGATTCGTGAAGATTCAAACCCATTGGAAGGCCGCGGCAGTCCAAGCCAGAGATCAATCATGGACTGCCAGTGGGCTAGGACCGAGGGGCTGACGGGGTATGACGCCGCCGTCTCCTCAAGCTCAGCCATCGTCTTGAAGCTGCCCATGCTATTCTGTGCCATGAGACTGATTGCACTGATGAGCTCTTCCCAAGAGATCTCCTTGGTGCCGCACAGGACGACTAAATGGCGAGCCAGAATCAATTCTTGAAATGTCCATGACCGGTGTATCCATTCGCGATCAAGCACCTGGTCGAGATCAACACTGCGGGTTACCGGCTCACGATGCTTTAACCTGACTACGCATTCATGTTTTTAGCATCGAAGAAGATTCAAAAGACAGGACGCCCCAAGAATGAAGGAGCTCACATCTCATCGCTTCCCACACGGCCTCCCTATACCTCGCAGACTCAGCCCTCGCGGTTGCTGCATCAGGAGCAGTACAGATACGCAGCGGTAGCTGCCTGCCGAATCTTGCTAATTGCGATAGATACTCCATAGCTAGATCACTCCGGTCATTGCCATGTCCCAGCCAAACATAGGTCGACTGTGCTAGGGAGAAGATGTGCTGCATCAAGGGAATTTGGTCAAGTTTTTCCTGTTCATTCTCTTGATTGATGCATATTGAATCGACCCAGAGTGTTGCAGGTGTGCTGTACCCATGACGCCGTCGTATCTGACAGAGGGCCGCATAGCAATTCTCAGTGATGTCGACATGGACGCCATGACATACAATGGTTCGCGTGGTTGGGGATGGCCGCTTCCCGCCCCAGACATAGGAAAGAGCAATGAAAGACGGCCAGCTGTCTTCAAAACTGACTACCCGAAGGTCGCCATGGAGCTGAGGTAGGAAGTTTGACTCGTGGCTGGGAGGTGGCGCCTCGAGCTCCAACAAACGAATGGAACGTGTGTCTGGCGGGAGAGGAAACCGGGAGTACAGTGCATCAAGTGATTCTTTCAGGCTGGTGTTGTCTGACGATCTTTGCTGCTGTTCCATTGAGTCGAGTTGAGGTCTTGGAGCAGCCACATGCATGTTGGCATCTCAGGTGATGGGTGAAGGCGTGCTCGTAAGGCTGTGCCGCTGCGGGGGAGGTTGACGCCAAGCACGGCGCAGACAAGCCACATTCCTTCCAGTTTCTCAGCCCGTCACCTCCCAATGCTTATCAGCCCCTTCCACCGCTTCTTGACGGTCTCTAGCGGTCTAGATTGTTGACCTTGGCGTGACCCCCCAGTTCCGCCCCTTGTCTTGTCGACATTGAACAAGGCGAACGGTCACGCAAGAACATCATGACGCCACGAAGCTTTCTCAGTGTATGATTGCGACTAAACGAGCTGTCTGACCACCTCCCAACTGGGATCTGTCACGAACCCTGAGTGTGGGCCCTGCGCCCACCTGTCCCGCAAGGCATGGGTCTCTTTGTCTCGAGTATTTGAAGCTCCCCGTTTCTCTCTTTCAGGTCCTGAATTGGAACTGATCCATTGTTCTTTTCCTTCCTCGGCTCCTGGCCTCTGAGGAGGTCATTATATTACCACCAAATCCAGTCGCCGTTGTGTTCTCTCGTGCTCACCGAACAAGGGCCTATCAGGCTCATCTGGCTCGCCCACCATGGCGACAACAACAACAACAGCAACAGCGGCAACGGCCACTCCAACCGTGGTTCGAGCTCCCGCCCAAGCGGGCGTGTTCGAAGGCCTCAACCCCTCCATCTACAATCCCGCCGACCCCCTCGTCCTTTTCATCATCCAGGCCACCATTGTCATTGCCCTCACCCGTGCTCTCTACTGGCCGCTGTCCAAGATCCGAGAGCCGAGAGTGATTGCAGAGGTCATCGCAGGCATTCTGCTCGGACCCTCCGTTATGGGCCGTATCCCCGGCTTCACTGATGCCATCTTTCCGCCTGCCAGCATGGCACCCTTCCGACTTGTGGCCAACATTGGCCTTGTGCTGTTCCTCTTTTTAGTTGGACTGGAAATCAACCTGGCATATTTGCTGAGCAACTGGCGAATCGCCTTTAGCGTCGCAGCTCTGGACATGACGATTCCCTTTGGACTCGGTGTGGCGGTGGCATATGGGCTGTACCACGAGTTTGCGGGTGAGCCAGGAACGGCCCCCATCTCATTTGGCATCTTTGCTCTCTTCATCGGTGTGGCGATGGCCATCACGGCGTTTCCAGTCCTATGTCGAATCTTGACGAGCTTGAAGCTGTTGAACACCACCGTCGGAGTGATTGTCCTGACCAGCGGCATCGCCAATGATGTGGTGGGCTGGGTTCTTCTTGCGTTGTGTGTCACGCTTGTGAATGCTGGAGCCGGAATAACGGCGCTGTATGTGTTTCTGGTTTCGGTTGGATACAGCTTGTTCCTGGCATATGCCGTCCGTCCGGCATTCATCTGGGTGTTGCGCAGGACGAAGAGCCTGGAGAACGGGCCGACCGAGGGCGTGGTTGCGCTGACGCTATTCATGGTGTTGGCGTCCTCCTTCTTTACGAGCATCATTGGCGTTCACTCTATCTTTGGGGCTTTCATGGTCGGGCTGATGTGCCCTCATGAGGGCGGGTTTGCAATCAAATTGACCGAGAAGATTGAGGATCTCACTTCTACACTGTTTGTGCCGCTGTTCTTTGCGCTTTCGGGAATCAATACGAACATCGGCCTACTCAACACCGGGACCGTCTGGGGCTATGTGATTGCCATCATTTTCGTGGCCTTCTTCAGCAAGTTGGCTGGTGGAACTCTGGGCGCGAGGTTGAACGGGCTGGTCTGGAGAGAGTCTTTCACCATCGGCACGCTCATGTCATGCAAGGGGTTGGTTGAGCTCATTGTTTTGAACATTGGCCTGCAAGCCAAGATTTTGAGCACAAAGACCTTCACCATGTTTGTCATTATGGCTCTCGTCACCACCTTTTCCACGGCCCCGTTGGTCAGCTGGCTCTATCCACCCTGGTATCAGCAGAAGCTCGACCTGTGGAAGAAGGGCAAGATAGACTGGGATGGCAATCCTATCATACCAGCGGATGGTCAAGACTCGGAGGAAAAATACCGCAAGGGGGATGTGGCCACCCGTCTGCTGGTCTATCTTCGAACAGATGGCCTGTCCTCTATTCTGGGGCTCATCTCGTTGTTTACTTCCTCCTCTGCCCCAACACCAGCGGCCAGTGCCTCGTCAGACAACGAAAAGGCAGCCGACCCCTCCGCCGCTCACACAGATGAGCAGAGGCCACTTCGCATTCAAGGGTATCGTCTGGTGGAGCTGACAGACCGCAATTCTTCCGTCATGAAAGTATCCGACATTGAAGACTACGCCTCCCACGACCCCATCGTCAAGGCCTTCGGCACCTCCACCGCCAACAACACTTCCCGCGACGTCATCGTCTCTGGACAAATCGCTGTCGTCCCCGAAGAGGGATTCGCCGACACCCTCGCCACCCAAGCCTCCAAAACCAACAGCGACCTGGTCCTCGTCCCCTGGAGCGAGACAGGCACCATTTCCGAAATCCAAAGCTTCTACTACGGCGGCAACTCCAGCATCAAGGACAACATGCTCGCGAACAAGGATTTCGCCGGCCTCGTGACAGACGTCTACGAAAAGCACAGGCACCTCGCCGCCGTGGGAGTCTATGTCGACAGCTCCCTCCTCAGCACCAGCCACCCCCGGTCAAGGATAGGCGACGACTCCCAAGCAACAAAGACGGGAATCACCCGACAACTCACCCGAGACGCGACAGGTGTCAGCCTAGCCGAGGCCCAAGACATCGGAGCAGCCAAGTTTCACTCCGCCGAAAGCAAAGGCCCAAAGGTTGTCCGTGTGCTCTACAGAGGAGGTGAGGACGACCTCTTTGCGGTGAGGCTAGGGTATCAACTCGCCCAGACCGACAAGGTCGTCTTGGAGGTTGTTGTCGAAGCAGCGGCCAACCGCGCCGACAGTGAGATGGCCGCGCTCAAGTCGGTTCTTTCCGAAAGTCTGGGCGACAGGGTTGTCTACCTTGATGCTCAGGACACAGCCGAAGCGATTCAGAGCTTGCTGTCGCCATGCAGGCAGGTGCGCAGCTCGCGGTCGGTTCTGGTGGTGGTGGGGAGGTCTGTTTCGTCTTGGTTGGCATCTTCTGTTGACGCGGGCCCGTCTTCTTCCGCCGCGGCTGAGCTGGCTGCCGTTCGCAAGGTTCTTGGGCTGAAGGCGGCACGTCTCGCTGCGGAGGTGAGGAAGGGAGCAGGGGACAAGGCCAATGTTAGTCTGCTTGTTGTCCAGGCCAAGACTGCCCCAGCGACGACGACGACGACGACGACGACGACTGCGGGCGAGGGAGGAGTATCTGCCTTGAAGCGGAAACCGAGTACATATTCGCAGGAGAGTGGTCATGTAGGAGCGTAATTTGGAGAGATAACATCCAGATGACGGGAGATAATGATTGATTTACTCACTCAAAACAGAGGACCATGTCGAGCTGTTTGCAGTTTGAATGTTTGAAAAGGCTACCTGCACATAAAAGAATCTATCAGCCGAAACACAAAAGAATATCTGCAGGCAAACAGTGTTTATCCCCTAGCGGAGCTATATCTATACAACACCTTCTCATCTCTGGCTTTGTAGGGTCAAAGCTAAACTTGTAACTAGAGACGATATGAGCTACAACCGCCAATGCTAATAAAGCCCAACATACAAGGTATGCGGCAATTCTAGAAGAGCAAGAAAAGAAGTGGAATCTAGTAATCTTCCGCGTCCTCGTCATAATCATCTCCCCCAAATATCTCCTCCTCATCCTCCCCATCCCGGTTCACCTCCATATCCTCATCGTCATCCTCAAAGACCTCGTAATTGCCAACGTCGTAATCATCCCCTCTCTTGCGCTCAATGTCGTCGTCGTCATCCTCATCATCCTCAGAATCAGAAGGTGGCATGGGAATTCGACCCCTCCCGCCGGTTAACCCCAGCTTCTGTGCAAGAGCTGACGTTGCCTTTCTGGAGCGGCTGAATTGCTCATTCTCTTCGTCTTCTGACTCAGACTCGTCGGTCTCTTCGGAGGATTGACTATCGGATTCTTGTTCTTCCCCTTCCTCTTCCTTGCTGCTGTTGTGGTGGGCATCGTCATCATCCTCACTGTCGTCCGAGATAACAGCTCGGAGCCGTTTGTTGGCCCTCATTTTCCGCACTTCCTGATCCGTGTCATCGTCAGGGCGAACAAGCAAAGCGGTGCTATCGCGGCGGGCTCGTTTGATAAGCTGAGGCATCTCATCGTCCTCGTCTTTTTCGGCACTGCCGTCCTCTTCCTCGGAATCAGAGTCCACCACCCGGCGGGCTCGCTTGGTTGGCCGAGGTACCACCTCTTCTTCTTCTGAGGTCCCGTTCTCGTCCTCAGAGTCAGAGTCCACTACACGGCGGGGTCGTTTGGCCGGCCGAGGGACGTCATCCTCGTGATCGTCTGAGTCATTTTCCAGATCTGAAGACTCCATGATTCTGTTTCGTCTGCGCTTGAGCCTCGCTCTAGCTGCTTGTTGATCAGATTCAGTGTCAGGCACTTCCTCCACGCTGGAGGATGCGCGAAGTGTAACTGATTCCGGTTCGGGGCTGGAAAATCCAGTGAAAACCTCGTCGTCGTGTTCGTTGCCATCTTCTCCAGCCAGATCAATCAGCGGGCGGTCCCCATCGACCCCCTCATCATCCGAGTCTACCACGCTGCCACCCCCTTCCCCGTCATCTTCAGAATCCCCCTCGTTGCTGCCGTCGCTATTGTCAACGTCCACAATATTCAGATCATCTGAATCCTCATCGCTATCCTCCGATTCAATCTCTGAATCATCAATCCCCGAACTTTCGTACTCGTCCGGTATCTCCTCCCCCTCGTCGGAGTAGTCCTCGTCGTCGAACGCCACGTCCGTCGCCCCGTCTTCATTCCACTGCAGCAGCTTTTGAAAAGCGCGCTCGCCTCTCTTGTCAAAAAACTCAATCACTGGCCAAACCTTGAAGCCCAAACTCCACGCTCGCTGCACATAGGTGCCCGGCTCCTCCTCTTCGTCCGAGTCCGAGTCAGAATCAGAGTCGTCCAAGCCGCGCATATCGTCCGCCGCATAACAAGCGATTTCCTCGGGTGTGATGGTGAGAAACTCCTCCTCGACTACGCCCGGGCTTCTGGTGTTGCTGGTCCCGTTGACGTCGTCGGCGGAAGTGGGCCTGGCGTCGGCGACCGATGCTCTCCTGGCTTCGGCAGCGCGCTTCTCGACATTGGGCCAAACCCAGCGGTACTCGACAAAGTTCTTGGTTTCATGTCCCCTTCTTCCGTGCTGTATCTCTGCTTCCTCTTCGCTGGTCAAGGTGTAGTGGTTCGCACTCGGGTCAGCGCACCAGAGCAGATTCCTTGCCTCGCAGTGGTTGTACTTTGCCAGAAAGAAAGCATGCTGTAGATTTGGAAAGGCACAAGTAAAGCTCTGAAGCATCGGATCCCCCGTCAAGAAAAACAAACCCTTTTCAAAGGCAATGTTGCGGATCCTGTCTGTAACTCCTGGAATGACGGGCATGGGCCATGGCGGGAAGTGACGGGACATGGCGCTGGCGACACGGTCGATAAAGACCACGTCACGCTGGCTGTGAAAGCGGACTGAGCCCCAGCCTCCCCGGAGAGCCAGCTCATCGGGGAGGTAGCGAAGGGCGAACTTGCGGCTCTGGTGGTGTATGGCAAGCACGGTCCGGGCCGCCTTGGTCTGCTGTTCGAGTTGGACGGTTTCCCAAATCTCGGGAGGGGTACCGTTCTGGGGCACCAAATGGCCGACGATCTGGAATTCATAGAAGCGCGCCTTCTCGGACAAGTCTGGACAAAACTGCTTCCAGATGAGCTGCTGGAGCTCGAGCGGGAGCCGGCTGAATTGAGGGATGAACTGAGAGCGTTTTTTGCTGCGTCGTTTGACTTGAAATAGAATCCGGCGGGTGCCGTTCTTATCATCATCAGAGTCGGATGAGTCTTCCGAGTCGTCCTCACCACCATTGTCCTCTTCCGACTCCTCTTCGGAAGAATCAGCGGCCATGTCGTCAATGAGGTCGAAGCGGCCGTCATGCTCGGAACACTCTTCTTCTTCGTCGCCGTCAGAATGGTCCTCTCTGTCGCTGCCCTCCTCGTGTGAGCCAGATTCGTCGTTGTCGTCGTCGTCGTCGTCGTCGACATCAGAATGTGAAATGTGGGTAGCAAACGGATTGCCCTCCTCCAGACTGTCCTCGGCTAGCTCCGACACATACAAGCCTGTGCCTCCATCTTCGTCGTCGTCCTCGTCTCTGCGGGGCATCTTTTATTGATTTAATCAGGCAAAGGCGAGCGAGTGGTGCTCAAGGGATGGACGACGCGATGAGTTGAAGTGTCGAGTCGCGTCTGGGGTCTTTGGTCTTGGGGTTCATTGAAGGTTGTGACGATGCCAAGCCGGCAGGCAGATTTTTAGCGTGTGCCCGCTGAAAGCACAGACCATATCTGCTGCTCCCCTACATGGTTGATGCTGACTCTCATCATTACCACTTATTTCATCATCTCAATCCCAATTCACTAATAGTAGTTAGTTATCTTCCGCATGAAATATGTACATGAAATCGGCCTGCTACTCCATATGTAATCTATCACAGTTCCGGACCCTCCCAATTCTCCCTCCTCAACCTTCCAAACCAAGCCTGCTTGTGTGGAAAGGCAATCTCTTTCTCCTTGCTGAACCCTGCATATTGTAAATGTTGAATAAACCTGCAAAAGAAAGCCAGCCAGTTAGTTAGCCATTTAGGCAATCCTGCCATCAAGACAAGCATGTCATCATACCTCTCATTGTCCACCCTTGGCTCTAGGCACACGCTCTGGGTCCGATAATCAGCACAAAAGGCCCAGTGCACCAAGCTCGTCAGCCAGCTCTGCACTCTCCCCCGTGCCCACTCTTCACCAATCAAGACATGGCAACCGCGATCATAGTCGTCAATAGAACCTCCGGCATATCTCCCCAGAATGTCTTCCTTGACCCAATAAAGCTCAAAGTAGCCAAAGGGCACACCGTCCCACAGGCCAATAGCTGGGAAGCTATGCCTTGACTGCAATGCATTGGACAAAAACTTTGGCGAATATTCGCCCCAAAAGGCCGAAACACGAGGACTAGAGTGCCATTGTTGAACCAAGGCTGTATCGCTGAGTTGACAAAGGTGTGTATGTGTTGAAGACTTGGGACCTGTGGGTCCGAGGTACGGGACCGGATGAAGTGAGATGGAGGCGACCCTAAAGGACAGGTACTGGTTCACCGAGGGTATGAATCGGGTATAAAAGACTTCCCCCATGCGAGGAGGTTTCGGGCGGAGGGGATGCCGGGTGTGATTGGTTATGGTGTAAGGCAGTGATGCAGGAGGGTAGTATGTCGGTAGGTGGGATGCCGAGAAAAAGGGACCGATCGGAAAAGAGGGTACACTGGCAAGGGTGGTAGGTGGTGGCGCACCGGGGAGATCCGAAATGTCGGCAATTTGTGAGATGGTACGCTCGCCCTGGGCTGGCGATCCAGGCCGGCTGGGAGTCGGCGACGCAGTACCGGATCGGGTGAACTTGGTGGTGGGCTGGAGCGTGAAGAGGAACAACCGGCCGGGGGTCTGCCAAAACATCCTGCGCGAAACAAACATGTTGGCCCATTGGTCGTCTGTGTCGTCCAGCGCGGTTCCCACGGCAGAATTGAAGCTTGCAATCAAGCCCATGCGCTCCAGTTTTGGTATCAGGTTTCTCCCCTTCAGCAGGCCGTCTCTCTTGATGCGCACTCGCCATTCGCCACGCGGCCTGCCAGCTGCAGGCGTCAACCGGGAGGCATCCGTCGTCAGGGCAGACGGGGGAGCCTTTTGGTGGAAGTACCAGAATAGCGTGACCCATAGCATCATGGCTACCTGCCGAGTAGGGCTCGCTGCTGGCTTGAAGTCATGGCTCGAGGGGCTCGATATCGACGAGATGAAGAGGCTGTCGTTTAGGAGGGTGGGGCTTGTAAAAGCGTGGATGTGAGACATCTTTTGGGGCGCGGGGCTGCCATCGACATCGGCTCGTATCGAGTCGTTATCGGGGGTGCTTCTGCTGCCAGAGCTGCCATCGTCCGGGTCAACAGTGTGGATGACGATGGTCCAGCCGGCTGGAAAGGCGTTGTGGTGTACAGAGAGGTCATTGGACTTGAAGAAGAGGCCGGCGAACACAGGTGTAACAGTATAGCTCTGCCCGTCGGGCAGGTAGATGACCTGTGACCCCATGGAGGGTTGTAGCACGGGTGCTGCTGTGAAGGCGGAAGCGTAGGTAGTGATGGAGGCGGGGCGTTTAGTGCACTGCGGGGTACCTATGGTGTCTGTTGGGCAGCTTGATAGGTCGCGGGTTAATAAGGACGAGAATAAGACGGCGGCGGGCCTTCTTCTCTAGAAGATTTCCATGGCGATATCAGAGTGGCGCTGGCGGCAGCAGGCATGAGATGTATGGGGTGATTCTGCTTGCAGCTTTATGTGAGCTTCTGACAGCTGCGTGCCTCCAGCGGGCGCAACGAGGGGCAGGGAGGGGTTACAGGGATCAGCTTGCGCATCTTCCGTCATCCAGGAACATCGGGAAAGCCAATCCCTGCTTCTTTGGTAATCACCCCACTGTTATTGGAGGATATCGGACAGGGATCAGAATTTACACCCAGACCCTTCTCTGCCTCTTTCCAGTGGGGCTTTCTCAAGTGTGTTCGCTAAAGCGCTGTTATCTGCATCCATCATCAGCATTGGGCAACATCACTCCACCTAGCGATCATTCAACATCTGACCGGGACAGACACGCCAGCTCAGCCCCCCCTGGAACATCAGGTATCAAATGTATGAGGTAGATTCGATACACTAGTATCTCAGGAATCTTTCTTCTTGGACTTGTCTTGCCTCTTCTTTTCCTCCTCTGTAAACTCCTCGTCCTTTTCCTTCTCGTCAGACCGGTAGTCCTCTCCGTTCTTGGTATTCTCCTCGTCCAAAGCTTCCTTAACCTCCTCTCCCAAGTCCCTCGCATCGTCCCACTCAACATCATACTCGATGGCAATCGCCTTGATCTCCCTCCTCAGCGCATTTGCTTCCTGCACCAACTGCTCCCATCTTTCCAAGTCAAAGCCCTTCGCCTCATACAAGGCATTCTGTCGCCTCGACACCGTCACGTTCATGGCCGCCTTGTAACTGAGATCCTTGCTGATATAGAGAAACCAGAGATATCCGCCCATGATTGTTGTCAGTCCGGCAAGGTAGGTGACTGGTTCAATGAGATCCCACCCATAATCGGTATGAAACGTGACATAGTACACAATCACCCACCAGCCCGTCAAAATACCGAACCCTCCCTTGGCCAACAGGTTCGCACCACGATGCGCCAGCAAGTCACACTCCTTCTTGATCTTGGCCAGCCTGTCTAGCTCATGGCTCATCTTTCGCAGCCTGGATCGCATGTAGAATGTCCTGTCGTTGAAACTCGGCACCGTCACGCGCATCTCCAGGTGATAGCCTTCGACTTCGATGGCAAACTCGCGCCCTCGTGCTGCATCACGGATGAAGTCTCCCATCTCGGTGCTCGAGCTCCAACGGACCCAGCGCTTTTCCTTTCCTTCCCTCTCGGGGCCCTCGTGGCCCAACCCAGAGTACGACGCCACGTGTGTTCTCTTCGACGCGTCTTGTCCCGCGGCGTCCTTTTTTCGCGCTTCGGATCGGCTTGTCGGCTTTTGATCACCATGTTCGGTATCCTCGGCCCGGAAATATATACTCGGAATCTTTTCTTTACCGTCTTCCAACACAGGTGGTAGCTCGGCTTGGATGAGGCGCTCGACGTAGGATAGCGGTTGTTGCGGGTGGACCAGTATGGCTAGGGGCTGAATGGTGTCATTTTGAGATATCGAACGGGCATAATCGGGCTTCTCTTTATCATCACTGTTGCCGTTGTTCTGCCTGTCCTTCTCGACGCCCATGGGCAAAGGAAGGATCAGTTTCAGGAGCCGAGTGGGCGTGGTCAGAAGTTTGCCTTTGGTGATGGGTTGGATGTCTTCGCCTTTTGGGTCGACGGTAGGCTTGTCGGCTCCCTCGCGGTGCCATGGTCTTTTGATCTGGTGCTGTCGGACCTTTACTTCCTGCTCCTGTTGGTCCAAGAACTTTTGGTCGAGTTTTCTGGCTTTCGTATCCCCAGGTCGTTCGGCTGGCTTGGACGAGAAGTGGCGCACGGCTGGGTGGCATAGGGGGAGTGGGAGACAAGAGTGTCTGCGCGGAAGAGATGTCGTCAGTTGGCGCGGCAGCCGCCGGAATACATGATTCATGGCGTTGTATTTGAGTTTGGAAGTTTGTCTGATCTCATGCAGGTGGCCTGCAGGTGGGAGCTTGGTGTCGAGGAGTCAAGGAACGAGGACGTGTGCAGGAGTTGAAGAGAGAGAGCTTCAATATATAAAAAGCAGTGTCGTAGGGACGATCATAAAGTCATCAAACACACAACCTCAATTAGAAATGGGAAAGATTGACCCATCCTATCAGGCCTGGAAAAGATGTGAAGTTTGGGCAGCTGGAAGGTAGAGGCTGAGCTCCAAGCGCGCGCATGACGTCACCGCAGCCAGCGAGCGTGCTTTCTACGGTGGTGGGTCCAGTCTTATTGCCAGGTTCCAGTGTTCCACGCTTAAAATAACGTCTTGGAACCTCCATCAGACCATCACCTTTCACCATCACCATCATCGCCATCATTACCCAAACAACAGATCTGCTCTTGACCCTCGTCGTTCGGTGTGATCCTCTTCCACGCGGGAATGTGGGCAGCCCAGCCAATGCCAGTGGAATCATCATGTGGCTTGACACTAGAGATAAGGACTGGCGATAAGCCAGGTACCTACCTATCTGGTAGATACCTGCTCCAGAAATGTCTCCTTGACGGACAGCGCCCAGCATCCGTCAGTGCCATTGTAATCCAGATCAGTTGAGTGAACAGGAATGGACGCTTCTTCTGGCTCGAGCTCACCCGCGACTCTTGCTACCGAGCCCCCAACCCGCGATCGAGCGAGACTATCCTCCCGACCTGAACGTCCTTGCGATACCTGTCGCAAGCGCAAGCTGAAATGCGCAAAGGCCCCTGGTCATGAACGATGCGTTCTATGTATATTCCACGACCGCGACTGCACCTATGAAGATGCGCCTCAGTTGAGGAGGAAAAGAGGCTCCGGTGTCGGACAGCCTTCCCCGGAGACGGTGGACAGCAGCACCGCATCCGGCAAGAGACGAAAAGCTATCACTGAGGATGCCACCCCATCACTCCTCGACCAAGCTCTCGGCCTCCACCGAACGACACATTTCAAGTACATTGGCTCGAGTTCTCCCCAGCAAGAGAAGCTAGTCGACATTATACATCAAGTTGGCCCATCACAGGACTGCTTGACCGGCACCAAGTTTCGTCGTGTTGCGCACCATGTTACCTTCTTGTCCAAGCCCGACCATGATGCGCCCTTGAGCAATGACACAGACCGAGATCTGGAAGCGATAGAGAGCCTAGTGAGTCCCCACGGGCGAGGTTTGGTGGACTTGTATTTTGGAACAGTGCACCCAAGTTACCCAATCCTCCACAAGGGCGTTTTTATGGAGAAATACAAACGATCCTATACCGAGTTTTCGCCTCCGCTTCTCGCGGCCGTGTACCTGCTGGCCATGGACTGGTGGGAGTTTGACCGCGAACTGTCGTCACAGGCCAAACCGGATACCGGCGCCTTGTCACAATGGGCCACCAAGGCGCTGATGGATGTCATGCATCGACCCAAGCTGTCGTCAGCACAAGCTGCGCTCTTGCTGTTGCAGAGGGCGGGCTGTGACTCATGGATCCTGACGTCCCAGGTTGTTGCCCTGGGTGAGGAGCTAGGATTGCACTTGGACTGCTCCGACTGGAATATTCCTGACTGGGAGAAGGGTCTCCGCCGCCGCCTTTCCTGGGCCCTTTTTATGCAGGACAAATGGGGGAGTCTCATTCATGGCCGTCCATCCCATATTTCGTCCTCATGCTGGCAGCTTCCTGACATCACCCTGAATGACTTTCCCGAGTCCGCGGCTGATGACGAGAATAGAGAAGGCAGCAGCGAAGTAGAGAAGGGTCGACTCTTGTTCATCTATTTGACCAGACTAACCATGATTATGACAGAGGCAAAGGAATGTCTGTATGGACCACACGACACTCGAGTTCAGGCAATTGTCAGATCTGCAGGCCTTCAGGGGCTGTTGGAGCTCGTCAAGCCTCTTGTTGTCCAGCTGAAGGACTGGATGCACTCTCTCCCGCCAGAATTGCGCATGTCTGATATCAAGACGAGGAAGCTCTGTTCCAACGGCTACCTCCACCTTTCTTACCTTGTGACCGAAATCATTATCCATCGACACATCATCAGCAACCTTGATAGTGCCCCCTCGCCGCTCATAGCTCTGTGCCGCGATGCCGCGCGGGCCAGACTCGAAAGGGCTGTTGCCTTTGTCGATGCTCTCAAGCCGGAGCATCTCCAGGCGTTTTGGTGGTTTGCCGCGCCGAAATCTCTGGCCTATATCAGGACGTATGGTGGGCTGCTGTGGGCTACCAGTGCCACGGAAGACGAGGCTGAGTTCTACCGGAAGAAGCTGGCGGATTTCCGATGGGGGTTGAAGGTTAGGGCAAAGGGGGTGGGGTTCGTGACGGCAGCCTTGAAAGAGATGGAGGAGAGCCTGAGCGAGATTGATATGAGTAGGGGTGTGGCTGTCCCTGAGTCGACAGGTGGCTGAGTTTATGGCTTTGTCAAAGCGATGTGGCGGCAGGACTGGGAGCTCTCGTGGTGCCTTGTATGACTGCAGATTTCAGTTTGGTTTGTCGGTTTGATCTGGATGGTTATCCCTCCAGTATGCTGGACAAGTTGTACATCATGACTTTGCCCCATTTGCAAAAACAGTCATCCATGTATGTCCCTGACATCTAGCACCGTCGCTGAGAGCTCTTGTATTCCGTCTGAGAACCAAAAAATCATCATGGAAGATGGCACAATAGCACCAGCAGCGGCTAGGTACTTGGACTTGTCGGGTCGGGCTGAACCATTTGAGGAAAGAAGTACTTTTTCTGTTGAAAAGGGGTAAAGTGATGTAGTTGAGAGGGTATAATGTGTTGATATTAAATGGTAATACACCAAATATGTTAAACTGTGATATATAGCCGAGGAAAGAAAAGGAATATAACTGCTAATTTCAGGCTCTTGGCATATACGGGAGTTGACCTGCGTACTTGTTGACTGAACGGACTGGTTTGCTCTTGACAGCTCTAACGCTCACGGTCGAAACCTTGCCTTTGCAGGTAGACGATAGGGGATAGCAGATCTGTGAGCAAGTGGATTATGGAGCTCCAGGTTCCCTAGGTGGACTGATCTGGCTGGTATATAGAGTAACGATATTGATTGAGGTATCAGACGTTTCTTGGACGTACACGATTCCGTTATCAACCATCTCAGCTGCTGAATGATAATGATTGGCTTATAACATCCTAATCATCATATCCGTGTATACTATCTGTATCATCTCCGAGATTTCTTGGGGGTAATAAGGCCCCACCGAGACCTCCAAGATACTACTCGAGTTGACAGGCAAGGTGAGGTCACAATGACTGTTGCATCAAGTACATCCATCCGTACATCATATCTCTTCGAGACAGCCCTGTATATGCCGCAGGAGATTGCCAGATGGGTTGGATTGGACGGATTGCTTTGCTTTGTGGCTCTGTGGGGAATACACCGATGCATCCCTCGGTTCAGCGGCAGGAAGGAAAGACGAAGCTATCGAACAAGGGGAAGCGTGGGATGGATGTGGATCAAGCTGGCCAAGCGAGCATGTTGCGGTCTGCGAGATTGTGTGGACTTTGTTCCCTCTGCCCTGTAGGGTTGGAGAACGGTAAATAAAAACGGTCGAGCATGGTTGAAGGGTGCCATCGCAAGCGGGTCGAGAACCACGGCAACCAATGTCACTCCAGGTCAGACGGGACAGTTGGAATTTTTTCTCCCATGTTGGTCATCCAGGATTATTATTCTTTGCGTAACAAAGTACCGGAGAGTTGCCCTTGTTGAGAAAAAAGAGAGGCTAAAGCTGTCGGAAGACGAACCTGGTCATTATGTCATTTTCTCACCTTTGTTATTGCTACCATTCTCAACAAACCCCTGAAAACCTGTATCAAACACACAGCTCTCGGCGGAGGAGAGAGCGCGGGGGATAACTGCCGCGTTTCACCCCGTGGGGAGACAGGGCAAATGCGGACTTGTCTCCGTATACCGTCCTCCGACTGGTCCTCCCACATCATTTCCGACCATGGTGAGGTTAAAGTTTGCGTCGGATGGCCAGTCGATGGCAACGAAACAGTTTGATTGGGGATACAGACGGGTCGGCGATCGTCTGAGTATTTAGCCTGGGGGATTTGTCTAGTCTGAACCAGCACCGAGATGACATCCCGCTGATCCCCCACTCAAGAGACCAGCATCCGGACAGGGCTGTCGTAGTGTAAATTTCAGCGGATAATGCCGATATCGTAGAGTAGTAAGGGGAGGGAGGATATCGGGCTGGTTGCTCCGTATCTACCAAGTGCACCGTATCGACTCCGTATTGGCCTTGTTCCTAGTCGCCGAGGCGAAATCCTAGACGGCGTCGAAGATATCGCCAACAGCGGCCAGACAACAAATCACAGAGCCACGGCCGGGTTATGGTGACCTGGGAGAGATGCGGGGCATCCACCATGGTCAAATGCCGAGCGTCCGTGAACTTTTTGGCGCGGTGAGCAGCGGATCTTGGCGCGAGTCCAGGCGCACGTTTGGGGAAGCACAGGAACGCGCCATCTCATGTCCAGATCTAGAATATGCTATGTCCTGTAGATATATAGGTAAGACACGAACACGAAGAGAGCTGACAAGTTAATGTACTGTACATGCCTATCTCTAGAGGCAACAGAGCGAGATGAGGACTGGAGGAGGCGTGTCGCTTGCGAGCACAAAAACGCTCACCTTCAGCCTCGGGATGTGTCACGGCCCTAATAGGACAAGGATACCCCAGCCGTGACATATCCCCCAGTGGACATACTGACCCAATAAGCATCGATCCTCAGCAACGGAGAATGGCCCTAGCTCGCTGACGAACTTGTGGTAGGGCTGAGATTCTGCGTGCCTTGCACAGAAGCCACCGAAAACGCCATCCCCCTCTTTTCCATCACAACTCATCACAGTACGAATCGTTTGGAGTCAACCAACACTATCCCAGCACCGTCACGGGCAGCATGCTCTCTCACACCGAACTGTATCCTCGTTTGGTACCTACTCCATTCCGATCATGTACATCGGTTGGGTTCTGGCCGCCGTATCAGGTTGTTGGTGACACCAGATCAGATTTCGTCTGATGAGAATTGCCGTCGGGATGACATGACAGACAGCACAGATGAGTAAGCCCGGCTGGCTGGCTTCCAAGCTGGAAGCAAGGTAGGGCTCCGAGGCCCCCAAATATCTCATCCATACGGCCGGTGTCGAGTGGCGAGAAGCGGTTGATAGTGCTTGCTGTGCCTTTTGTACTCCAGAAGCTGAAAGCTGCTGAGAACATGGACATGGCGGTGAGGGCGGTGAGAATGAAGCTCTTCCACAAATGATCAGGTAAGCGAGTGCGAGACACCAACCGTTAGTATAGCGCGGCGACGGGCCGCAGATTCTTGCCCCGTTGTTTGGTGGTCACGATGAGATACACTTTACGAGCAGAGCAAAGCAAAGCGAAGCCCCGCTCGACGGTCCCGTCATCACGATCGCCACGGTACCATCTGTGGTTTCCTAATCCTGTTGCGGGCCGGCTTGGACGGGAAGCCAACGGCTGGCAAAAATACCAACGTGGTACGGGGACGGTTGCCCGCAACCCTACAGGGCAGACTGCCGCCCGCCCTCCAGTGCCTCCGTATCTCTGGAAAAACGGGCGAGACGCCCTGGCCTGGTCAAAAGGAAGGGGTGGGGGGGGGGGTGGGCGATAATTATCCCTGCCATCTCTCTCGCCGTGTTTCCTTCGGTCGTGTCCGTTTTGTTGTTTTATACCTATTGCCGACTTTGGAAATCCGAGTGTGGTGTGGACAGTGTGGTGTGTGTGGTGGGGAGCTGGTGGACGGACGCACAAGCTGACTCGGGTCTCCTGGGCCCTATCCAAACAGGCTAGCCTGAGGGAATCTCATCCAACAAGCCCCGATCTGTCTCGCTGGGCGGGGTGACGACGAGGTGAGACACGGGCGGGTGACTGTGATGAAAAAGCAATAGGGCTGAAGCCTAGTGTTGTGTAGTGTACAGTAGCAAGGTCCGGGCCTTGAAGAATGGAATGAATATACATACAATCAACTGTCAGACTGACACGACCGAGAAAGCCGACGGTGATTTCTTGCTGATCTCGTGCTTGATGTGTGTGATCAGAGGGCAGCTGTCATCATCGGCCACTGTCGGCACACAACCGAGTGCAACCATAAGGAAGGTATCCAGAGAGATGTCCTCCTCAGCTGGTCATAGAAGAAATCATGTAAGGAAAAGACCAAGACACGGCCATGCCCAGCTCGTCCAGGGCGACATTAGTTTGGACTCCAAGCTCGACGCCGTCTCGAGTATTGGGTAATACCTCACCGCTGTCCCTCTTTTTTGAGACATGGGAGAACCCTCGACCCGACTCGCCATGGCGCCAAAACCGTGCGACAGAAGCCCACAAGGCACAACACCACAATTTCCAGTTCCTTTTTCCTTCAGGCGTGCACTGTCAAAGACCGCCCATCCTGCCATCCATGCCCCCGCCCTCCAGCCCAGGGCTAGGTACCTCCACTACCTAATCAATGCTCACACCCCCCTCTCCCCCGGGCCCTCGAATACCTCCCCAGTCACCTACCGTACCAATCAATCACCCCCCCGGGCCCCCCTCCCCTCTCCCGTCCCCATCTCCATTATTCTCCAGGGGCCCATCCATTATCCATTACGGAGTATCCATCCATTTGTTGAAATGCTACCGCTACCGCTGCCGCATCGAGAGCTCTGATCTCCCTTCCAATGTTCTGTTGATAGTATTTTTTATTTTTATCTCTTTTATACTTTTTATTTTGTTTTTTCGCCTTCACTGCTCCTCCTTACCTCCCGGACATTAGGTAGTACTAGGCTGGAAGACGGATTGAGCTCGCGCCTACTTTACAGAGTACCCTTACCTACAACACAGCCAATCCCTCCGATCCCTCCAATCCCTCTCTCCGAGTTGCACCTGAGAGGTGCATCGGCAACACCGAGGCCTCTCTCTCCGTCTCTTTCTTTCTGTCTCTGTCTCTCTGTCTCCTGTCTCCTGTCTCCTGTCTCCTGTCTCTCGCGCGCGCGCTCGCCCGCTCTGGACGGACACCAGCAATCATTGTTTCTTGCTGCTTGACGGAAGCTTGGTTTCAGCTGCCGCTCTCTTCAAAACCAAGGCGGTGGCAAGGCTGAGGTGTCGAACCACTGGCCCTGTGGTTCAGCTGTTCAGGTCCTTGGTAGCCCCCAGGGACGTCATCTCTCGAGCTCGAGTCGACCATCAATACGAGCAGAAACCATGGCTGCCATTCCCATTCAGGCCCCGTCGTCGCGACACGGGCCAAGAGACACCATGAACAGTGGGCCGCTACCGTCTTTATCAGGCCGCGATGGCGGATTCCCTCCAGGTCCCTTTGCGCCCATGTCCCATCGCATCCCATTTAACGACAACCTCTCGCCCTCGGCTGCTTCGAATCCCATGGCGATACGCAACAGAGACACCGACTTCGCACCTCCACCGCTTCCTCCACCGCGCCTGGTGCCCATCAACGGACCCATCGACCCAAAGGAGCATCAAAAGTGGGAGGGAATGCGGAAGCGCGACGCCAACTATGACGGGAGCGTAGATAGCGGTTTGGGCATGAGCCCCCACGACTTTCGCAGACGCGACTCGGACTACGACGAGACATACCACAGCTATGGCTCCAACAGGTAGCTTCCCCCTTTGGATTCTGTAATAGAGGTCCAAGGAGCGCAATCGCTAACAGTGTAAACGAAACACACAGATCTACGACCCTCCCATCCTTCAGCGCAATCAGCCAGACCATGAAGAGCTTCCGTCCAAGCCACGAAGCCATTGACAATTCCATGCTCAACAGGCTCAACAGGCCCACCATACGCCGTTCCGGTCTCAGCACATCCCACAACGAACTCCCACCCCCTCGCGCCCATCACGCTGACCTTTCGACGCTATCTCTTCCCCACAGGTCCAAGCAGCCCTTCCTCGATATTGGTTACAGCAGGTCCCCCATGTCGGCTACGTCGCCTGGACCTTCGCCGTTTGGCCACCCGGGACCTATGGATTACCGATCCCCATTGAGTGCCGCTGATAGTACCGACCTTGAGCGTTCCCCGCGCTCGCACAGACTGCACAGCACACAGTCCATGACGGACAGTGAAGGACCAGGTCTCTCGCACGGCGGGCATGATTACGAGGGGCGCGACGAGGATGCGGATTTTCCCATGGAGGAAACTACGCGGATGCGCAGGCTAAAAATAGAAGACCCCTGGAGGGAAAGGGAGCGCGAGAGGGAAAGCTACCAGCCGGGTCAGAAGCGTCGTGCATCGTCGCCCCCAAGCGACGATGTGCCCATGGCGAGCGATTCTATGCGGTGGCCTGGCCGGGATGGGTCTGGCATCTCGCGCGGATCCCCCACACCCAGGCTGCTCTCTATGCCTCAAAATTCCACCTTGGGAGGCAGATCCCCTGTGAGTCGCAGCGGAAGCTACAGCAGTAATCTCACGACGAGTAGCATGACGCTGGGCCGTCGTTCGCCGGGACTGAGCCCCAGCGGTCTCTCGCCGACAGATCCGATGAACTGCGGCAGCCCCTACGGCACACCACTCAGCATGACGGCTGGCTCGCCCAGGTCGGCAATCGGGATGGGCCTGGGGCGGTCAGCGGCCGCTGCGGCACAGCAGCCGACGGGAAGAATTGCGCTGGTCCCCCCCAGAAAGGTGGCCGAGATGCCCAAAAACACCAATGGGAGCAGCCTGGCCGCTAAGCTCAAGGGCCCTTACATGTGTGAATGCTGTCCCAAGAAGCCCAAGAAGTTTGAGACGGAAGAGGAGCTCCGGTATGGTTTTTTTTTTTCTTTTTAACAAAAAATTTTTTTCGAAACGCAGCATGCTGATCGAGCTTACAGCACACACGAGGCTGAAAAGCAATATGAATGCACCTTTTGTGGAAACCGCTTCAAGAACAAGAATGAGGCCGAGAGACATCAAAACTCTCTACACGTGCGTCGGCATTCTTGGTCTTGTTCAGCCCTGACGGGCTACGAGCGGGCCTTCCACGACAGCACGGCAACACCGGGTGAAGCCGACACGTGCGGATACTGCGGAAAGGAGTTTGGACGCAACGGGCCAAACGCCAGCGTCACCGACGAGGACTGGGAGAAGCGGATTCGCCATCTCCAGGATGTCCACAAATTCCGCGAATGCAATGCCAGCAAGAAGTTCTACCGGGCCGACCACTTTCGGCAGCATCTCAAGCACAGCCACGCCGGCACCAGTGGCAAGTGGACGAATATGCTCGAGAACGCGTGCATGATTGAAGAAGACGGTGTGAGTGTTGGTAGATGAGGGACGGGGTCATCAGTATGGGAATAAAGCGGGAAGGATCAAAACAGGGCAGATTGCCGGGCCGGGAAAATCTCTGATGGCCGGGTCGACCAGTGACAGCTTCAGAAGGCCCTTTTTTACCACCTAGGGGCGTCAGGGTCAAGGTCGGACGCACTTCGGGTTTTCCATTCAGGACACGCGGTGTGGCGGACCTCTCTTCTTCTGCGCCAAGTCGGGGCAGCATGGAGCGGGACCTTCGCAGAACGGGGCCTATTTGGGTTAAATTGTTCAGATGAAAGGAGGGCAGATACGGCGCACCTCAAACGTCAAACCGGGCCAAAACACGGCAAACATGCAGGCTGTCAGCCCTCCTCTCTGTATGTATGGCTTCCAGATATCGCTCACGAGCAGGGCCCCACACCACCACCACCACCACCACCCTCTTGTTTACCAATGGCACGTTGACCAGCGTCTGCATGGCAGCTTCTCTTGCAGATGGCTGGATGCTGTCGTCAGGCCTTGTTTTTTCCGACCCCAACGGTCTGGTTGAACCTTGGCCAGAGGGCTATGCAGGGCTTCACACCACTCTTGGCAGAAGGAAGGGAGGGGGGGCGGTTACGACGAGCCGAGGACAGGCAGTTTTACGTGATGACGACAAATGAATCTCATGTCCAGTTTTCTGCTTTTACACATTTTTTCTCTCTTCAAGCCTGGCTGGCTGTCTGTCTTGGCGCATGGTGGGAGTGGAAGGGGGATGTTGTTTATCACGAGTACATTTGGGCGGAAGGGCATTTTGTCATTTTTGTCATTTGATCAAGCATTTACCATCACGTACATTTTGTTCTTGGCAGCATTGATGGGGAAAAGCGTGAGGATCGATACCAGGGGCGAAGGAGATAGGTGTTGTCAGTGGCTGGGTTGTATATCGTACATACGGTTGGTCTTTTATCTCTTATTACGAAGAGTTCAAAAAGTAATTCATGATCCACTGTTCTATCTATCATCACTTCGGAAAAGAAGAAGCGGAAACGGGAGGATTTGTGAGGGGGCCCACTTTGGAACTTTTCAGGGGTCCAGAAGAGGTGGTGCCGAGAGGGGGCCGCTAAACCTTACCAGGCGCCGCCGCCGCTGTCCGCCGCTTTGGGGCTGTCAGTTTTGCGGCCTGCCCCGCATTTTTCCCTTCAGTGAATGAACTGACGACTGCGGGGCAGAAAAATCCACGATCGATCCACCCGAAACCGCTATCTACCAATATAGCAACAAACCACATCGATACAGCAATCACAATCACACGCCGAATTGGTCTTTGTTGTCATAAAAATAACTTTGCGCCGCATCAACTAAACATATCGACAACAGAAAGCGACGACACATGGTACTGAGCAGGATAAACGGCTCGGAAGAGCTGTTTGTGGGAGGGTAAACCTTTCCTTTTGTCTCTCTCTCTCTCTCTCTCTCTCTCTCTCTCTCTCTCTCACTATGTGTGTGTGTGTTTGGAATTCACAGACTGACGTTCTCGGCCTCGACAGCATCTTCGGCGTCACACGCCCCCGCGTCATCACCGAGCACAAAATCACCCACGTCCTCTCCGTCATCAAATACTCGCTCGACAGCCTCCAAAATGAAGCCTACCGATCCCTGCAGCACATGTCCATCGACATTGACGACATGGACGACCAGGATATCCTGGTGCATCTGCCCAAGATGGTGAGGTTTATCCAGCGGGGGTTATACGGACACGACTACACCGAGGAGAAGCAGCAAGAACAACAAGAACAACAACAGCAACAAGAAGAAGAAGAAGAGGCGGCAAAGGGGGCGGTGCTGGTTCACTGCGCCATGGGGAAATCCAGGTCTGTCACGGCCATAGTGGCGTATTTGCTATGGAAACATCCACATCGGTTTGGGCTTGGGAAGGGGGCGGTTGATGCCAAGGAGGCGGTCGCAAAGGCGGTGCAGTGGGTGAGGGGGACGCGGCCGATTGCTGAGCCGAACGAGGGGTTTATGGAGCAGTTGGAGCTGTGGGTTGAGATGGGGTGTCCGGCCGGGAGTGATGATGCGGTGGAGAAGGAGGTCAAGTATCAGAGGTGGTTGTATAAGAAGGAAGTGGAGACGGCCGCGGCGGTGGGGAGGGCGCCGGATTGGATCCGGTTTGAGGACGAGGAGGCTGAAAAGGAGCAACAGAAACAAGACGAAGAGGGAGGAGGGGGGGGGGCGTTTGAGTTGAGGTGTAAGAAGTGTCGGAGGAGGCTGGCGACGGAGCCGTTTGTTGTGCCGCATCAGGGCAGGGGGAATAAGGCCAAGGAGGATTGCCCGCACTACTTTGTGGAGGCCTTGTCATGGATGAGGGATACACTTGAGCTGGGGGAACTGGAAGGGAGGCTCAACTGCCCGCATCCAAAGTGCGGGTCATCAGTGGGGAGGTATTCCTGGAGGGGTTTCAAGTGCAGCTGCGGGGATTGGGTAGCCCCGGCCTTTTCCCTGCAGCAGAGCAAGGTTGACAAGGTCGCCGTGATGGGCGCAGGGAAGAATGGCACGGCCGGAGCGAACGAGATAGCGAGCCGGATGGCTGCGCTGGGAATACGGATGCCTCCGGGGCAGAGGGCAGAGAACCTTTGAGAATCTCCTCTGATCTAGTTACCTCCCACCAGGTCAAGGCACACCGCCAAGCACACCATCGCATCACAAAATCCGCGGTTCGGATGATCCGAGGGATATGTTGCAATTTTGGTAGTGCGAGACGGCATGCACGGGTGGCAGATGAACAAACACACATGCACACAGACACACACACACACACATTGTCCGACCCGTGGGTAAGTGCACCAGCTGAGTCTATTGTGACGGTAGACGATATCTGTTTCAGTAGACGAGCATTTGCCGTGGGGGGAACGAGGCACTGGTGTAACCGAGTTCATTGTGGAAGAGGGTGCAGTGGTGATGTGGAAGAAAGGGGTTGATATCATGTAGGGGGTTGCATTTGATGGTCTGTGTTGACCACCTTGCATGTGCTGTTTCCTCTGGTTCTTCTCACTCGGGATAGGAGCGGAGCGGCACTCCAGAAATATTGAACCAGTCTGTTTGATTTTCGCAGTATAGCCTTCACAGCCTTGGTTCTAGGCAGATGGCTAACTTTGCGGCTCTGCTGCTCATGATGGAGATGCCAAGCCTGGTTTGGTAAAGCAGGGTCATGGTTTTTATGTCATGGCGTCGTCACTTGTAAGCCGCTCACATTGCATGATCATGGTCTCCATGCTTCTTGTTGCTTGTCTGCATCATCTCCAGAATCGAGTCAGCTCGTCGTATGTTTGCCTTATGCACACCACCGCTCACCACGCAACGGTCATCCGATCTCAGTCAGAATGGTTGCTGACGGAAAACAAGTGCTGGCTTCCCGCGCCGGGTAGGCGGGTTCACGGTTCAACATGTCAGCCCAGATCACGTTTCCTCCCGAGCATGTCGCCATTTTGATTGAGTGAACCTTACCGGTCCGAGGCTTCCACACTTGTTGTCTCATATGCATGACAACTCGGATCTTTCTTGGTTTCTATGACGACTTCTTGTTCTTTTGGCTCCCGCCGATCACCCATCACCCATTCACCTCGGTACCCGTCCCACCCGTTCATCCTCTTTCATGATAATACCCTAGAACAAAAGGAAAAGGGGTGGGTGAGACTGATCATAGCCGTTGCGGTTTGAGGTGCGTGGAAAAAAAAAAAAAAAAAAAGTCGTTGATACCACCTGATCATATTAGAATATGACAAGTCACATTTTGGCAACGGAGATGCAAGATATTGTGTGATGTGAGAGGGGGAGGTGGGCAGAGAGCAAGGTTTGATGAAATCGATCGAGGGTAAGCACTAGGCTGCTTCAAGACCAGAAGCCATGAACCAGCTGATGACTTGGGTTGCCGGCAGCAGTAGCAGCAGCAGAGATAATGTAAGAAGCAGATATTTCCATCTCTACAGAGTGGAATATATGTGATGTATGTACCTGCCTAGACAAGGAGTTTGGGTTCTAGAATTCATCAAGATCCCTGACCTTTATCCCCCCCGGCCCCCCCTCCCTGCGCGCCCTTGGATAAAGTCGTTAGTTTTGGGGCTTTGTATCACCACACCATCACCACTTCCTCCCTCTTCATGCACAGTTCTTCAGTTTCACACATACCTAGAATCAGCCAAGAGACCGGCCCGGGATTTGTTTTGTTGAATGCGACGGCAACACACAATCAGCTTTCGGATAGATAGCTAGCACGGCACGAGATTAAACAAAAAGAAAAGAGGTACATACGTTGGGATTTGGTGAGTAAGTACCAACCTACCTTGGGCCAGGGTCAGCGTAAGACGGTGGTTGTATAAGCCGTTTTATATGGGGCAAAAAGCACGCTAGGTAGCAGCCTCTCTCATCGATCAGTGAGGAAAATGAAGCTCCTCGGTCCGGGTTTCTGGTTAATAGGTTAGATGATCCCTTGAAAATGCTCATTTTCGAGCTTCCCTACCACTGACCGAGCAACTCTCACAAGATGGTCTCTTGCATTCCCCCTCCCCCCCAAAAAAAAAAAACACTCCCCAGATGCAGGTGAAGGTCGTCTTTCTTGGCGTAGGATTTCCAATACATGTCATGTTGTACTCCCACATCCACCCCCCGGTCCGTTTATCGCGGCGTCATGCCGTTGGTCCTGCACGCTGCACAAAATATATGAGAGGAAAAATGTCGCTTCTGCCTTCCTACTTGCTGCACCGAACGGAAGGATGTTCCGCTCCCGTGGTCCTCCATGCCTCAAACCTCCCGCCCCGTCGTCGATCGTACCCCCCGCCCTCTCCCCAGTTCGACGCAGTTTTGATCCTGTGCTTCTCTGACTAGGTAGGTAGATCAACAACCGTCTGACATGGCATTAATACCTAACCTACTAGTGATCCTCCTCCAGCTCGGGTATGCCTTGGGAGGGAGCCATGTAGGAGCAATGCGACGATTCATACCCTTTCAACCGACCAGTGATAACCACCTTCTTCCCACCCCAGTCTCCACCGTCCACAAGGCCCCGCGATCGCCCCAGGCAAGGTGACGGCACAGCCCGTTTAGCTAGCTCTTTTTTCTTTGTGTGGAACCGAATGCTACTGTCGTAGGATCTGTGGTGATGATGGAGGGAAGGAAGAAGAAGCAGGCCAACGGCGCAGCAGCTACTTGACTCAGCAAAGAGAAACCCCACGTCCAAGGAAATATGAAAAAGGCGGAGGGGCACGGCAAAGTATACTATTTGCATATAAGCAGGGGGAAAACAAAATCAGAGAAGACTGGGGGATCGCCAACAGGGTTACCCAAAACTCGGCAGAAACCATCAATTCTCCCCAGGATGGCCCCCAACAAGAATGCCAGTCAGTCAGTGCCTGAACCTTTTCGTTCCTGTCGTTGTTGCTCTCGTCTCGGTCCCCAAGAGGCCTGCGAGAGAAGCACCTCGCATTCGGCCCCTACGCGATGGTGTAAAAAGGGCTGAACCGCTCGCACAAGTGCCATGGGACAGGGTATTCGGTATATATGTATGTTGCGTGGTTCGTGGTTCGAGAAAAACGTCTCGATTTTATCCGTGTAACCCTAACCCATCAACTCTCTGCATGCTCCTCGCTGTTGGCACCCCCCCTACTTTCTACTCGCCCTGTGCAGCAAACCCTGGCATTCTTTTGCCTGCCCTATCCTGCCCTATCCTGCCCTACGAAGAAGGAGGGCTGCATTAGCTCACACACCCCACCTGCTTGGATGGCTGCACGACCCAAAAACGGTGTGCGGGATATGAGTTGCAGCAGCAACAACTGCCAACAACAGTTAGGCAAAACGGTGGTGGCCTCTCTCTTTTGCTGCGCCGCAGGGCACTCGGTTCGGTAACCTTTTTCTTCTCTCAAAACCCCTGCTTGCCCCCCTCCTCTTTGCCGAGTGGGAATTGTTACCCTTCTGGGAACCACGTCTCTGAGTGGTCCAGGAGTGCGAACTTGAACCCATCATCCAGCACCGTTTTCTCCGCGCAACAATGAACCAAGATTTGTGGTTGTGGTTGAGGTGGGTATCGTCGGCCCTGAAGATACACAGACACCTACATGTGTAGGACAATGATCATCTTTTGCATATTCGCCGTCGGAGATTGCAGCGGACCAAGCAGCAATATCAAGGCAAGTTCTTGGGCACCGAAGGGAAATAGTTTGGATCGCGCAGTCTTTCTCGGTTCCGTTTGGCGATCTCGGCTTGCCTCTTCTTGAACAGCCGCTGTTGGAAAAAGGTGCTGCAGAAAACTTGGTCAGCACCCGGCCCTGTTTCGCCCAGAAAAGGTTCACGGAAGCAAAGCATGGAGGGAAACTGACGGTTTGAGTTCAAACACGCGAGGCTCTTCCTCCTCGGCTGGTGAAACTGATGTCTCCTCTTTTTTCTGCAAGACCGTTAGCACAGGCACACGACACGACACCGCCAGCGGGAGGAGGGAGGAGGAGGCGGGAGAGTCGGCGGATCTAACCGTTGCTGCCGCCTTGTCCTTGTCCTTGTCATCTGTCTTTTTGCTGTCATCCTTCTCGTCCTTGTCGTCCTTCTTCTCTGCCTTTTCCGTCTTCTTCTTCTGTTTCTCTTCGTACTCCTTCTTCACCCGCTCAATCTCGTCTTCCAGCTCCTTCTTCTTGCGCGCTTCGATGGCGGCATGGTCGATCTTGGGGGTGCAGAAGCCTGTGTCTTTGAGATGAGAAGGACAGACGTAGAACCAGTCTTTGTTGTCCGATGTGATCAGGACACTGGAGCTGGGCTTGTAGCAAATCTCGCATGACTTAGCCGAGGTCTCGGCAACCTTGCGGTGTGTGTACTCGTTTGAAAACGCCATCTTCGGGCATTCGAGACAGAGAGAGAGAAAGAGAGAGTTGTTTGTTGATGTCGTGATTCCAAATAATGCTGAGCTGTCGACGCGACAAGCCCCAGGCAAGGCGGCCGCGGGGTAGCTTCCTCCAGCCTAAGCCTTAAAAACACTGTGTTTACACAGTACGCGGCACTGTGTTTTCGAAATGTTGTCTGCCCCTGATCAGACGGACGTCTTCATGAGAGATTGTCTATGTTGTTGTATGGACTCGGGTCTATCTTCATGAAGCAAACGAATCTCAGGGCCAGCCAAGTATCCAACCATTAATCCTCATCCATGCCCTCCCCATCCAAGTCATTCTCATCATCATCATCATCCTCGCCGCCTTCTGCATCTTCATCATCGTCTTCCTCTTCACTCGATGTCCCACTTCCTTCGCTTTCACCCTCACTCCCAGGATCATAATCCTCTTCGTCTTCATCTTCTTCATCCTGTAACCGCTGCTCTGCCTCCCACTGTGCCTTTTCCAGCTCTGTCATGCCCGCAGTCTGCGCATTCTCGGCCTTCCCTTCCCCGGTTCCATTAGCATCATCCTCCCCACCAGTGGTTTTATTATTCTCGGCCAGCTCCCTCTTGGCCTTGCGCTTTTCAGCCATGCTCTTATCCGCCAGACCGTGCCGTTGCACGTAATTGGCATTGATCCCCTCAAAGTCCTCCTTGTCCAGCATGCCAAACTCAATCTCCTTCTCCACATTGCCTGACTCGTCCACGTCGAGCTCAACCACAATGTTGAACGTCCTCGCCAGCACCGAAGTGAAGCTCAACGCCACGATCCTATCCAGTGGCAAGAACACAATCGGCTTCTTGAACCCCCACAGTATCCCCGTCGGCAAGAAGAACAGGTACCCATCTTTGCTCCCCCTGAAGGCCTTGACGTGCACCGCCTTTTCCGTGGGGCGATGGGCTTGCCTCGTTACCGAGTGGAAAAGTTTTGGGTCCGACGCAACAATGCTGCAAGAGTGGTTCCCTGCGGATTTGAGAGAAGTTGCCAGCGCCCAGTGGAACAGTGTACTGTAACTGTCCGACACGGCTTCTGCCGTCTTGGCGGAGGCGCCCCCGATCGAGCCTGGCTTTGGAGCTGCCCCGGGGACAGTGAAGACGAACGGTTCGAGAGCGGTTGGACTCGTTGGCGCAGCACCCGCGGCGGGTTTGGCCGTTCGAGTAGGAAGGTAGCTGTTGCGGGGGAGGACGACGTAGTTGTGTTGAACTGTGGACTTTTCGGGGACTGGGAGATAGAAGATGTGCTCTGTACGGCGGTGAAAATCACAAAAATCAGTAATTGCCCAGCAAAGACAGACCGAGGACAGAGAACGCAACGTACCAATCTCCTTCCATGGGTACACGATCCCCTGCACAGGCGTAGAGCTGCCGGACACCCTTGCGTACAAAAAGTTCTTGGTGAAGCACACATCGTACTTTTTGCGCTGTGGCGCCGATGCGGAAATATCCTTGACCTCGAGCAGCACCTGTTCTGAGGTAGCTGCGTCAAGACTTACACCTCCTCCCGCCGTACTCCCGTTCGACTGTGTCTGTTGCGACGGCTGTACTTGTGCGATATCGACCCGTCTTCGTTTGGCGGCCGGGCCGTCGTCGTCTTGTGTAGAGCCATGGTCGGAGGCCGTGGCAATGCGCTCGTATACAAAGCTGGCGATCTCGTTGAACAGTCCGACACGCGCTGGAGTGTCTGGTATTTTGCTCGTCAGTATTCTCCCTGGACCGACATCACGGGGTGCACGACATGGCATACCGGCGGCTTCCTGGATGCCCGCGAAGATGTCTGGTCGCGTTTGGAAGACTGATTGGAGAGTCTCAACATTGAGCTTTGCCGGCATGGCGGGCAATTGGTAGTGTTTCGAGATGTGGGAGATGTCAAATTACATGTGGTTGTCTATGTGTGTTTGGAAAATGGTTGCCAGGTTGCCAGGTTGCCAGGTTGCCTTATCGTGCGTTTGGAGTCTCGAGTTTTCGTGTCTTGGACGCGTTAATTGACTTGGTTCTCCCATAATTTAGGCGCCAACATCATGTGACGTCAGTTACAAGTTCCCTAACCCTCTCTCTTTTCCATAGCCAAAACAAAAAACAATATGTCACAACCGTGCTTGGATTGTCCAAGGTACCTATCAATTGTACCGGGGCAAAGTCCTTTTCTCTATTTTGACTCTCTAACTCTATCTTACTCTCCCCGTTCCTGTGATTAAACTCAACCCTGGTTACTGACCTTGCACAGCACCACTAACCACCGTCACTTTTTCCTTGCCATTTCCAGGATCAATCACCAATGTCTCCTTCGGCCCCGTGCTGACCGTCATCGCCGGCTTCATGGCCGCCGCATCTGTCGGGGAGGACCGGTCGCCTCTTCCCTTCTTCCCGCGCCGTCTTAAAGTCGGGCTCACTGTTGGGATACCGCCCTGACCCAAGACAGGTTTTCCCGTCACATGCACTTTCTTGTCCTCGTCCGTCCACGTCTCGAAATCAAACGATGTCCAATCCTCGGTGCCAATTGTCGGCATCGATTCCATGGAAATGGGAGTGGTGGTCCAATCCCAGTCTGTGCCGGTCAAGTCGGACTCGATGCTGACTAGGGAGGTGGAGAGGCTGTCTGTCCAGGACCAAGAATCATCCGTCGTCCAAGACCACGAATCATCTGTGGTGGTGGAGCTTTCCCAGGAGATATCTGAGGTGCTGCTGGCGGTGTCCCAAATCATGGTGGTGGTTGTTCCCCAAGGTTCCTCGGTCCAGGGGTCGTAGCTGCTGGTGGAAGTGGGGACAGCCGAGTAGGCGCCAGTAGAGTACGAGGTGCATTTCGAGGCTGAATACGAGGAAGAAGAGCTCGAGGCTGGTGTCATCACCCAGCTTTCTGAGGAGGTTGAGGAGAGCTCCCCATGTTTCGAGTCGTCGTCGGCCGAAGAGGGCGCGTCGGACCCCTCTTCACAATCGCCATGAAACTGGCCGATGCCATGGGTCGATATGATGTTGGTGCCGCAGTTTTGGTATTGAGCAAAGTAGATCTTGTGCTCCTTCTGTCGGAAAAGAGCTTTGAGCTGCGTCAGAGGTTGTCAAGTCTCGGATGGAATGAGGCAGACGTACCGTATACCGACCGCAGGAACGTATCTCCAAGAATGTAAAACTGATCCCAGGAAGGGACAACGCCCAGGAGACAGATGGTTTCCTCGTTGTCACCAAACACACCTGGTTCAAGCTGGAAAATAAAGTCTTTGTAGGGCACACGGATGGTTTGGTTCCCAAAGCCGAAATCAACGCTCCCCTCGGCATGGAGGTGGGAACAATCGACAATGGTACCGTATGTTGCATTGTCCACGGCGTCTGGGAAGAACCTTTTGATGTTTTCGAATACATGGTTTGGCACGTAAGTGAGGGTGGTGCCTGTATCGGGGAGAAAGCGTTCTTCGAAGCTGTGTTCGGTCACAGGCATGGACAGGCACGACCCGGGTTGGGTGACGCCGATGTAGGTGAGGTTGATCCAGTACCGGTAGTAACCATCCTCTTCCTGGTTGAGCTGGCTTGCCATCTCAACGCCGTGGAGGGGCCCTCTGAATTTGGCCATGTCGATACCGCCAAAGACAATCTCGCCTAGAGTGACACAATCGAACTGTTAGAATGCCGGCAACGAAAGACATGTGATGATGAAATGAGAAACCTACCATTTTCATCATCTACGCTTCCAAGCGAGAAGCTGAAATCCTTGTCTCGAATCAAATTCTGTGAATACATGGCATCGATTATGCCGCTGTAGTTTTGGTTGTATCCCTCTCCATATGCCACTCCAAAAATGCCCGAGATCATGCCCGACGACCACGTCGCCACTCCAAACTGAACCGGCTGCCTGAGCGAGAACATTTCGTCGTCATAGTACTCGGATGGATCTGTCTGGCTCGTCAGTGCCTGTGATAGCGGACAGTGAAAAACGACCGGCTGGATGAGGTCTCGCTCACCGTTGAAGCTGATGGCATCCTTGTAGAATTCAATGTGCGTTTCCCCGCTGCCGTACGTGATGTACTTGGATGGGAAGGTCCTGTTCATGCTGATCACAGTTTCCGACTGCTGTGGCAGATACATGCCCAGTGACCGGCAGAGCTTCTCGTAGGATGGATTCCAACCAACCATGGTGCAGTGTGGACTGACCCATGTTTCGGAAGAACCAGTATCGAAGTCGAGGGTCACGGCCTGAGCAGGCTCTCCAATCCACACTGCCTTGCTTGTTAGCATGTGCCATATCCTCTCACGAAGGCCGGACTCACTCTTGATGCCATAGGCCATCTCCTTGAATATGCTGGTCAGGTTGGCCTGGGCAAGTGTAGCTGCAGGCGGGGCGGAGGATGTTGTGCTTGTGCTGTAGTAGTCGGAGGTATATTGCGCCGGAAGGCGCTGTGCATGAGGGAACCCACGGCTTGATCTGGACTGCTGTTGACTGGGGCTTCGTTTTCTCATCGGCAAGCGAACAATGCCATTTTCGGCATCCTTGGAACGTTTAGCTCCAGACGCCGGGTCCGCCTTTGCAGCAGCGGTTGATGTTGCGGACACGAGAAGGCACAGCAGGATGCTCCAGCCTTGGGGGAAGTGCATGATGAGACGGGAGATGCACAGAATGTGCGCGACAGCTGCAGAGAAGCAGGTGAATGGAGAAGCTGCTGTACTGGCAGGATGTTGTGTTCCGTGGTGAGGAGCAATGGCTGCCAGTCAAGTGCCATGATCTATCATATATATGTAACAGCCGTCAGGACTCAGAAGGCGCCTGAACAAGTTTGATCATCTCGATCTTGACCTACCCGACGCTAGATTGGGCGCGGCTTGCACGTTTCAACCAAAAGGGTTGTGTAGCTTCAGCTTCAGCACAGCATCTAGGTATCGGTATCACCATGCTGCCGACAAGTTCCGTGGGGAACCCGAGAGGTGCTTGTGTTAGTAACGGCCCAACAGACGATCGAAACTGTCATAGCAATCAGCCCACTTGCCGTCTGGGAGACTGCAGCCACAGGATCTGTGACTCGAGGCTCGGTGGTGACAAGTCAAACAATGACGCTGTCGTGATAGTTCAAGCTACCCGCAGATCCCCTTGGCAGCACGCAATCGGCCGTTTGGTATTGAAATAGAGGAGATGAGCCAAGCACCTATTTTGCAAGCGGCAACCGACTCAATGCCAACCCAGCATGTTGCTTCACGTGCTTGATGACCATGTTAGGTATGAGCTCAGCACGGAACTCTTGTATGCCTAGGACGAGTGTTAGTGCGGGGGTCGATCTCTGTTTTGGTTGTTCATTGCAATACTACCCTGGTGTATGCCATATAACAAGGCATTGAGCAAATGCTTATGAGGTGTGCCTTGACCCAGTTGGGTTTATTCAAATAGGTAACGGCGGTTGTTGGTCCGCCTGGACTATTATGGATTGTTTAGGTATCCCGTCCGTCTGCAGAGCCAAGTGCCAGCCAAGTCGGGACATAGTTGTATTTCTAGGAACACAAGACCTTGTCATGAAGAGGACACCCGATATAGAAGGGTACAAGCGAGATCATCCACTCAGCGCTAGCTGAGCACCCTACTTATAGCTTTTAGTTCATATTTTCGTACGGTGCTCAAATCAACAAGCTTGGGTTGATCATCCACGCGCCGCTGATAAAGGTCCATGCGTAAACCACGAACAGGGAACTGTTTTTGTTCAGTCAACATGATAAGCAAGAGCTTCTTTAAGAAATGAAATTGACATTTACCGGTGGTGAGATATGAAGTGTATGTGGATAGCTAGTGTCGCAAGTCATGACTACTGGCAATTCGAACGCCGTACCCCGTATCCATTATTTCAGAATCATATTTGCCTCAATAAAGCTGCTGGATGTTCTGAGCTCGTTGAATATCTCCCGAAGTCAACTGGCATCTGAAGTCGCTGTGAATACAAGCGTAGGTGCATGAATCAGAAGGCTCGAAACATGCTGAAGGAAAGTGACTATCGTGAGGACGACAAATAAGATCTGGGCTGGGAGTAATAGATGAGAGGCGTTTTCGAGTATAAATATCAGACAAGTATCCCCTTATGATATGATCTCGACACCTCTCAAGTCAGTCAATGCCTGTATCGGTCCTACAACGCCGCTTGCGACGACAAGGCTGCGGCTCAAGTCTCATGGTGGAGGACTGTCTAGGCAGCTTTCGCAGTTGTCGGGACTGAAAAAGCGGTTGGTCAGCGGTTTGTCAACATGAGATGACCAGCTGAGAGCTTCTATCATGAGTGTCAAGAACGACCATCTTCACGACCCCACGGCTTTGCATCTGCAGCTTCCCGTGAGACAAATGCAAACATTTAGCTGTGACGTCATGGTAGGACGAGCTCAATATCGCGACGAATGCAATGGGGAGGAGCAAAGTGGATGAGAGGCCGCCGTCCCCGTTAACCCCTTTTCCTGTCGGAGCTGGATGCCGAGCAACATGAGTAGGTGTCGCAACTGAGATTCCGGGATTTCCAAACGAAGACGACATGGTGACATGATGGCTAGCCGCGCGGGAGAAAATGACCAAACATTTCCAGTAACTCGCGTAATCCATGTTTGGGAATGTCTGGATACCTAGAGATGAGGTCGTGTCCAGGCCGCAGCGGGCTCCTTGTTGGGCACCTTGAGGGTTGAGTCGGAACTCGGAACTCCACAAAACGTCCAGAACCCACAGAATCCACAGAACTGCATCACCTCCCGCCAACTCCCGCCCAGCCCGCAGCCCAGACGACGTAGCGTAACCCTCGCGCCGGCGCCATTGGATATCTGAAGCTCAACTGCGTTTCTTCCAACAGCCATGGCGCCACTCTGCTTGCGTGGTCTCTCGCCTGCGTCTCTTCAGTGCCCTCTTGGCCACCCCCCTCTCATGCGGCCCAAGAGATGGATATCTTAGACAAGCGCTTGCCATCTCTCCAGACAATGAAACTATGAACCCCTCCGCCAAGCAATTTGTTGTCTGCTCCACAATGTCATCTCGCCCCTCCTCCGCCATCCCCCCCTTTACCCCCTCGCCAAGGGCATCGATTCATCGCGTGATTTCCATTTCTCTCCAAACAACACCCGCCTGCAATAATGGAAGGTGGAGGTTAACCAGCTGAGGCCTCCGCAGCGAGCAAGAACAAGACACGGGTCTCGTTCGGATATGCGGCACATACCGCTGAATGGAGCCCCGGTGGGGATGACCCCCCCCCTCTCTTGGGTCAGGTAGGGTAGCTAGGAAACAAGCATAAATACCTTCCCGCTCTTGCCACTCTTCCAGAACTTCCATCTCAACATCTCCAACCTCCAAACCAACTCACCAAGTCAACACTCTTCACCAACATAACAAGCACACATCAGACACCATGTCTTTCCATCTCTCTGCCCAGGACATCCGCGTCGATGACGGCCACATCCTCCGTGCCCGTCTCGACAACGGCGAGGGCGAGTGGGTTGACGCTGAGCTCGACCTCAACACCGTCCTTGGCAACAACGACGGTAGGTCCCATCCTGTCTCCCGGCCATGTAGCTTGCCTTTTATCAGTTGCTGACGGTTTGTCTCCGCAGGCCTCTTTGAATGGGAGGGTGGTGACTTCGCCGCCAGCGCCGAGGGTATCACCTTCCAGCTGGAGGGTGACGAGAACGTTCCCATTCTCCGTGCCGGTCTCACCAACATGAACGGCGATGTCAACTGGCATGACGTCAACCTTGCCGAGCGCATCACCAACAACGGCGGCCAGTTCGAGCTCCGTAAGTTACTGCTTTGCTCTCTGCTCGCTCCAGGTCGACCATCTTGCTAACCAATGATGCTCTGGACAGAGTAAGCGCGAGAGCCGTGTGACAGATGGACTTCCACTAGGATGGTGTAGGGACATGGGATACATGATGGACTCATGTAAAACCGAGATCTTGAGTAGTGTTAGCCATGCGCAATCAAACAAGTAAAATTCCAAACTTGGGGTGATCCTTTGTTGTGTTGTTTGGTACTGGGTTTGATTGTGATAAGGTATCTGACTTCTGTAAACATCTCTTGACGGGATGTGTAGTCCCCGAGTCCAAGACTTTGAATACAAGTTGCCGTACCCACCCAGGAAAGGTTTCAGGTGGTATTGTACATGCAGGTCCTCATTCTTACATCCCGTTCTTCCTCGGGCTCCAAACTCAACCCTTGGTGAACTCCCTCGACAGCTCAATGGCCATCTTGATGATCATCCCATTGCTCTCCCGAACCTTGATCAACATGTCGTAGAACAAGGCGTGAACCCCCTCGGGCGTGCCCGTGATTCTGACTTTGTGGGCGGCACGAACCTCGAGAAACTCCCTCTCCTCGGTGATCGACAACCAGGAACACCCAAGCGCCTCGTCGGTGATCAAAGGTCTGGCCCAGGCAAGCCCGCGCTTCCGCATCTCCTCCCTCTTGGCTTGATTCTCCATCGGGCGACAGATCTCGTAGTAGACCTCGATGACGGGGGAGTCATGGGCGACGGCGACCACCATGAGGTTCAGCTGAAGCCCCTCGAAACCGCTGTAATCCTGGACGTCGGGGGTGTTGATCGTGAGGACTTTGGCGAGGTAGTTGTAGACTGTGCCGGCGGGCTTGTAGGGGTTGGGGTACATCTTGACGATCCAGTCGTAGGCATCGGGGGCGAACTGGGTCTTGGGATCGTGGTGGATCCTGAGCATTTTGGTCGCACCTGTCAGGTCGCTGGTGTGGAGATAATTCTCGACGCGGGGCTTGTCGTTGGCCCAGTCGGAGGCGCGGTAGGCTTTGGAGAGGTTGAAGGGAGGGGGCTGGGAGTGGTTGTGACTGGTGTTGACACAACGATAATCGACTGGGAGGGAAGAGAACGACGGTTAGCTGAGTTCTTGAGGGAAAGGTAAAGGAGAATGAGTACCTATCTCGCAAGGGGTCAACAACGACTTATTGCTGACATTCTCGTGGCAACCCATGATGATCGAATTGGGGATGGTGATCGACTTGAGAGAGTCAGGAAGAGTAATAGCTTGATCGCTCAGGAGAAAAAGCAGGCTTCTGCGAGTGAGAAAGGAGTCTGCGCGGAACAAGGGGAAAGGTCTGATCAAGAAGACCGATTTGGCGGTTGCTCTCTATTTCACCAGTGTCAAGCAAGAACTGTAGTGACAGGGGAAAGCTAGGATTGGTCCAAACTCCTAGCAGGGCACAAACGCTGCCTAGATTGCGAGGGTAGGTAGGTAACTGTCGGGTTCATGCCACCCTTAGGAGCCCTAAAATGCACCAAAATATCGTTGGCAATAGAACTTTGCTGTCTACTATATGAATTTCTCTTTCCTCGAAAATCATATGGCATCAAGTGCGATGGCAAGGCAAGCAACGAAATGAGCTCGGGGCCAACAAACCTGAAGCGGGCCTGCTTTGGATGATTTGCCTGAATCTGTGTAGACAAAAGGGGCTTCTTGCCCAGCTAGCGTTTGAAGCTGTACACTCCAGTACCTCTCCGGCAATTCTAGACCTCCATTGACACCTCCTTGCTTGATCGAGACCCCAGGGCTGGAAGATGGGCATTCGACACCCGGCTCAATCACTGCCTCCACAACCTGGACTCCGCTACCATGCACACCCTTTGGAATAACAACAAGCTCCACCACCCGCGTTCCAGAAGGCATCACCATTCGCAGTCTCCCTCGGCAGAGATGCAGGTTGCGCCTCTCAAATTTCCTTGCGGTGATCATAGTACATTTTGTATTCCTCGCAAATAGGGCTGTTCTCGTCACGGGTCTGTGTTCTGCATTCAAAGGAGAAACCAGCGCTTCGCAGCTCTCGAACAAATGTCTTGCTGTCACCTTCCTTCTCATCCTGAGTTCAAAACGTCAGCCCTGAGCGCAACCAAACCGAAGAAAACCATCGTAGACTTACAAGGACGGGCGAACGCATTCCAAACTTCGTAGCAGAGACCGCTGTAGGTCACCGTCTTGGGGTCCCGCTGGAAAAAGATTGAGTAGAAGTAGTCGAAGGCGACTTTGGCGCTCTCGACGAACTTTTTTGTTGGACTGGTCGGGCTCCAGTGTCCCATTCAGAGTGGCGCCGAGAAAGATCCTGGCCATCGACTCGAACGCTGTGGTGCTGATGTGTGGGCTCGCATCTCTCCACCATTGGTGTCGTCTGAGCACGCGGGTTTGAGGGCCTGACAAGCAGATAAGAGAGCAAGGAGATCTGTTGCGAGGATCGGATGCATCTTGGCGACTCTTTGTTGTTGTCGAAATAGCGAAGGTACAAAGTGATACTTTCATATGGACTTCCAGTTAGACACCAATGATGTTCAGTTGAATACTTCGGAAACAGAGGTTTGAGGATGATTGGACTGGCTTGATTCTCTACCCCTCTGGCTATCTAAACACAATTCCCAGGTGATCATCGATCTTTTCGGTATGTGTGACAGCTCAGGATTACCTCCACTTTGTGCCTTACAATTCAGCTACAGGCCGCCATGCAAATCCACACCAGATATCGATGTAGTATTCCGCATCTTGTACATGTCCAACAATGCCTAAGGATGGCAGATCTTGATCTCGGCCCTGAGGACCGAGCCATCCTTGGCAGCAATCCTTGCAGTGAAACTGCCTCCCACCTCCCGGTGCTCCTCAACTGCCATCTCGATCTCTGCCAGATAAAGTCGCTTGCCTTTGTGGTTTGCCTTTGAACCAACAGGTGGTTGTGTACATTCCCGCTTAGGGGGAGGGGATCGTCGAGCATCGAAGTGTCAGGCGCCGGCCTCTTTTTCCCGGTGGCGGGAGCTTGAAAGATGGGAGCCGTGAAGGGATTGGGCATTGACGTTTTACTCTCAAGACCTTGGCGTCAGTCATGGTACATTTTGTACTCCTCGGACCATCCTGTTTTGTCCAGCTTGAACGCGCCCTCTACAGCCAGATCCCCGAATGAAATGGGGAGCTTAGCGCCCGCCTAGACGAATGTTAACCGGATTGCTCACGAAGGCTGCGGTGCAACAAAGGTGACATACACTCCCAGTAGATGATCTTCCAGACCTCCAGTAAAACCATTCATATGAAAGTCTGTCTGGTACGGTCGGAGTAGGCTTGGTATTGTAGAGAGCTCGTCGCGTACGGTCTTGGCGGCTACAGTGTAGAGCCGAAGCTGCTGCTGTGGATCAAGTCCAAACCTATGAACGGTTGTTTGAAAAGCAGATGTCAATAGGGGGTTTGTTATTGATGGTGTGCCTTTCTTCTTGTCTAGTCCCCAAAGCAGACGACGATCGTCCGTTTGAAATTGCTCGTTCCTCGGCATCACTTGAGAACAGTTCCCCTTTGAGAATCTGGGCTGCTCCAGAAATTCATTTGATTGATCCCAACGCAAATGGCAGCCCACCAAACTCACAACTACGACTATCTTTTACGCGTTCCCATTTCAGACGATATCTCTTACTGAAAACTACGGAGCATGTATCTCAGGCTACCTAGAGTCAGCCCCATGCTACATCGATATCAGACGAAGCGGTGTGCGATATCGCCATCAGTTACATTGGCACTGCTTGTTTTCCCTTTACCTGTTCGAACATCTCGTGATAGCGGGGCTCTAGGTCTAACGAGGACTAGCTGTCCGTCATAACCCCAGCCATGGTTTCATCACCGCAACCTGACGCTGACGGACATCGGTGGGGCTTCTGATAGCAGCATTGATAAGGCTGTACCTCACGGAGTTTCTGAAAGAAGGTATCATCCCATCATGAAGCCACACTAGCTATCAGCAAATTCTGGCTAGTAACTAACCAGGGATGCCTCCCTTTTTTTCGCGATGCTTACATGCAGCAACCGCATGTACATGGCGATCTTACCATGCCCGGCCTTTCAAGGGGGGTACGGACACCTTATAAGAGCCCTCGCTCTCCCTCGTTCCTGGTGAAAATGGTACTTCTTCAGCATCTTGCTATTGGGACGCCAAAGAATTCAAGTTTACCAGTCCAACACTATAATGGGCCAGCTTAGCGCCTCTACTGTGAGCTCGGGGTTGAGGTCACACGACAAATGGTTTCGCCATAACGTCTCAGACAGGTATTGGTGGTACGTCAGGGCCACGCCAAATTCCACGTTCTGTGCCTACTGAGCTGTCGTATGTGTTGGCTAACTAGCAAAAGGTCCAGGAAAATTGGTTCCCATCTCATGCTGCTACTCACCAAAGCGGGATACACCCTCGATGCTCAAGCTGAGGCATTGTCTTTTCTCTACCACACCGTCGCCCCTCGCCTTGGCCCAAAACCAACATCGCCAATCCCAGAGTGGCAAAGCTTTATGACTGACGACTTCACCCCAATCGAGTACAGTTGGAAGTGGGGACGAGGAGACAACCCGCCAGAGATCCGATACAGCATCGAGGCTATCCCACCTATTACAAACAACCCATCTGACCCTTTAAATCAAGCAGCGACCTACGCCCTCCTATCACAGCTCCAGTCAACAACACCCGAGCTCGACCTCTCTCTGTTCCACCATTTTGTCACATGCTTTTTTGGCCCCCAAAGCCCTGTCCTGACCTCCACAAAAGCCACGCACCAGCAATCGTCTCTCTTTCTAGCCTTCGAACTGTCACGGAAAACTAGCCAAGATTCAACCAAGTGCTATTTTGTCCCTGTATCAACCCCGTCGAACAGCGCAGCCGAGCAAATTTCTTCGGCGATCAGGTCCTCCAGTTACCACTCCCATCTCCCCGCCATCGATGAACTCGAACAATTCTTTCGGCAAGACCAAGACGGCCGAACCATCAAGCCAATCATGCTTGGCATCGACTGTGTCGACGCCTCCGAATCCCGTCTTAAGATCTATGCTCGGTCCACGAGGACTTCGTTCGAGTTTGTGAGGCGAGTCATGTCCCTCGGGGGCCGACGCCGGGGAATGGAGAAGGAAGAGGGGCAATTGAAAGAGCTTTGGTGCCGGGTCTTGGGCCTGCCAAAAGATATGAACACGGAGGAAGAGTTGCCTTTTCGTGATCACCCTACCGCCGGTACCCTCTTCTACTTTGATGTTGGGCCAAAGGAGGCGGTGCCAGATGTGAAAGTTTATATACCCGTGAGGCACTACTCAAAGAGCGATCGGCAGATTGTGAGTGGACTGACCAGCTTCATGGAAAAAAATGGGAGCAGAAGGTTCGTGGACTGTTACAAGGAGGCGATAGAGGGACTAGCTACCGAAGAGGGGATCGATGTAGGGACGGGAGTGCACACATATGTTACTGCGGCGTATAAAAAGGGTGGGCTGGCTGTGACAAGTTACTTTAACCCACAGATGTATCACGGGGCAAGGTGGGCTTGATGTCAGCCTGGTTAATACCTCGTTATTCGAGCTTTTTTTTTTTTTTTGTTCTTCACCTTTTCTCAGGCATAGACTTCGCAGAGCAAGGCTTTATAGGAGGATAGAGTTATCCTTTCAAACAATCTGAGACAGACGGCAATCAGACATGGCCCCTTGTAAGTACTTTTTTTTTCAATATTCCAGCCCGAGTTCTGTTGTCTTCGACCAACAGCCTGCTCATCTAACTCCTAATAGTGACGTCTTCCATAACCTGGTATCTACTGAACTCCTTAGAGCAGTGAAGCCACCGCGCATCCTCACCTCCCAACGTTTTCCCGTTCCCGAAAATCACAAATCCTTCACCAACACCTTGAACCACAAGTCCTCCACCAGCGCCCTATTCTCCCCATCCATCTTGGCCAGCTCCTCATGCGGAAACTCCCTCCTCTCCTCCGTCACCGCGTACCCTCTCCTCACGTACCAATCAATCAGTTCCTTCCTTGTCCAGATAACCGTCATCTCCATCTTCTCCGCCCCGTGGCTCTTCGCATACTGCTCTGCGTTGGCCAGCACCTGCCTCCCTATCCCCCCGGCCTGAAGAGTGGGGTCGACGGCGAACATGCCGAAATACCCGATTTTCCGAGACGGCTTGAGAAGCACCTCGCAGCAGCCCACGAGGGCGTTTCCGAGGGTTGGGGAGAAGGCCATGATGACTGCACTGTGGGGGGTGTTGATCTTTTCGACGATGCCGGCGACGTTGATACGCGTGCCGACTAGGAGGTCGGCCTCAGTTGTCCAGCCTTTGCGACTTGTCTCGCCGCGGTAGGCGGATTGGACGAGAGGCTGGAGGAGGGGCGCATCTTCTGGGGTGGCGAGGCGGAAGGTGAGGGCTGCTTGGGACATTTTGGAAACAACGGAAGGGTTTGGTGGTGGGGGTGGCGTTTCTGGAGGACGGATTTGTGGAGGGAGTTGAGATGGGTTGCGGAAGGAGAGGAAGTGCTGGAAGAACCCTTGAACAGTTTAATTTGCGTGCTGATGTCTTCGAAGGGCGTAGTTATCAATGTCAAATTTTTTTTTTTGTCATATGAGCGAGGTAGTTGTTGCCAGTTGGTTGAAAAGTGAATGGATGAGTCAGGGTGGGAATCTTCCGAGGCTCCGCCGACCGACTTGACCGACATTGGAATAGAGGCATCTGGTCAAAACAAGAATCACCTGATGAAGTACCACACGATGTCTTGCTGCTACCCAGACCGCTTGGCTGATCTGTTTATGTTTACACTGTCCAACAGAGTACCGAGGTCAAAAAAAACATTGGAAAAGGGGTTCAGGGGTAAGCAAGGGTTAGGGTCTATGTGGGCTTTTCCGGTATCGGAGGTTGTCGGTGGCAACCAGGTCTTGTCAGTCAAGTATCACGATGAGCAAAAGCAGATCCTTCGCTTTGATAGACTCAGTTAGAAACGGCAAAATCAAAAGGTGAAAAAGTAAACAATGATGCAATGAAATTGGTTGCGGCACATTGGGGAGTTTGACGGCCTCCACTCAAGTCTGCCCCTCTTCCTCGGACTTATAAGGCGGATCTTCCTGGTACAGGTGGTACTTGTACCGACTGCCCTCATGATCATCTCTTAACCCATTTTGGCCCTTCCCATAAATCTTCTCCCTAGCCGTCACCGGTTCCTCACTCGGATCAGGCGGCTCAGGATAGACCCCCCTCCTCCTCAGCTCGGGAATTAACAAGTCCACCACCTCTTCAAATGTCCCCGGTGTGGTCACATACCCAATGTTAAACCCGTCCACATCAGCCTCCTTGACCCACCGTTCCAGCTCATCCGCAACCGTCTGCGGGCTTCCCACGCTGACCGGACCAAGCCCGCCGATTGCCGCGTGTTCAGCCACCAACCTCGGCGTCCATCTAGGGTGTTCCGTGCTGGCCGTGGTGAAGTTATCGAGAATGCTCGTGACCTTGTGTGCCTCGACACTATCCTCCTTGCTTATCTCCTTGTCAAGCGGTAGCTTTGACAGGTCAATTCCTGTCCAGCCGCTCACCAGCACCAGACCTCCAATGGTGGAAGCATACTTCTTGAGTTCTTTCAACTTCTCTTGGGCGAGCTCATCTGTATCGGCAACAATGGGCGTGAAGGTGGCGAATACCTTGATGGATCTCGGATCACGGCCCTTCTGGGCGGCCAAGGCGCGGATGGCGTCGATCTTTGGCCTTAAGACTGAGGGTGAGTGACCAGAGACAAAGATGGCTTCCGCGTGGGTGGCGGCAAAGTCGGAGCCTGCCGAGGAGGTGCCCGCTTGGAAGAGGAAGGGAGTGCGTTGAGGAGAGGGGTCAACGATATGCTTCGCGTCGAGAGAGAAATATTTGCCTTTGTGGTTGATGGTGCGCACTTGGGCCGGGTCGACGTAGCTGTCGTTGTCTGGGTCTGGGGAGAGGGCGGTGGGGGACCACGAAGATTCCCATAGCCTGTGGACAGTGTTAGTTTGGGCAAATTATCACGACCCTAAGACAAGACGTACTTGTAAAGAACGCGGAGATATTCATCTGCTTGACGGTAGCGTTCGTCGTGTTCAATAGGATTGTCGAGGCCAATGGCCTTAAAGGCGGACTTCTTCCAAGACGTCACTATATTCCAACCGATACGACCCTGTGTGAAGTGATCCAGAGTCGAAAAGCGTTTGGCTAGAAGATAAGGTGGCTCAAAACTGGTCGAGGCTGTGATGGCAAACGACAAATTCTTGGTCACTGCTGCCATGGCTGAGATGGGCTGGAAATCCTGTCAATGGATTGTTCACAATCCCATAAAAAAAAGAAATGGGAAAGACTGACAATTGTTGGGTCGGTTATTGGCCATTGTGCCGCTCGCCTGATGCAATTGTCAACGCTCCCTTCGTATGTGTCGTAGCCACCATATGTGTCGGCGAGGAACAGAGCGTTGACCCCTCCCCTCTCAAGAAGTTTGGCGAGTTCAATCCAGTAATCAAGCCTGCGCTTGGTTGCCGACTTGTCAACTGGATTCTGTTTTAGTTATCAGTACAGTGGTTCAAATCGCACAGTACATGCATAACAGGGGTTTATCGTCGCACCTTCCATTGTCCTGGAGACAGGTGCCCGACAGTGCTCATATCGAAAGCATTGATGAGGATGTGTTTCTTGCCGTTCACAAGCTCATGATGAGCCCTGTTGGGGGCTGGTGGTTGTTGGTTTGTGTTCGACATTCTAACTTGTGATTTGTGGAAGAGTGGAATATGAAGAAGAGTAGTCGCAGCTTGAACTAACATGAGAGTCGGAGAGTCAAGTGTTTATATATATAGGCATCCAATGAGTCCAGAATGTCTTGTACCAAACCAGGGCCATTTGCATGAGGTACAAGTCTTGCCGGTTCGCAGCAGGGAGGGGTTTATCTCCGAATTCATGTTGTAATTCACCGGCCGATGGTGTCATGCATTGTCCCGGCAAACTACAGCCACATTCCTACCAATGATGAACCATCAGAATGGCGTCGTATTACGGATTGAAGACAAATTCTTAGCCTCATGCACACCGCGATAGACCGGTCATCTCATCTTCAGCAATTACAAGGCCAGCAGAACCGAACAATCACCATGTCAGCCCAACTCCAGCATGAGACGTTTCAGTGGTGTTTTACTGTGGCAGACTGCAAAAAAACCAAAATGCTATGTTATGTGTGGAATAGCTTCAGAATAGATGGTATGCAAGACCATCTAATAAAGATGTAAAAAAAAACCAAAAAGATGTGCCCCCACGCGGGATTGAACCGCGGACCTCATCATGTCACAGAATGCTTACGAGTGATGCGCTCTACCACTGAGCTATACGGGCCTCTAGAACTCAGTTGATGGCAAGTTCAAATTTTCGGTTGATGACTCGACAAAGCTCACCACAAACTTCCCATTGTCAATGGCTATTCACAATCCCTTGTTGTCGCTCTTCAAGCTCGGTGTTTCCGCTGACGACGCCCGCTCCTCCACGAACTCCACTTTGGAGGTGCCAAACTCGCGCACAACCAACCAAGCCGGGAAGATGGCGATGGCCCACAGTCCAAAGTTAATGTAAACACCCCCAACCTCAGCAAAGACCACGAGCGAAGTGAGGCCGTAGCTGACAGCCTGCCACGCCGACTCAGTTCCCCGCAGAAGCGCGGCATAGCGGACCACCTCCGACTCATCTTTGGCCAAGTTGTGGATGATGAAGTACAGAAACATGTAGTTCAGCTGGAAGCCAACGGTCAAAAACACGAAAACACCGAAGCCCTCACCGAAGTTCCCGTCAACCCAGTCGAACGTTGGTCTGGTGACGCGATAGCGGGTGACAAGAACCGTCGCCCACGTCCACCAAGCGCCCTGCAGAACCACAATAACCCAGAAGCTGGTGCGAGCACGAGTCTTGAGAGCAATTCTTGTGCGATCAATCCAGGCCTATCATGATACGGCTGCTGTTAGCCTGATTGAACAAATTGAAGGTGGAACGAAGATGGGGCTTACACCGAGTATCCACCCCGAAACAACAGCAATGATGCCAGACAAGAACGATCCCAAAGCACGAGATCGGACAGAGAACCACACTGTTTCCTGTTAGTTCTTTTTCCTCGCTGTCGACTGTCAAGACCAAACTTACTAGCAAGATAGGTGAAGTAGACTGCCTCTGCAAAGACAGCCTGCCCGATGAACAACACCATCAAGAGAAACTTCTTGCCCAAGAACAGCCTCGCCGTCTCCTTGAGCTCGAAGAGAGGACCGCGCGTGATGGCCAGCTCCACCTTCTTGCCATCTGTTCTCTCGACCTTGTCCGGTGCATTGAGCAAAAATCCGAAGAGGGGACCAGTGCACTGCATTGCAATGAACACCAGGAAGACTGTGTATGACACTTTGCCAGCCTCGCTGTTCTTGGCATTGAGACCAAGGTTGATCGCACCGCCCAGAATCTGACCAGCCAGTCGATATGTCAGCCAGTAGCCGATAGCTTTGCCTCTATTCCAAGGCTCTGGATAAGCAATGGCAATAGCAGCCTCGGCCATCCAAAACACACCGGCCGAGATACCGCAGAGCGCAGCACCCAACAAGACGAGCCATTCGGTCCCGAAGCGGTTATTGGTATAAAGGCCCGCTGCATATGGCGCGTAACCGATCCTGCTCAGAGTCAGTCGTCAGAGTCCAACCGATAAAATCTCCGCCTTGCTATTCCCCAGGGCAACGCACGTTCCGAAAATAAGAGCACCCTTGATCCCGACGTAGTGCACCAAAGTACTGGAGAAGTAGCACGATACCACCATGAGACAGAAAGTCAGAGCATTGGCTGCATTGATGAGCTGTGGTGAGGCAGCGCCGCCGGCCCCAAGCGAGTTCATGGCGCCCCAAATTCCCGGTGCCGCCAGATTGCACAAACCCAAAACGGTCATGTTCCAAAAGGTGGAACGGTACCATTTGACCGGATGCAATTCAGATTTGGGAGGCTCGACTTCACCCTCATTGTGACGCGAGACGGTGTTGTCGTGGAAGGCCATTGTGCCTTGACTGTCTGGAAACAGACTTGCTGGAAGGCTCGGGGAGCAAAAACAGGAAATAGTAAGAGGTGATAACAAAAGATTCTTTCTGACATGGAAGTCTGGATGACACCTGGGCAGTTTTATCTTTGCGCAACAGTTGCACGCACCTCGGCACTCACATATCCAGTTCTTCAGGAAAGCAATTAGCGGGTGCTGTTCAGTCTCACTGAGGTAATCAGACCTCAGCGGTGAAAGGTAGGAGCTATAGCACCAGGAAGGAAGCCTTGGATCTTGAGCTGGGCCGGTCTCGGCTTGTCTTGCGAACAATGATCAATAAGCACGCAATGCTCCCGAGACGGCAAGGCAACCTCAACCCCCACACCCGGAAGCCTGGTAACTTGGCGATAGCGCCACCCGCGCCGTTGTGTCGTCTTGAACCCTTGTTCACAACCGGTCGTTATATCCGGTGAGCATGAGGACTCGGGCCCGGATTTACCTTCCACTTCTGGTTTTGACGTGTACCAGGCTTGCGGTAGGATTGGGCATGGTAAAGCCTGTGATGGTGACACAAGCAAGGTGATCCGGGCTAAAATGACGATATAATACCAGATCCGCGGAACCGAATACGTTGAACATTGACGACCGAACACACCACGGCTACCTGGTTAGGTACTTGGGTAGGTACCGAATTCTCCTGGGTGCGTACTATCGTCGGGAGCTCACAGAACAATCCACCCCATCCGAAAGAGGCCTTCTTTGACAGTAAATAATTGAACATTCATAGGTTTCAAATTTCTCGACAATCATGCAATTCATACTACGAGTAATCTAGGGTAGATCCCACCAACTCTCATGCAGGTCCTTCAGATTCACCTCCCCCGGTAATCGCAAGTATGAGGTCATGTCCGAGTTCTCATCTGCCTCCTTGCTTGTCCAGCCATTCCCGAAATACCATGCAAACCGATTGCCCTCAGGCCCGAGATACGTGTACTCCCAGTCCTCCCATCTGGGCTCTCTTCTCACAGCCGTGACATGGCCTGCGCTTCCTGGCCAGATGCCGTGGATTCTACCGCCTGGACGCCCGCCATTGTACCAACTGCTACAATTATCACTAAGAACAGTCGAGGTAAAAAAGGCATCAGAGTACTCGACGAACTCATCAGCTGCTCTCCTGGATGGCTGGATGCTCTTGATCCCCTCTCTTGCTACCTTCCTCAGGATCTTGGCGAAACACACCAGTTGGACCTCGACGGAATGCGGGACAGTACCCGACGGACCTGTTCCGTGGGGACCATGGACGAACAGCAAGTTGGGGAAGCCCGGGGTGGCGAGACCAAGATAGGTGTACGGGAAGCCATAGCCAGTCTTTGACTCTGGATCCCAGAGCTCCCTCAACTCTGTCCCATCCTGTCCCTTGATGGGGAATGGTGTCACCATGTCCACGTTCGCACCCGTCGCGCAAAAGACAGCATCGACCTTCCTTTCTCTGCCATCCACTGTGACGATTCCATCTTCTGTGAACCTCGCGATCCGCGAAGTGATGTACTCGACATTATCTTCCGAGATGGCCTCCAGGTATCCCGGCCCTGGTGTCAGGCGTCTGCAGTTTGGTGAAAAGTCTGGAACGATGTGCTCCAACAACTCTGGCTTCTTCTTCAACCTCTGCTTCATGATCTCGATGAACCTTTCCCGAAGATCAATGTTCGTCTCTGACCCCCTGAAGAAGGCGGAGAACCTCCTCCAGTACTTGTCTTCCAGTTCTTTTCTGAACTTGAGGTACGCCGTCGGATCCCTCGCAAACAACTTCTTCTGCTCCTCAGAATAAGGCTGAGGACCAGCAGTCCGTTCATCACCCGCCCAGCTGCCTGCAATCCAAGTCTTGTTTCTCGCATAATGATCCAACTGCTTCACCCTCTTTTGCAGATTGGCCACCAGCTGAATCCCAGAGGCACCATTCCCAATCACCGCCACAGTCTTGCCGTCAACATCAAACTCCCCATCCCAATGTGATGCGTGTCTCAGGTGGCCCTTGTACGACTCGATCCCTTCGTAGTCTGGCAGCTTCCAGGCGTTGAACCGCCCAATGGCGTTCAAGACAAAGTCGAACTCTTCGACCTTTGGTCCTTCCTCCTCTTTGTGTTGGGTGCTGACTTTCCAGACTGACTTGCCCGCATCCCACTCGAGTGACTGGACTCTGGTGCCGAATCGTGCGAGCCGGTAGACATCGTGCTTCTTGGCGACGGATTGCCAGTAGTCTCTGATCTCGCCGCCGGGGGCGAACTGGTCGGACCAGTCGGTTTTGGGCTCGAAGGTCGATTGGTAGACGTGGGAGGGGATGTCGCAACGGACGCCGGGGTAGGTGTTTTCGAGCCAGGTGCCGCCCTGTTGGTCAGGTCACGGGTTAGCACTTATCTGGGAGGAAGGCATTTACAAGAACACCTCATCTTGGGACTTACAAAGTCGTCGTTCTTCTCAAAGATGGTCAGTTGGATGTTGGGGACTTTGGCAGGAAGCAAGATGCCAGCTGTGATTCCCGCTAGACCACCGCCGATGACAGCTACTTTGAGGGCACGGGGCTGGTCAATGAAGCGGTCGACGAGGGAGATTCGGGACTTTGGGTATGTAGAGATCCGCTGGGGAATCGTTATGGTGGAAGGGGGCAGCCCTGGTGAGGTTGCTGGGGTATAGTGGTCTGAATGGGAGTCTGAGTTGGTGTCGCGATCTGACGAAGACAGCTCGGGAACCTCCAGGGCGGAGATTGACAAGTTGGACAGTTTCTCCGTAGCGTTGATGGCCGCTACGGAGTCTGGGAGGGTTGTTATGGTGGCCATGATGTTTGGGTGTCTAATTCAACGAAGTCAACAAAATCGAAATTGCACCACAAAGAAGCACCCGATGCGCTACAGGCTCTCTAATACCTGCTACCAAACCCTCGCGGACAGGTGCACACCCTCCATCACATCTCCAAGGCCCTCTATGCCACCATCATGCAGTCACAAATGTCGTGATCTGATTCCCCGGCCCCCGCCTTCGCTCTCTTCACGCCAGCTTCCCGATAACCCTCTCCCGGAAGCCGACCGGCAACATGAACAATAACACCATCCGCGGGGTCAATGCCATCATGCCTCTGTACCAGCCTCCTGCCCTGTTCGTTGTCCCCCACGCTACTCGTTGATCCACAGCATCAAAGATCCCGCCTCCTTATTCCCGGACTCCATCACCAGGTACCAATTGGAAGGATGACAATAATTCTTGGGAGTGCAGTGACACCAACGACAACTTCAATTGCGCCATGTTGTGTCACTTTAGCATGCTTTTAGAGGTTCCACTCCGGTGTTTACTATGCAAAAAGGGGGTCGGCTGGTAGATCGAATTGATAACGGGGTACGGGGTTTGGTGCCGATTAGCGTTGGATCAGGATGGTGTGATTGACGCGCGGTTGAGCTTAGAGGACTAGCATAGGCGGGTCTTGGCTTTATGGGGAGTTCATCGGAGGCAGCGAGGATGAAAGTTTTGTTGTGCATTCACAATCTGCTGTGTCAGTGAGCTTTTCAGTAGTATGAAGTCCAGTTCCAGTCTCGATGTAAATATGGGGCAAAGAATAAAAAGTGTTGGGGGCCATTCAGGGGTAATCACCATGGGTAAAACCCTAACCCTTCCCAGCAATGGGATACTCGAGCACCACTGCTTTGGCATCCTTCCACGTTGAGGTACTTGGCTGTGGTAAAATCCCATTGTGATGGGAATTTCCAAGCTTCATTCATCACATATTGCCGGAACAATCTGTGCAAACAGTCGCTAACCTCTCCACAAGCCAAACATCCCGCCTTTCGGTGGTAGAGGGACCAATCTCCAAACCACCCCATCCCGAGCAACAGTTTTGTTCAATGGTTTAATGGTCGTGAATCTCGAGCAGATTCGTGATCCTGCAAAAGGCTGTCGCCACAGAGCCGTAGTCCCTGCACCATCCAATAGTGACAGTCGACTTGGGCTTGCAGCTGGTAAACCCCAGTTTCCTGGGACCCTTTACGTTACCGAACATTATGCTACATGATCAGAGAAAAGTGATCGCCGACTTAAAGGTGATGTCGTCCGCATAACCACGCATCTCTTCACCTGTCAAAGCTGTAAGAAGCCGTTTCCTGTCAAGTCCAGACCGTTATTGCCAACGGTGACCCATTCCATTGGGGCTTGACGTCGATCCTTTCTATCCAGCCCCAGCAGTCAACATGACAACCAAAACCTCATCACCAGAGAAGCGAAAATGGTACCAGATACAATGGTTCCAGCCGCAAGACACGCCTCGCGAGAGGAAACTTATCAACAAGCTCGATCTCCTGATTGTGCCCTACGCCTTTTTGGCATATTGGGTCAAGTACATGGACCAATCCAACCTCAGTATGCCTTCTATCACTGCCTCAAGCCCGAGTTATACTCACTCCTACTAACACGACACAGACAACGCCTACGTCGCCGGCCTGAAAGAAGACCTCGGCTTCCAAGGCAACGAGCTGGTCCAGCTCCAGACAATGTACATCATCGGCGCCGTCCTCGGTCAAATCCCATTCATGTTCCTCTTCACCTACGTCCCCATGCACTGGGTCATTCCATTCCTCGACGTCGCCTGGGGCATCTTCACTCTGCTGCAGTACAGAGTGACGGGCTTTGCCGAGCTGGCCGCCTACCGGTTCCTCGTCGGGTGGTTCGAGGCGGCCTTCTTCCCGGCCATGCACTACATCTTTGGGGCTTGGTACCGGAGTGATGAGATCGCTCGGAGAGGTGGTGTTTTCTACCTTGGGCTGACGCTGGGAACGCTCACCGCGGGGCTGATCCAGGCTGGCGCGAGCCAACGTCTTGAGGGAGTCAAGGGGTTGGCGGGGTGGAGGTGGATGTACATCATTTGTGCGCTCATCACCATTCCGATTGGCATCATTGGGTATTTTGTTCTCCCCGGGACACCAGACAGGCCGAACGGATTACTGTTGTCAGAGGAAGATGTCGCTGTTGCCAAGGAGCGTCTGCAGAGAGATGGCCACGTCACCGAGGGAAAGTTCTCGTGGAAGGGACTGGCCAAGATTGCAAAGACGTGGCACTTTTGGGGGTTGATCTTGTTTGACGTACTCTTCTGGAATGGAAGCATAAACACTTCGACCGGTGGCTATCTTCTCTGGATCAAGAGTCTGGGGAGGTTCTCCAAGGCGAGGGTGAACGAGCTTGGCACCATCTCGCCGGCGCTGGGTATGTTTTACACGGTGGCGATCTGCTTCGCTTCGGATTTGGTGTTGGGACCGGCGTGGGCTATCACGGTGGCTCATGTCTGGAATATCATTGGTTTGATCATTCAGGTTATCTGGGAGGTGCCGGAGGGTGCGTTGTGGTTTTCCTTCATGACGACTTACAGCGCTGTGGCTATGAGTTCGGTATTGTACGGATGGGTCAACAGTCAGCTCAAGGCAGCCCCAGCGGAAAGAGCATTCACGTTGGTTCTTATCAACACTGTTGCTCAGAGCACTACGGCCTGGACGCCTCTTTTGGTCTTCAAGACGGTTGAGGGGCCGAGATTTACCAAGGGTTACTCTTTCGTTTTGGCCAACGCCGTTTGTTTGATTGGCATGGCGCATGTGTTGAGGATATATCTTGCTAAAAAGGAGTAAGTTTTCGAGAGATAACCTCATGAACCGAGGCTAACACTCTGCCACAGCGCCAAGAGAGCAGACGCCGAATCTGGGTCAACGACGGGGACATCACTGGCCGAGGGCAACAAGGCGGCTGAGAAGATTTGAGACGCAGTATTCGATTTGTTATGTATCTCCAACTCATCTTCCACAGTTCCTGGTCGAGCAAACAGTATTCTCGTGAATATACCGAATCTCACCCGACTCCACCCTGATCAAGTTGTTCGTCTGCGTGCCCGGATGTCTCGGGATAGCAGCGTCGAGAAAAGGGAACAGATGGAAGATATCCACCGCGCCCAATTCCTCGTCAATTGTGTACCGTTGATTGCTGACGTTGAACGGGGGCGGGAAGTTGAGGAGGCAGTTGCTGGTGATGTAGAAACCTCCCTCAAGACGGGCGCAGTTCTTGGCAAAAACAGGCTTGACGGTATGGTTGCCCCATGCATCGATGTACGCGTCTCCCGCTGCTTTGAGAGCCTCCCGAGATTCACGCTTTTCCACTGGGACAGGGGCCCAGCTTTCCTGTCGATTGTAGATCAGGGACCCAGTCGCGTTGAACAGCCAGTCGCCTGTGTCACACACGATTGAGTCGATGTGTGTAACCTTGCTGTCGGTGAAAGCAAGCCTTGTGCCAATGACGTAGGGATGTTCTGTGGTGGCGACGATTTCGGTGTATGAGGCGCATTGGGTGGTGTCGTAGATGCTGAGGTTGAAGTCGATCTTGATGCCTTGCGACAGGACCCCTGTGGTGATGTTCACAAGAGCGTCGTTCTCGTAGTAGTCGACATCGCTCGATAGTGTCGAGAAGGTCGGCTCTCCAGCAGTGAGTGCATCCAGGTATTCTGCCGTTGCAGCCTTCAGGAAGTCTCGGGTGCAGGGAGTTTGGCCCAGAACTGGCAAAGCCAGGGCGATGCTGGTAAAGAGGAGAGAAGGCAACATGATGGCGGTCGAGACGCTAGAAGCGGTTACTGTCTCTTGGTGAAGCTCAACATGTTGAAGAATCACTTCCCCATACTTGAATTTGTACATGGCAGGAGGTTGTTCTTTGGGACCAAATGAGGGGGTGGTCATGACGAGTGCCGTCCCGTTGAGATTTAGCCGTCATGTATATGAGAATTCGGCGTTAGAAAAGCAGCATCCTTACCAGGAGGGGCACAACGGCAAATGGGATTGCTCAATCATTGTTGTTTAAAGCCGCCATAAACCCTCTGATCATCCGGTGAGGGGAGGGAGTCGTGCATAGTCCCTGAACTGCCGAGTTCACAATACAGAGCTTCTAGGGTCATGTCAGTATGCGCGAGTGTTGACAAGCTTTCAGGGGCTCAGGGGTTTTTTGACAACTGGAGGACACGGACCATACTATCGTCTTGGGGGGATGACGTCGGTTGACTTGGTAACAAATTGCGAAAGTTTCCCCGTCGTCAGCAAACGGGCAAACCAGGGGCGCGGAAGCCGGGCGACCCGGCCCCGATCGCTGACAGGGCTGAAGAAGGGCAGGCTGGAGCAGCAAACCTGGATCGTCGCAAATCGAATCCTTCGTCCAAAGCCCGGCATCTTGGCACCTCAATTTCGCCAATCTCCACCACTTATCTTATCGGCCCCCATTTGCTGCAACAACGAGGCCCAGTACCACCACCAAGAATGGCCCGCAGGTCTACCAAACATTGCGTTCCTCGAGCCGCATGACCAACTTGGGCATCTACAATGCTAATAATCCGAGGTCGAAAACTCGAGTCCGAATCGCCGCCACCACCGTCCCCTCCGGGCACTGGGGGTCTCTTCGTCGGCCACCCATGAATGTGGGAAGGATTTTGGCCTAGTGTTTCAAAAGTCGCCGTCGGTGCCAATCGCTGCATGTGGTGAGCGCTTTCCTCTCTCAGCAACGCGTCTTGCTGTGCCGCAGCTAGTGGCACTGTTTTGGGCATGTTAACCGTTGAGTTTGGACGCCGAGTATGCCCAGAGACTCCAGATCGGCCCTAGCGCACACTGTGCAACGGTTTAGACCACCAAAGATGTGCAAGACAAGCAGGGAAGCAGGGGGCGGAGTTTGGGGCTTGTCTTGAACTCAACATTGACGGCCAAGAACTCCAGATTTGTCGGCGAGCCACTCACGGTGCGACAGAAGGTGCTGCTTTTTTCTCCCTTGCCCTCACTCCCCATGGAGCTTCTTCCTCATCTCTCTCCTCTTCCACCTTGATGGTTGAAGAAACCTAATGTTGCCCAACTCACTCTCAACATACTGATAGCTTTTTGAGTGCCAATGAGCCTCCGCGGTTCAGAGTCATCTGATATTTGCAGTTCGGATCTGGGGAGGAATCCAAGTGACCTGGTGGTCACAAATCATTGACACGATGTCGGGAATCCTTCGGTCAAAATATCGAACGGCACTTCCGCTCTTCCTTTCAGTCTTTCAAGGCCTGGCCGAGGCAGTGTCACCTGTCTCCATCAAAGGAACAAAGTTGTACGATGAAAGCGGCGCTCAGTTTTTCCTCAAAGGTACTCCCTGTTGCCCATTCCATCTTGCTCTCGGACTAACATGATCCAGGCACGGTATATGTTGCTGGGGATAATCGCAATGATCCTTTATTGAACACGACCCAGTGCCAGATAGATGCAGAACATCTAAAGAATGTTGGCGCCAATGCAGTCTACATTTACAGCATTGATGTCTCCAAGCTCGGTCAGCATCGAGGCTGCATGGAGGAGTTCGACAAACAGGGAATTTATGTCTGGCTTCAGCTGGGACAGCTTCCCATGGTTCTGTCTAGGGTTTGTTTTTCTGACTCGTCAATGTTGGTAACAATTCACGTATCTAACACAGTTTCTTCAGAGCGATAACACTCCCAGATGGGACCTCGGCTTCTACAACACCTGGACCTCAATAATCGATTCGTTCTCCGAGCACGATAACCTCTTGGCTTTTGGAATCGGGCAGGAAACGATCAACGGCACGTCCGTCACAACATTGGTGGCCCCCTCTGTGAAGGCCGCCGCCCGTGATCTGAAGCTGTTCCGGGACAAACGAGGATACAGACCGATACCCATCAGCTACACTGCCGGAGACTTTGAACAATATCGTCTTCTGACAGCTCAGTATCTCACCTGTGGGCCCGCCGAGTCTAGCGTAGACCTTTACGGCATCAACATCTTCAACAACTGCTCTGACGACAAGCTTGACCGTCTGCGGTCCGAGTTCTCCAACCATCACACCCCGGTCGTATTCGCCGAAGATGGCTGTTTTCCAGAGACCCGCGAGTTTTCCGAAGTCCAGACTTTCTTTGGGGAGTCCGAGTTCTCACGAATCTTCTCTGGCATGAACATCTACCAATGGGGACGCAATGAGTTCGGATTTGCTCTTGTTGTCTATGGTGACGAGGCCGACCGAAACCTCGGCCAACCCGATACATTCTTGCCAGCATACACATCTCTCCAGCAGGTTTGGAGCGAAACCGTTCCCCAGTCCACCTCCCGAGATGCCTATACCTTTTCATCGACACAACTACCTTGCCCGACAGCTAACCCCCAGGTGGGCTGGTTGGTGGATAGAGCTGCTGCATTGCCGGTGATATCGGGATTAGACATCAACACCGTGACCGCCCGTACGAGACGAACCAGACCAACGACGTCCACCTCAGCAACGGCAGTGCCTACTGAAAGCGGGGACAACTCTAGGGACAACTCTAGGGACGAGGAGGTCCTCGCCAGTAGTGGCATGTCCGCAGGCGCGATTGCCGGGATGGCCATCGGTATTGTCGCCGCCGTTGTTGGTGGAGCAGGTGTTGCCTTTTGGTTTTTGCGAAGACGGAAATCTCGTCAAGGGGAGCCCGATGACCACGACGGCCCTTATGAGAAAGCTGCGGCTGACTCTGATCGTCTCTCAACTGCCAAGACTGAGCTGCCTGACCAAGAGAGAGCTGCAAATGAACTTGAGGGCAGGTTCCACCATCATCAACTACCAGTAAAGACGGATTGGAAGTACCCTCTCGAGGCTGGTAGTAAACCTGTCAGTGAACTCCCTGATGGAGCAGGTCGGCCTGGAAATCATTTTGAGTTGGAGGGGAGCCCAGTGCATGGGCCGGGGTACAACCCAGGAGCAGAGTTGCCTGCGCCTGCACCTGTACCGAAGTAATGAAACTTGACAAGACGCGTCAATCTTTGTTTGTTTCAATTTTGCACACCAACATTTTCTTTCTTTTCCTTTCCGTAAATAATAGCCTACTTTACTTTGTATCCCCAACTTGTACAAATAAAACCCTTTGAAGAAAATAGCGCCCCGAGGAATGTGCACAACCCAAACAAACAAACATTGCCCCTTTTTAACCGCTAAACGACAGCTTGACAAGCGCGTCTCGAACTAACAAAACATTACACCCGCACAACCAGCTTGCCACCACTGATTTCACCCTTCCTCATCCGATCCAGCGCCTTGTTGATGCTGCCTAACCCAGACTCCACGTCAATAATCTCTGGCGGCTGCACCAACCCTTCCTTCAGCAACCTCTCCAACCAACTAACCAACGCCTCACCCACCGCCGGCACCTCATGGAACAACTTGATGGGCACAGTATGGAAAAGCGTCCCCTCCGGCGCCGTCTGCTTAGGCAAGCCCGTCAACCCAATCAAATGCGCACTCAACAACGTCGAGTCATGCGGCGTCGACGGCGGGCTCGGAGGCGCCTCACCCTCTTTTAAGAGTGGCTGCTCACCACCACCACCCAGATTATCCGGCGATAAAGCCTGCAGCAGACTCGTCGCCGATTCCCTTCCGCGAGTATCGATCCCGAACCTCAACTTGCCCTTCAGATTCCCCTTGATGATCGCTACCGCTCTTTCCGGGTCGTGGCTGTCGACCAGCAAGTCGGTCCTGATAGCCTTGTGGTTCGCCAGCCGGAGTCCGTGCTTGGCCTTGTCCACCACGGCAACGGTCTTCAACCCTGCCAGCTTGGCCAGTTGGATGGTGAGGTTGGCGGAGGTGGACGATCCGCCCCAGACGGCGAGCCAGTCCCCCTTTTGGGCGCGCTCATGGGAGCGGATGCCATCTAGGCACTCGGCGCGGATGTCCTCTGCTATCCTGTCGGCGGGGAGGTCGCGGACGAGGGAGTGGAGGTCTGGTCCGTCGAGAACGTGAGAGAAGTCAAGACCGGCGCAGACACCCAGGGCGAGGGCTGCAGCGACAAAGGCGACGCCGAGGGTGGAACCTTCTTCGATGGAGAGGGATGGGGGGAGGCGTACGGTGTTGTAGTCGAGTCCGACGACGTATTCTTGGTAGGCCGCCTTGCGGAGGTCGCGGTAGTCGGTGGAGATGACGAGGACGCGATCCTTTTCCTGAAGGCGGGTGGAGGAGGAGGAGGGGGCTCGTATTACTGTGCCGGCGAGCTCGCGGCCGGAGATGTAGGGGAGGGTGGGGATGGCGAAGTTGAAGTCACTGATTTGGTGTCAGTGAGACCTTCAGATTAGGCAGACAGAACAAGATGAACTTACGGAGCCTTCCAGTCGATGGGGTTGAGACCAATGGCCTGGGTGCGGACCAAGACTTCGTGTTCGTCTTGGAGTTGTGGGACTGGGTAGTCGTCTGTCAACTCGTAGGGTTGCCGTGCAGCATGCAACAGCAGGACCGTCTGGGTTTCTGGTGGAGGGGTGAGGGGTTCATCTGGCCGGACTGGGGCTTTCTCTGCCTCTGTGAGGTCGAGACTGTCAAGCTTGGGGCTTGATAGCGACTTTCTGAACTTGTGAAGAGACATTTTTCGGAGGAAGGACGTTCCACTCATTGTGTCTCTCGAGCTGCTGTAGGCTGGCACCGGCAGAGCTTGTCTCTGATCAAAGAAACCAGTACGACTCGACTTTGAGCTGCCGCGGTAGGGTAGGCAAGATAAGGGATGTTGAGAAGGTGATGTCAGCACGGGTAGTACCGCAAAATCCGACCGAGATTTGTCAACTTAAGTAGTCCAAAGACACAACTACGCGCTCAGATTGCGCCATCATGGTATTTGTATCTATTGGTCTCTCTCTCTCTGGGTCTCAGATCTGGATGTCCACTTGGTGTCACAGCCTCGACACACCCCCACACAAACTGCAAAGAAACACCAAATCCCACCATCTCCACAGATTAACGGGAATAAATCCAAGATTCACCTGTCATCTCAGCTTTCGGGATGGCCTCCGGTCCGGGGGTGGTCTAAGGTGGACTTGGCGACGAGGCGGCCGCTATGAGCATCATTCCCCACGTCAATTGCGCCATCGCCTCCCGGCTCCGGGACCCATCCAACAGCCACGGGTCCTGCCGATCCACATTCGGGCCCATCCACGGCGATGGCGGCATGATGTGATGCCCTTTGGTGCCGTCCATATGTAGGCCCTGCCTGCAGCTTGCAGACAATGCCGACATATCTCCAGGATTCCCGCACGGCGTGATAAGCAAGCAACCAGCCTCTCAACCAAGACACTCACTATCCTCTTTGGACGCATCTCGCTGGCACCTCTCATCCCTCACCATGGCTGCTACCACCCCAGCTGTTCAGACCAGGCAAAAAAAGCCACTCATCGTCAATGCATTCGTTGAAATGTGTACGTATTCATTACCGGAATCAATCCCACTTGCTTGCATGAAAGAGGCACAGAAGACCCAGCTCAGCTCAACTGAACGCTTGCTAATGCTTCTGTTGGATTTCAGGCAGTGGGCACCAGTCCCCAGGACTTTGGCGGCACCCTGACGATGAGTCCTGGAAGTTCAATGATCTTGACCATTGGGTTGAGCTTGCCAAGTTGCTAGAGGAGGCCAAGTTCCACGGCATTTTCATTGCTGATGTTTTGGGTGAGTAAACAAGCCCCCTTTTCCAACCCCTGACTTTGAACACAAGCAAACGACACTGACACAACCGCAACAAAATAGGTGGTTATGATGTTTACAAGAATTCTCTGGACCCTGCTGTCATCAGCGGCGCTCAGTGGCCAGTGAACGAGCCTCTCTCCGTGGTGCCAGCCATGGCGGCGGCGACCAAGAACATTGGTTTCGGCGTCACCATTTCCACCACCTACGAACAACCGTACCATCTTGCCAGACGTCTTGCCACAGTCGACCATCTCACCAAGGGAAGGTCAGTTATTTTTGCCCCTCTCACCCACCCTCTGTCTCCAAACTAACACCACCTCCAGACTCGGCTGGAACGTCGTAACCTCCTACCTCGACTCCGCCGCCCGCAACATCCACGGCAAGGCCACCCAGCTCGCCCACGACGACCGCTACGCCCAGGCGGAGGAGTACATGAAGGTCATGTACAAGCTCTTCCAGTCCTCCTGGCGCGACGACGCCGTCATCCTCGACCGCGAGAGGGGCATCTACACCGACCCTGCCCTCGTCAGAGAGATCAACCACAAGGGCAAGTTCTTCGACGTCCCCGGCCCCGCCATCACCCAACCCTCCCCCCAGCGCACCCCCTTGCTCCTCCAAGCCGGCACCTCCCGCGCCGGCAAGATCTTTGCCGCTCAGCACGCCGAAGCCATCTTCACCTCCGCTCACTCCCCGGCCGTCTGCGCCAAGAGCATCACCGAGATCCGCGAGCTAGCTCGTACTGAGTTCGGCAGAGACGGGAACAAGATCAAGGTTCTGGCTTTGGTCACCCCAATTCTGGGAAGGACAGAAGAGGAGGCGCAGGCTAAACACGCCGAGTACCGCAAGTACGCCTCGACCGAGGGTGCCCTGGCTTTGTTTGGCGGTTGGACAGGCATCGATCTTGATCAGTACGGTGACGATGAGGAGCTGAGAGAGGTCGAGAGCAACGCTGTCAAGTCTACTGTCACTGGGTACGCCAAGTTTTCGCCGCAAAACTCCAAGTGGACGAAGCACACTGTTGCTGAGCATGTTGCTATTGGTGGGAACGGGCCGATCATTGTTGGTACGCCCGAGCAGGTTGCCGATGGGTTGGAGAGGTGGGTGGAGGAGGGTGGGGTGGACGGGTTTAACTTTGTGAGTTTGTTCTTGCTTATTGGTGAATAGAGTAACAGAGCTGACAGGTGACACAGGCTTACGCTCTCTTCCCGCAATCCTTCAAGGATATCATCGAGCTGCTTCTCCCAGAGCTGCGGAAGCGTGGTCTTTTCTGGGATGACTACGCCGTCCCAGGCGGCACATATCGCGAGAACTTCTACGGTGAGCCGGGACAGAAGCACCCACTACCTGAGCACGTTGCTGCCAAGTTCCAGTGGAGGGCTGGTGTGCCAGCGGAGGAGCACCAGATTCCGGAATAACTGGGGAAAGTTCTCGATATCTTGATATACAGAAGAGACATATACACACTATGATGATCCCATCCTGCTCCGGTCCATCTGTGCATCCAAGTCCCGAAAGGACTTTGCGTTATCATGAGGCATAAAGTAATAGTTAAAAGGGGCTATTACTATCCTTTTAAGCCTATTGACCACCCTCTAAGACCCATTATTGTTTTTGAAGCGCTATTAACAATCTTTTAACGCCTATCAACTATCTTAAAACACCTCTTAACTATCTTTGAAGGTATATTTAATATCTTTAAAAACATATTAACTATCTTTTAAGGCGTATGAACGATCTTTAAATGTATACAGATTATCTCTCAAGGCCTATCAATTCACCTTTAACGTCTATTCATTACCTATATCTCAAGGCATACCAGCTATCTCCCAAGCCTCCCTTGACGGGCAAAGATGGAGGTCTAGGCAGGCATAACCTTAAAACCCTGTGGCTTTGCCTCTTAACTCGAAAATATAAGGCTATCATATCTGATTCATTCTATACATTACATCTCACCACTTCACTCTCCAATTCCACCCTTTTACTCGAACTCTGACCCAAAAGAAACACCCAAATGCGCCAACATAACTGGCAATAGCAAACACAAGTGGTCTCCAATAAGCCCTTCTATCCGTCTCTCCTCCCATGTCTACCAGGCCGCCGGCGATAGGTATTCCTGTCAAACATGCCAGGCTGGCAAAGGTGTAGGAAGTGGCGTAATACCGACCATAATCATGCGTCTCGCACAACTGGCCCAAACAAATGGGCACCAACGTGATGTTGGAGCCACTGACAAGACCAAACAAGACTGCAAACCCCGTTATCAGTCCAGCACCACCACCTCCATCTTGGTCGAGCGCATCGGGGAGCCAGAAGCAGGCGACAGACACGAGGCAGATAGCAATGGACACAACCATCGTGTTGTAGCGACCTGCTTTGTCGGCGATGTACCCAGGCAGATATCGCCCAATACAAGACGCCCCATTGATGATGGCAAGAAGCTGGTACGCGAACGCTGCATCGCCTCCAGCGTCAGCATCCTCGGCCAGCCCCTGACGAGCGAGATAATAGCTTGGTATGTATGACACCGGGACAAAGTACGCCCACTCGATGAAGAAAACCCCAGCAGTCGTAAATGCCATCGCTCCTGTACCATCAAGAAACATGCGTGGGTTGGGTAGCATATCTCGCCACGTAGAGGATGCCTTGGCCTGTCTGATCTCAAGACGACTTCGACAAAGGAGCACACTGGCAACGCAAAGTACGAGCAGCACGAAACCGACAATTCTCATGGCCCATGCCCATCCGACCTTGGGCACCAGTGACTGCATCATCAAGGGCCACATGACACCCCCCAGTGCGCTCCCCACAAAGGCAAACCCACTGGCTGTCCCTCGCCGCTTGTCAAACCAATGTGAAATGGCCCCGATAGCAGGTGTGAAGAGAAGGGAACACCCAGTGCCGGTGAGGATGGAGAAGGCAAGGATGAACTGGTAATACTCGGTGCACTGAGCGGTGGTAAAGATGCCGACAAGCAGACAGACAGTCCCAAGAGCCATCAGTCCCTGGGGACCGTGTCGGTCGAAGACGGGGCCGATCTGCACGCCGCAGAAATAGGAGACAAAAACAAAGATGCCAAAGATCCACCCGATGGCTTGGTTGGAGTAAGTCGGCAGTACAGTCGTTGCGACGAGGGCCTGGAACATGCCGACTGAGTTGACGAGTCCCATGCCACAAGTCATGGCACACCATGAACCAAAGGCCACGCTCCAGGCTTTGAAGCCGCCTTCGGGGTAGGTGATTTTCTTGGGGTCGACATTTTGATCTTCCGAGTCTTCTGGTGTGTTGATGGGTTTCCCAGCCGCAGGAGGCCCTGGCGTGCTCATGGTGCTGGCCGCAGTCGGCGGGAGGGGGGATCAGGTCGGGTGCCTGATTGGTAATATTTCCGGAGAAGCAATAGGTGCCAGGCTCAGATACTTTCCTGTTGAGCTTGATGGTCAATCTCATGTGAGGTAGGAAGGTGCGAACATTGAAGGTGCTCACTCACTTTGTTGACAAACACCCTCATGATCGATTGCGTCATTGGTCAAACCGATACCACATCGGCAAGAAAGAGCATCGACTGTCCAAACCAGTCGGCGGAATAGACTCAGTGATTATTGAGAGGATGAGCAGAAATTCGCGCGGTTATGGTGTTGAATAACTGGCATTTTCAGGGAATCCCGAAAGCTCGCATGTTTTCAAGGTAACAGTAGGTCAGGTTCACGGCACTCGATGATTTAGGCCGCGGCCTTTGACCATGTTGATCATGACGATCCACCGCATCCCATCGAGATCTCTTTCTGTAAGTAAGAAGATGGAAATAGCACCAATCAGAGACACAACTACGCGATCAGTTACAGGTCTATACTGACTGGTATCGAGTATTTAAGGTCGACTGTACCGCGATGAAAATGCCTCTCTATCTTGCCATCAGGCAGGCAGACATCTTCAGGAATCACTTGTTCCATTTTTTTACGACTTAAGAGATTTCATTCTCTCGCAAATTCAACACCATGGCAGCTACCACTCTTCCTGCATTCAACACGCTCGTTGCTGAGTCTATCTCGCAACACAGCCAGATTCCACCTGAGCAAATCATCGTCCTCGACAACTCAGACAAATACTGCCCGGACGGTATCAAGACCGACCAATCTCAAGACGAAGAAGGCGAAAGCCTAGCCGCCATTTTCGGCACCATGGCCAGTCTCAACAAGGGTGCTCTCCTGGACAAGAACCTCTGCACTGGCAACGGCGGCCACTCCTTCCGCTCCGCTCTCCTGAGCGCAACAGACGAGCTCGCCAACCTCGCCCAAGGCCGCAAAGTCCGTTATGTCGAGCTCGGCCCAGAGCCATTCAAATCAAGCGTCATCATCACCCACCTCATCAGCTCGGGCGTTCAACTCTCCCAGTACGTTGGCATCGACATCAACCCCGAGTCCGAACTCACCATGCGTGCTGCCCTCGAGCCCATCATCGGCCCCGATCGGTTTGCCTACCTCGTGGCCGACTTTTACAAGACCTCGGCCGACGACCTCCCACCTCTCCCCGGCTCTGACAAGGAAGGCGAGACCATCACAGTCATGACCAACCTCGGCTTCCAAGAAGGCAACGACCTACCCTCCCGTCTCGGGCCCATGCTCTCCCGCCTGACGCGTCCAGGCGACCTCTTGCTGTCAGAAATGCAAGTCTTGCCATCCTCCGCCCCATCATCAGACGCCTCCGACAGCGAAAGCGACAGCGACGTCAGCACCGCCAGCATAACCGACTCCAAGCTAGTCGAGGAATTCTACCACCATCCCGAGATGCTTAAGTTTTCCTCCCTTGTCGGCAAGAAATTTGATCGGAACTTTGATCTCTCCCCCCAATCAAGTCCCAGCTCCAGCTCGGAGGATGTTGGTGGTGGTGGGGCAAGCAGCAATGATTACGAGTACATTTTCCGGCTCGTCCCGCTTCAACTCTCAAATGTGGGAGAGGTGGCTGTTGCGACAACGTTGGTGTCGTTGCCGATTCCGGGGGGGAAGGGGAAGAATTATGTTCTGACGAATAGCTGCATCAAGTACACGAGGGAGCAGTTTGCCAGGGCGAGGGAGACGCAGGGGAAGTTTGGAGTCAAGGGGTGGAGGGAGACGGGTGACGGGTCGGTTGTTTTTCAGATCGCGGAGAGACGTCACTGATTTTTTTTTTCTGTGTTTTTTCCTTTCTTCAGATCCTGTTTGGGATGGCTGAATATCTCGCTGGAAGAGATGGTTTGGTGTATATGCATCAAAATCTGTAATTCAGGGGTAGATCTAGAAATGCAGCTCTTTTATCATGCCAGTCAGAACTTTACCATGCCGTGTAAGGTGCTCATGTCAGCATTGTCTGAGCCTTCATAGAGGGGGGAGGGACAGGTAGGGTACCATCCGTCGTCATGACTTGCATACGCGGAGTTAGGACATACGCTATGGACAAGCAAAATAGAGCCTGCGATAAAATGTCAAGGCCTAAAAGATACTCACCATGCGTCCCGAGTATCTTTCAAGGCGTGTTCGTTATCTTTTCAGGCCTCTTGACTATCTTAAAAAGACATATTAGTATGTATGTCACAGGCCTAACACCTATCTTTCAACGCCTATTAATTTCTTTTACAAGGCATGTAAACCACTCTTAAAGCCCCTTATTCCCAGAGGTAGTCTCTACTTTTATGTCCATGACGTCCCACCCCATGCCGATCTCTCCGCTATCTGCATCGGTAAGGCCCGCTGCCGCCCTCCCGCCCCTTATACGGAAGGTAAAGCCGCTGGTGACCAACAACCCCTCCTCAACCTCAGTGCAACCCGAGCATAAATCAAGCTTAGATCTTAATCAAAGGTTCTGTCACGCCCTGGGCCGAGATGATCTCGAACACAACATCCCGGAAAGTCAATGCTGTCATCCCGTCGATCACCTTCACGTGGTGAGCTGGAATACGAACTGCACCGCCAGCAGACATGGAAAAATATCGTTACTTTTGTTACAAATCACCACACCTAGCCGAATAAATACACTAATCAAACACATATAGAAGCGAAGCAGCCAAAAATGAACCACTCCCCCTCCCTACCAACCACCCAGCCAATCTCATCTCATGGTATCACATCACTTTTTCATCCCCACATTCATCTCCCGTCCCCATCCCCAACCAATATCCTAAATATACCAACCAAAGCCATCCTTCCAACCCCCCCCCTTTCCCATTTCCCAGTCACCCAATGCCATATCCCTCCCCCATATTCCCAATCATCCGACATTACATCCCTGCCCCACCCACCTCACCATTACACAAAATTAAAAGTTATAGTACCTCGGCTCATCAAACACATGATACCGGTGCCCCCTAACTCCCTCCCCTCTAAACATCCTCGGGAACCTCCACCCCTCTGGCACCTCATGCTCCTCCACCCGTCTATCCCTTACATCCTCCGGCACACCCCAAGCAAACTTGCTGTCCTCCTCCGAGTTGGGAACCACAAACTTGGCCACCTGCAACTCGGTATCGGTGATGGTGCTCCTGCTCACACGGGCATAACCCGTCCTCCGGAGACCCTTGAACAAGATGTACTCGCACCAGCGGTCCCAGTCCGTCTTGTCCACGTCGTGCATGCCGCTCACGTCGGAGACGTACGTGTTGTAATTGCCCTTGAGGGGCTCCGTGACGAGGTAAGACAACAAAACGCTGGGGCGGTTGGTGCTGCCCATGAGCTTGGAGAGATACTCTGACTGGAGACGACGGTCCTCGGGGTCCTCTTCCTGGCCAGAGTGGAAGACAAAGACGTCGACGAGGGTTCCGTAGACGTCAAGAGTGGCGTGAATGGCAGGAGCCAGCTCGCCGACCGGGCTGGGAAGGAGGTGATGGGTTGAGTTGACGATGGGGAATTTGGACAACAGAGCCGCGCCCCAGGTGTGCTTGTTGGGACCCGGACCATAGTCGACGTACATTCCAAGGTCTTCAGCAAGGAACTGAGTGGTGTCACGGTTGCCCATGATGACGCGCTGCAGATCAGACTCCAACAAACCAATCACATCAACCTCCATCTCCTTGATAAGATCGCGCATGCGATACTCGGAAGACCACATGTCGTTGTCGAGAGAGAAGTGAATCGTCCAGATGCCAGCCGTGAAAAGGCGGTCCTTGGCGTGGTAAGGCTTGTAGTCGTTGGTAGGGAAGCGCAGGAAGTTGGCGGAGAGGAACAAGAGGTTGAGAACACCAAGAACGCCAAAATGATACTTCCTGTGGTGAGTGTTGACAGGACGGATGACACCAACCTTTTTCTTGCTGCTGCTGTTGTTTTTGGCCTGTTGGGAAATGAGATCAAAGAGCCCAATGCCGAGTGCCAGCATCATGGTGATCATGATCCAGTCAGTATGCTCCCGAACCAGCGGGCCACCAGGCACAAAGGCATAGGCGACAACCCAGACGTGGAAGAGAACCAAGAAATTGTAGATGAGGAAGCCGAGACCAAAAGTGGCCGCAGGGCTCTTCTTGGCAGCGTTGCCAATCATGGGAACAGCGATGGCCATGAGGTAGGCAGCCAAAGTCAAGCCACCGTAGTAACCACGCCATTGCTCATAGAGAGTAAGGTAGGCAGCACCAATGCAGCCCAGACCGTATGCAGTCCAGCTCGTGGCAAAACCAGGTCGGAGGACGCCGATGAGAATACCAACAGTCGTGGCAGCGATTGTGTACCAGCCATGGACATTGGAAACAGGTCCTCGGATCGGATAACCATCCCAAACCCAGAGGATCATGGTGCTGGTGTCAGAGAGAAGGGAATGCAGACCGAAGAACAGACCGCCAATCCCGATAGCAGACAGAACAGACGATCCACTCTTCTTCTCGGTCGTGTTGCCACCCTGGTGAGGGCCACGGCGAGTGAACCTCAGGGCGGCAAGAATAGCAAGGAAGAGACCAGTGGCGTTCCAGCCACCGTTCTCAGCATGCATGATGGGCCAGATGGGATTGTTTGTGTACCAAGCAAACTTGGCAACAGACGACATGAGCAGACCAATGGTCCACGCAAGGATGCGAGCCTCAAGTCTGGTGGGCTGCACAGAGTCCGAATACCAGGTAGCAGCCCAGCTGAGACAACCCATGGAGACGCCAAAGCCAACAGTAAAGAGCCGGTAAACAGGGTCCTTGACCAGATAGGCGAGAAGGCCAGCGAGTGACAGAAGGTGAGTAATGCGCTGGTTGCTAACGATGAAAGAGCGCAACGGCCTGATGGCAAGCAGGAAAGGCGAAATAGTGGTCATGACGAGGGCCTCATAGCCGGAGATGCCCATGTGCCACAAGGGAAAGTCTATCGACGTGTCAGCTACATGGTTAGTACCAAAATCTTCCAAAAGTACTTACACCAGATAACCACACCCAAGCTGGTCAAGATGGACCAGAACACAAACTGTCACTGGTTAAATGGGCACTCATAAGCGCATTGTGGACACCACTTACGCCATGGTAAACATCAGCCGCAATGTCGAGGAACTCGCCAAAGCGGAATCCGGCAGAATAGACACCACCAGTGGCCTGTTCCTTCCTAGGCGCATTGTTAGCTTACGGTGGGGGCTGACCGGTATATAAGACAGGCTTACTCCTTTTCAAGCACAGCAGTGGGCACAGAAGAGTGGTTGACTCTGCTAACTGTTTTAGAACCAGCCTTTCGACATAACATTTGGTCTTGGGTATTGTACAAGCCCATTGTACAAATGGGTTGAGGCTATCTTGGGAGCCATTGGACGTACCCCTTGCTCGCGCCCTTCACATCCCGGATTGTGATCTCGAGCGAGTCAAAGTCCAGAGCAGTCACGGCGTCAAAGGACACATCGAGGACAATCAAGGCCCATTCGAAGAAAGCGTAGATGGTGTACGCTACACGTGTTAGTGTCAGACATTTCCGTTCCGATTCGACATGACCTACCTCCCGCAACACGGTGAACCTTGTGTTGGATGAAAAAGTACACCAACGGCACCAGAGTACCGAAGAAAGCGCCCGCAATGTATTTCCTGTACTTGATCGCTTTGGCATTCGGGGGACTGAGCGCAATGCAGCCGGTTGTCCACGGAATCGTAAAGACAATGTACGAGATCATAAGAATATCGTGCCAGTCATGGTCGTCGGTAGACGTGATGTAGGTCCACCCGCCGCATGTGAGAGTTCGGATGATGCCGGACCATCCGATCAGCTTCGGTAGCGTTCGGCCGGGCTTCGCGGTCAACAGATACCATAACCCGACGAGAGCAAATCGAGGACCTGATGATGGTAGGCTCGGTGTCAGTGCCGAGCCGGACTGACCAGCCAAGGGAGAGAGGCCGTGGGCACATACCGGAGGTAATGGCAATGAACAGCATGAAGATGGACCGTTCAGGATAACGGTCACCAATGGTGGCCGACACAGAAGGGAACCATTCTTGCGGATAGCCGTACCACTCGTTCTGGACAATCTTGTGGTAGTGAAGAGCAGACCCAATGACGAGGGCGCTCAAGAAAGCCACTGGGATCCGGAGGAGCCGGGAATGGTCAGCAAAAACAAATGCTCCGTCCGATAAGGTGAATCAGGTTACACACAGGAGGCAGCGACAGTGTGCGACCAGCTCACCCACTGGCCATTAAAAGACAGGACGACGCCTGCGTCCTTGTCCTTGTAGGAGCGGGACGACGACGACGCCATTGTGGCCGTGTCCGTGTCGACGCGGCGCGGGGTTCCGGACGAGGGTTCAAGCTCAGGCCAGGCCAAGGGCAGGGCAAGGGCAGAGGATCCGATAAGACGTGTGTGTTTGGTTGGGAGATGGGATCAAGCGCTGGGATACATCGCCGTGGGCAGTAGCAGTCAGTGTCTGCAGAAAAGAACAGATGGAGGAGAAGGGAAGAAATGTCACAGCTTGGTCTTGGCCCAACAGTTGCTGTGCATCGAGAGACGAAGGGAAGGATCGAATTGGACAGGATGGCGAGACAACACCAAGAGCGCCAGAAACCTCGGCGCGATCCGCATTCAGAGAAATCCACAGGCGCCAAGCCGTTGACCCGACTGCATGGCCCCTGCAGCCACGGTGAGCGTCGGTGAGCCACAGGCAGAGCCCAGGTGAACAGGGCCCCACTAAAAAGTTCAACACCAGCCCATGGCAACAAGCTTCCACCATTCCATTTCTCAGAACATCTCCAAGCTTTGCGTAATCCACCCAGCACTGCAACTGCACCGTCGTTTCCCTATCGCAACCAACCCAGCGCATTTCAGACCTGTTTTAGAATCCATAACCATGGGTGGCGCCGCAGAAAAGGCCCGCTTCTACCTCGAGCGAGCAGCTCCCGAGCTCCGCGAGTTTGAAGAAAAAGAGATCTTCACCAAGGTACATTCCCCCGTCGCCTCTAGCTCTGTCACTCTCTTTTCAATGCGCTGACCTCCAAAACTCCAGGAGGAAATCCGCTCCCTCGTCGTCAAACGCTCCGACTACGAGCACCTCATCCTCTCCCCTGGTACCAAACCAACCGACTTCCTCTCCTACATCTCCTGGGAAACCTCCCTCGACCGCCTCCGTGCCAAACGCTGCGCCCGCCTCAAAATCCGCAACTCCTCCTCCCACGCCTCCCAGGCACGCACCTTCAACATTTTCGAGCGCGCCGTCAACAAGCACCCGGGCTCCCTGCAGCTCTGGTTCGCCTACCTCGACTTCGCCGCCAGCGTCAAGGCCACAAAACGATGGAACCGCATCGCTACCCGTGCCATCCGCCTTCACCCGTCCGAGTCATCTCTTTGGGCTCTGGCTGGCCGTAGAGCCGCCAAGGCGGGGGATATGGAAAAAGCCCGGGCGCATTACTTGAGAGGGTGCCGGTTTTGCACCACGGAGCCAGACCTTTGGGTGGAGTACGCCAGGTGTGAGATGGAGTGGCTGCAGAAGATCGAGGCGAAGAAGGCTGGGAAGGGGGTTAGAAAGGGGGTTAATCCTGTCGAGGCGATCAAGGACACGGAAACGCTGCAAGAGGGGGATGTTATCGAATTTGACGAGGAGGATAGCGAGGATGAGGACATGGACGGCGAGTTGATGCTTCCTGATCCGGATGCCGAGGGTGCGGATGGGAAGCCAAAGAACAAGAAGGTCATGACAGAGGAGGAGACCAGGAAGATTGAGCAGAGCCCTGCGCTGAGTGGAGCGATACCAATGGCCATCTTCGACATAGCACGGAAGCAACAGTTCTTCGGGGCGAGGGCGGCCGAGATGTTTTTCGACATGTTTGCGCAGTTTGGCGGGGTGTCATCGCAGGAGAGGATTGTGGGGCATGTGCTGGGTGCGATGCAGGAGCTGTATCCTGGCCATGCTTGCACTGTCAGCTGCTGGATTAGACAGCCGGTTGTGGGTGTGAACGCGTTGAGTGTGGAGTTCCCCAAGGCGCTCAGGGAAGTGCTGGCGAGGCTGAAGAAGGGTCTGGAAGAGACAAACGACAAAAAGGCATTGGTAGAAAAGATGGTGAGCTGGTTCGACGGGGTTTTGGCCGTCGAGGGATTGGACGAGGGGATTAAGATCGTGTTGCAGCACACAAAGGGGTCGTTGGAACAGCAGGTTGCGAATTGATACCCAGATAAAATGATCAATGGAATTACAACTAGAGGTCGATGTCTTTACCGGGGTAAGGGTCATGATTTTCGCGCTCAAACTGTTCTGCCTCGTACCCCGCAAGCAACTTTCGGTCGATGACTATGTCAGGGTCTGGAGCTGGGGGTCATTCTCGTTAGCATGATTCCACCCATAATCATTACAGTAATCTGGTTCCGCCTCCCACAGCACGACTGACTATCCGCCAACAGCCATATCCGATAGTGCGAACCGAGGGGTGGCCCATCCGCCGAATCATGGGTCCGAAGATCGACTGGTGTTTCACCATGCAAGAGAAGCTACGGCCTCACCCTCTCTCGGCAACCGCCATAAGAAACTTCCACTCGGAAGCCGAGACCTTGCTGACGCTCAGCCTCGACTGCTTGATCATTTGCATCTTGTCCAGAGGCCCCCCGGGCGCGCCCAGTTCCCTGAGTTCTTTCAGCGTAATCGGCTTGTTGAACTTTTCGTGGAATTTGACGTGAACAACACTCCATTTGGGGTCGGAGGGCTTGGACTTTGGGTCGTAGTATGGCGCTTTGGGGTCGTGAGCAGACACTATCCAACACGTTAGTAAAGAGACCCTCGATAGAACACATTTGCCGTGAGCAACCTACGATCAGGCGAGTGCTCCTTTACAATCTCCATCGTCCCCACGATCCCGGGCTCCTTGCAGTTGGAGTGGTAAAAGAAGGCCAAGTCACCCTTCTTCATGGCTCGAAGGTTGTTGCGGGCGGCGTAATTGCGGATGCCTGGTGAGATGTTAGAAGGAGAATAAGTGGGAGACAACGGGAAGAGATCAGCATACCATCCCACGGCTCTGGCTCTGTCTTGGCCGCCAGGTCGTCAATCGAAAATTTGACATCAACACCGTTCTCATACCGAGACTCGGGCTCGGCTTTGAGAAGCCAATAGTTCTTTTCTTCGGACTCATCCGGGGCAGGAGAGGGTGAAGCTTCTTCAACCTCCTCCCTTTTGACGGCCTTTTTGGTTGCTTTTTTGGCTGGTGGTGAGGACTTATTAACCACAGGCTCTGTTTCCTGTTTTGAGGTCCTTGATTTCTTGGTGGATGGCTCGTCCTGAGCAGGATGTGAGCACGTTTGTGGTCCACTGATGATCAGATAATCTCAAGCCGAGAAGGGAAACCACGTACCTCTTCAGTTTTGATATCTGCCTTTGAGGCCTTCTCATTCTTCACAGCTTTGGGCTCAGTCTCATCCTCCGTCCTTTGCAGACGCATTGAACGCCGGCGCGGCTCAGGAGCTGCCACGGCTGGCTCCTCGGCATGGGTAGACTTTCTCTTCGGCATTGTGGAGGCTGCTGACGCAAACCGGACGGCTGCAAAACCTGAAAAATTCACTTTGGTTGTATGTGATGAAGGGGGACGGTCAGATCTGATTGGAAATTTAGATGGTCGTTGAGAGAGACCAGGCCCATGCCAAGCCAAGGATAGCCACCAGGGAGCGCACGCGACACGCGACGTTGCCCGGCCCTTTGGAACCATGGACTTGCGCTCCGCGAACTTACCGATCTCTTAGTTTATGCTTGATTTATATTCTGAAAGTCATTTGGTATTGAGAACTCATAACCGAATGACATGGCCACTCACTATTCTAGGTAATGGTGGGTGCGAATTGATCTGGCTGGTTTTGACGATGAAGGGTTGCCCTCCACAGAGCGGGTCTTGACGCCCGGATGGGACTCCCGAAGAGGATCCCAGACACCATCGGCCCGGGCCGAATTCAACCCCCGGGCATTGGGAGTCCGCGATATCTTGAGGAAGAGGAGAATTTTCTCCGGCAAGGTACATGCCTCAAATACTTTCATGAAATATCTGACATTTTCCTCGCTGGAAATGATCGTCTTCCCAATGACAACAGGTACCCGCCGCTGCCCATGCCCAAGGCAAAGTGACAATGATATTGTGAATCTGGGGTTGTTCTGCAGTGGGTAATCACGTCCCCTGGGCCACAAGTCCACAGAGCAAGCAAGGCAGGCAGGCAATCACGTCCTCTGAGGGGTTCCAGGAACGAAGTGCCGACGTGGGATCTGACGTGTTGTCAAAGAGGCGGATGTCACCAATGGAATGCATTCCCCCACGGATGGGAACAGCTGGTAGAGCGAGCCCATCGTTGCTTTTCGCTAGGTGCCCCCGGGCACTCCGGTTATTTGGACAGAATCAACAGTCGTCGAGATGAAATATCAGGATGGCCGATATACTGTTTGTATCATCACCACGACTTTGTTTCATCCAAGTTCTTCCGCTTGGGTCGACTTTTTCCCTGTTTCCCTGATGAGCACAAATCATTGCTTGAGCATTAGTTCACAAGCCCTGCGATATTGACTTGGTGAGTTGGTGAGTTGGTGACTTGACAGGTGTGGCTGCCCGAAGGCTTGGTTGTGGCCCTTGACGGCAGATAAGAATGAGCACCTCGCGGACAAAGCAGATCTTTTAGATTCGATATTCGACGAGTGCCTTGCGTGCGTAGAGAGCCCTGGTCTTCCTACATCGCCGCGCTGTGGTTTGTTTGGATGGCACGATGGCTGGACACAGCGGCCGGAGAGCAGGGGTCCGTGGAGGATTGACGAAACAAGCGGCTGGGGTTGATTGATCACCATTGCTGCCGAGCACACCAGGCCCTACCATTACCATACAACAGCGATTTCGGGCCACAAATCTTTGATGAAGATCAAGGGCAAATAGAAGTGGTGAATAAGGCCACGAAACATAGCAGGTCGGCCGGTGGGTATAAATGTGGTGGTAAGCGTGCCGTGACCCAAGAAGCACTTCAACCACACCGGATGTGGGGGAGGGGGCGAGGAGGGGGGAAAAGCCACGGGGGACTACGAAGAGCCAAAAAAAAAAGAGCACTTTGACGAGTCAACAACTTATGTAGTGTACCACCTCGCTGGAAAGAGAAACAGTACAAGGCACGGGAGCGCAATCTTTGTGACTGTGGACATGCAATCAAGACGCAGTAAGGAAACAGTTCGGAGTGGATGGGGACAGGCTGCCCGGATCTACCGTCAAGGTGAAGAGGGGAGGGGGAACCTGGAATGGGAAAGGGGGGGTCAGGTAGGTAGGTGGTGACGACCAAGAATCACATCAACGCTATGGACACCCACGCCCGGCCACAATCTGTGTCTTGCTCTTGTGCCTCGTGGGAAACACAAAAAAAAGACGGAAGAACGGAGGACGAGGACGGGGACGAGGACTGGGACAGAGGTACCAAAGGCATTTGAGTTTGGCTGGGCCGGGGTGGTGGAGGTGTTCGATGCCCTGTCAAATGGTCTGCTGGTCGGAGAATTTTTAGTGCCTGGCTGTAAAAGTGACTTTGGTGCTGAAGGTCAACCGACAATAAAATGGCCAACTGCCCACCTCCCCCCTTCGTTTCCTTTCCTGCTTCATTTCCCGTCTCATTTTTGCCCTTTTTTTCTTCCCCTTTCCACCGTCTGGATTGTTTTACAGCGTTGTTGCTGATTCTGCTGCCATATGAACAAGGCGTTGCTATCATTCTTCAAGTCCCTTTGCCCCAGAACGGACCCAGCGCTGTTAGTGCAAACGGCCAGTGGGAGCAGCACAAGAATAACAAGATGACAACGACAACATTTCCAGCGACACGTGGGAGATTGGGGAAACTGAGGGAGAGGGAATGAGAAACGATGTCATGATCACCAGATTCTCGACTACGACCAGCACTGGATGGATTGACGAGGATGGGCTCATTAGGGGTGGGAGGACCACCCAGGGCGAGCAGGCCAGGATCACCTCCACGACCCCAATCCACTTCGCTCAAATCCGGGGCCCTGGGAAACGGCCTGAATGAGATGGGACTGGCCATCAACATGCGACAACCTCCTCTGCTGGCAGTTCGACAACTGCAAGAGAGAAAGGGAATGAGCATGGCTGTTGTCATTTTCAGGCTGGAATGTGCGGCAAAAACAGGCACCAGACGATTGCTGGGCCAAGTCCAAGTCATGCGGTGATTATCGGCGGGGCAGCAATGCGGGAGGTGCGGCGGTCTGTCGGCGGTCAAGCGAGTCGCCAAATCTAGGCGCCGGTACATCTTGGGCGTCGGCAATGAGGACTCTTTCAATTCTGGCGACACTCTTCATACGGATTTCTCCTCATTTGTGTGACTTTTTTTCCGTCACCGAGCGCTGCTCTTTGAGTTTCACTGTGGAGCGATTGGCTGCTGGTCAGGCCAAAGCCCATCCACCCCATTATCAGCATCTCTGTCCCATCATTATCAAGACTTCAACGCCACCCATCCACCACTCTGTCACCGGGTCGGCTACCCCTGAGTATAAAGGGACATGGCTGCCCATCGGGAAACATGCCCATCGGGAAACATGCCCCTTCATTTATACTTCATCCTCCTCGAGCTCGCTCCCGCAACAACCATGGCACGAGCATCGTGAGACCCTTCCCAGGATGTCAAGATCACCATGAGACCCAGCAAGAACACCCTCACCTCCTATTCTGGCTTTCGAAAAGTGTGACGCTTTGTTGGATATTGGACGGCCAGAATTTCCCTGGTTTCTGAAGCCAAGGAATATCACTTTCGATGCATAAGGCGTCTCTGTGAATGACCTTGTCAGAAACGGCTGACAGGGCTGTGAGGTGCCATTGGAAAACGCTGGCCATGATGGTGAACGGCCAGAGCGTCAGAGGCTCAGACAGAGCCTTTGGTGGAAACACACGGTGCACGGGCCACTGTTTTGGATGTCGCGCCTCATCTGTGGCTCTGATTGGTCGTAGAGCGCGGGAGGGACCCGCATGACTAGGCCGTTTCAGGAGGGCCCCAAGGTTTGTCCGGCTGAAAAGCAACCAGCGTTCCTTTTCGCGGCGTGCGCTCTGTCACAGCACAGCACCACTGGACAGTGGACATCCGACAAGCACGCGCGACCTGGGTACTGAGGTAAGACCTGCCCTTTTGTTTCCCTCATCCACCCTATCCACCCCCGGCCTGCCGATTCGTTTCCGAACCTTATAGCAGAAGCCCGACGAGTGCCTTTTCCACGCCTCGAGCTGCAGGTCTGGCAAAAGCCGGGACTTCGTGGTGGTGACTGTGGAAGTCTCGAGGTTTGGGTGACCACCCGAGAGGCGCTGACGGCGAAAAATTCTCGCGGCTCCAGCATCAACCTCCGGACTCCTAGTTTCGAGTACGTCAAACCTTGGCCGTATGGCCTCCACTTTCTCATTCCTTCCCCGTGTCCCGGTGTTCGCCTGGCGGTTGCTGCTCGGGCAGGTGGTCCTGCTTGGAGCCGGCGGTTGTTTGGCTTTCCGGAGCCCGGTTGCTGGCTCCCGGCGGTGCTCCCGAATCGGCATCCATCCATCGCATTTGCGACAGCGGCAGTTTAGGCCGTCGCAAGAAGTCTGCGACTCCGGGCAGGCTCTGTCCCTGGTTTTTTTTTTCTGCTGCTGCCACCCTCTGCTGTTCCCTCTCTGTGGCCCTGTTGCTGCTCGCTTGGGTGGACCCAGCACCACTCCCCCCGGGCTGCCGCACCACACGCAAGCAGCAGAGCCCTGCACCCAGCGCCAGCCAGAATCCGGTGTCCCTGCCCCGTTTTAACCCACTGCACACACACACTCCTCTGCCATACCCGACCACCCACCGCGACGCGACTGATACTTGCTCCATCGCGACAAGTCTCTGCCGTGCGACTCTGCATCTTTATTCCATCGTTTCCCTTTGACTGGCACGTGCTTTTATCGAATTACGTCGTCGCTAACCGCCGGTCGCAAAGGGTTTTCATTGAAGCTGATGGGTGCGACTCTCCCGTCCTCGTTGCCGTAACCACCTTCCCCCCGAGCCTCCATCACACATCGCGACCGCCATGAGTTGGATAAACGACGGCGCTGTTCCCTCTCACAATGGCAACGGCTTTGCGATCGCCGACCCGGCTGCTGTTGCCGGCGTCATGATGGACCCTTCGGCCTTTATGGGAAATCCCGCCCAATTCAACCCGCAGTTCGCGAACCCCCAGCAACTCGCCATGCAGAATACCCCGATGCGCAATGCCTCGCCGTCGTTTCCGAACGCGATGTATCAGACCAACTCAGTCATCCCATCGAAACGGGCTCGTCCCAGAGAAGATAGCATTGGACAGTCACCGCGACAGGCACCTGGCATGCTGCCAACCTCACGCGCCGAGACACCCCAGCAGTCGCCGTTCCCGGGCTATCAACCACCAGGCATGGCGCAACAACAAGGTGGCCAGCCGTCCCCATATCCTCATCTTCAGCAAAACGGCTCGGCCAATGCTACTCCGTCTCCCATAATGAGCAACCAGATGCGGCCAGGCAGTGTGCCACAGAGGGTGTCGACCGCATCTCCCCATCCATTCTCGCCTGCCGCGCAACAATTCCCACAGACGTCGCCGGTTCCATCTGAGCACGGAGGAAACCCGCAGGCTTTTATGCAACAGAATGCTTTTCCACAAGGCTTTAATCCTCAATTCACGGCCCAATCTCCTGCGAGGCCGTCGCCGTCGCCCAATCCCATGGGAAACCCCATGATGGCTCAGCACATGACCCAGATGCAAGGTCAGCTTCCCCAGCAAATACAACAGATGCCTCAGCAAATGCAAAATCCAATGGCGGGTCAGATGCAAAACATGATGCTGCAGCAACAGATGGGCCAAGGGCGCGGCGCAATGGATCCCCAAAAACAGCAGCAACTTCTGTATCAAATGCAGATGCAGCAGCAGCGGTCACTACAACAGCAAATCAATGCTCAGAACATGATGCAAATTGCTCCAAACACAAACTTGACACCGGCTCAAATCCAAGCCCAAGCTCACGTCCAGGCTCAAGTTCAGCACCAAGCTCAGCAGAGGAATATGATGGCCGGCAGACCAGGTGTTCCGAACGGACAAATGCCACCAGGAGGAATGAGGCCCCAACAAGGCATACCGGCACAACAGTTTTTGAGGCAGGTTCCTCCAGCCCAGTTTCTGAATCAACTCCGCGCCTTTTTTGCCTCGAGCGGTCAGGTGATGGACCAAACGCTTCCCACCATTGGGAACCAGCCTATCGATCTACAAGCTTTGTTCCACGCAGTCATGAAATTTGGAGGATACCGCGCCGTCACACAATCAAATGGTTGGGTCCAGGTATCCATGGCCCTGAATATCCACCCGCAGCAAGTACCGGCGGCACCCTCCCACTTCAAAGCAATCTACGAGCGGTGGCTGTTCAAGTATGAGGAAATGGTCAAGATGCGCATGCAGCAGGGAGGGATGCAGAAGGCTCCGCAGATGGCCCCAGGAACGCCTACTAAGATTATGCCTCCTGGCCAGATGCCGGGGCAGATGATGCAGCCCGGTCAGCCATCACCACTCCAACAAGGTCCGATGCCGTCGCCAGCCAAGCCTCCGGGTGGACAGCAAGCCGGCATGAACGGTTTCCCGGTTCACGGTCAACAGCCCATGATGCCCAGCCAGACCCACCAACAGCGCCACAGCTTGTCCAGAAGCATACAGGCCACGCCCACGAATGAGGACTTTTCTATGCAGTCTCCTGCCCAAGGAAAACCTGGCAGCATGTCTGTCCCCGGCTCGGCGCAGGCAGAAAATCAGGGAATGGCTGAGGAATTGGCGGGCACCGCCAAGTTTGCCGCCCCCTTTGTCACGAATCCCGAGGAGTATATGCCGTCTTCTCGGGAACACATATCATATGGAGGAGTTGACGCTAGCCTGATAAAGGTTGGCCAGGAGCTCCAAAACGCCATGATCGACCTGCCAGCTGCCTATGAACTCGGGAATGTCGATCTCCATGCCATCACCAAGAGTCTCCAAAGCGGCATTCATGGTGAAGTTCGGCTTGCCCTCGATGTCCTTGCAAGGATTACGGCCAGTGACTTCCACTCTTTCGCGCCGACCAACACTATCCCTATCCCTCAAATTGAACTCAAGTTCTGCCCCGAGCTGGTAGAGGCGCTGGTGGACTGCGCAGAAGAGCAGATTGAGCTACTCGCCGAAAGTTCGGAGGAAGCGTCCAACGAGATTGTTATTTCACCCTATGAGGATATTGTCCGGGCTTGTCGCATCGATAGGCTTACCGTCAAAAGCATCCCGGTCCATGGTTCCTCGGAGTATGACCTTGAGCGTGCGGCTGACAGGCTCATATGCATCACAACTATCTTCCGCAACATGTCCTGGCGCGATGATAACCATCCGGCTCTCGCCGATGAAGCCGTCATCAAGTTGTTGTGCGTGGTCATTAGATACATGGGAACCCGCGAAATGCTGCTTCGGAGCAACGCAAACACACTGGATATCATGAAGGATCTGGTCACACTACTCAGCAACATTGCTGGTGCGATTGAAATACCAGGGCGAGAACAGGCCTTTTGCTTGTTGCAATTTCTGCTCGCCTTTGCACCCAATCCACCCCCGACGATGGTGAACGGCAAGCTGTACTTTTCAGTCTACGACCCTCGGTCGCACCCCTATCTCCCACACGCCGTTGATTCGCTGGCCAAACTACTCGCGCGGGACGAACCGAATCGGACACACTACACGGCCATCTTCACGAATGAGTCTATGCTCAACACGTCTCCACCCTGCGAACTGCTCACCAGAGCCTTTGCGCTTGCTATCGCCCCTATTCCCGACTGCACCAAGGAACCTCGCCACCCGTTGCCCCCGCTCGTCGAGGTTCGGAAACCCATCATCATGCAAGGTCTCCTCGCTGCCGACATCATGGCAGGGCTGGCGCCGGAGTTTGACAGCGGAGTGGCGCGATCATGGCTGGCCTCGGGCAATGGGTTTGCGCAGAACTTGTATGCGCTCGTCCGGCAAATCAGCAGTCTGTACGAAAGCCAGGCTATGAGGCCAGGGCGTGGCCCGCCAAAGCGAGATGCCGAGCTCGTCTACATCTCGTCGGTCGGCATCAACTTGATCAGGAGGTTGTGCGAGAAGGCTAGGGACCCCCACCGCCCAGCAGGTGAGAGCGGTATTCCGCCCGAGATCCTGCCGGCGAGGGAAAGTGTTTTGCAGGCTCTGCAGATGCATGCCAGGGAATGGACCGTGGAAGGGATGTTGACTGACTTGGTCGCGTATGCCCGCCTGGTCCGCTGAAGCATCCTCATTGGGTAGTTTTCTGTATATGTTGTAACCTATCAACCCTTTTTTGAAAAGTGTGTTGTTCATGGCGGTACTCTTTTTTCGGCGTTAGTTTAGCGAGCGAGCGTGGTTTTGGGCGCTTGGGTCATGGTTGAGTGGCTCATCTGGATAGAAAGAGAGATCTTGTTTTGCGTCTATATGTGAGGGGGGTCTTGGACAGCGACTTTTCGACAGGGGCAGCCAACGATTGGTATGATATGTGTTGTATGGATCTTTATTTCGGTGTGATTTGGAAAAAAAGGATAGGTGTGGTAGGACTGGTTAAGGGGCGGTTTACATAGGTAGTCACAGTATTGAAACTGTGAGGCGTATTGAACATTTTGTCGCTTTGTTTGCATGTCGTACTACTATCGTCCCGTCGATCGATGTTCGGCAGTGTGTTGCAGCAAAATTCGGTCACTGACCGATCTTGAGGTTCAATGGACCCTAGATTGTATCATACAACTACCGTCGTCCTCCAGCATGGGGGTATATCATTTTCCATCTCCAGAACTGCATCTTGGCCTCCTGATATCATACACGGCCTCCCGTCTCCCGGCATTCACCCATTACAACCCCCTCTCCTCCAGGAAAGCAACAATCTCTGACCTATGGTGCCCCTATTTCCCTCAGCATCAGCGTTCCCATACTCGTCTTCTTGTCGGATGCAAACTCACCCGAACTTCCACATGCCCCGTCAAACTGTTGACTCTGATGTCGTTTGGCGACAGATTCAGCGCCTTGGCAAGCTCCTGCTTGAAGGCTATCCTGTTCCCCTCGATCTTTTTGATGATTGTGAGCTTGAAATTGCCGCCGCGCTTGGCGTCCTGGTAGACTGAGTAGTTGTTTGTGCGGGAGCGGCCGAGGGCGAAGGGGAAGTATGTCTTTTGGCTTTGTCTTGGGAGGGATTGTGGTGGGGATGAGGAGGGTTTTTGGGGTTGGCTGGGAGCTGTGGAAAGGAACTGTCTGAGGAGGGGCGTGAGGGTTGGTTGTTGCCGGAGGAGGCGGGAGGGGAGGAGGGTTGGTCGAAGCATTGTGATGTTGTGGTGTTGTTGTTTCTGGTGAGGCACACTCGGGGTGGTGATTCGGGTGGGCGGGTTAAGCAAGGTCAACGGACCGGATTGTGGTGGTGGTCGTCGTCGCAAGTGGCTGTCGTACTGATGCTATCTCGAAGCTCTCTTCGCGACTGCTGCATCGAAAAATGGTCGGTGCTCGGCGGAACAAATGGCCGGCGGCCGCCCGCAACAGTTTGGAGGGGACACAGACATGGCGGGGGCATGTCAAAGCAAAAGCTTGAGGCGCACAGACCACATCTCTTCCCAATGCGGGTTGCCCACTGGAGGAGCATCGCACTTTGCAATTTTTGACCCCACCAAAGAGAGCGAAAGATACCCTCACTGAAAATTGGTCGGCTTTGTCAATTCGGCTCTTCTTTTCGCTCCCCCTGCCAGTACCCGACCACGTCCTCGTAGCCCCTCGATCGACCGACCGACCGAGACCTGCGATACGCCCCCAACCGACGGAATCGATTATTTTTCACGACTTCGTCACTCCCAACTCGGAGGATCTCATCACAACAACAACGACACCACAGCCCATCACCATCATGGCTTCCACCACCGCCAGCGGCGGGTCCGAGTACGACCTGCTCAACAAGCTCGCCCCCAACCTCGACCGCCACATGATCTTTCCCCTTCTCGAGTTCAGCGCCAGCCAGCTTGTTGACGAGGATGGACAGGTCAGGGATGAAGCCAAGGCGCGCCAAATCACACAGGCCAAGTTTGCGCTCACGAAGCGCACCAACATGACCGACTACGTCGCCAACCTGTACTGCGAGCTCGAAGGCCTCGACGAAGCCCCCGCCGAGTACACCGAGAGGAAAAAGCAGGTCTTCAGCCAGCTGGAGAAATACGAGCAACAGACCGCAAAGATCACAGAGCTCCTCGAGCGCGACGACGTTGTTAATGCCCTCCGAAGCGACAAGGTGGCCAACTTGGAGTTCTTGAAGCGGGAGCACGATGTAAGACTTGGTACTGTGCATATTGGGAAGGAAAGTTGTGGTGCTGACTAGAGTGGTTGGACAACAGGTCACCATCGACATGGTCAACGCCCTCTTCGACCTGGGCAACCTTCAGTATAGCTGCGGTAACTACGGTGACGCCACTGAGACCCTCTACCGCTTCCGCGTCCTTTCCACAGACAACGACAAGGTCGCCTACGCCACATGGGGTAGACTGGCTTGCGAGATCCTCACCATGAGCTGGGAGTCGGCGTTGGAGGAGGTTCAAAAGGTCCGCGAAGTTATCGACTCGAAGCTGTCGCAAAACCCCCTCGCCCAACTGCAACACCGGACTTCCCTCATCCACTGGGCTCTCTTCCCCCTCTTCAACTACGACAAGGCCCGTGAGCCCATCCTCGACCTCTTCTTCAACGCCGGATACATCAACACCATCCAGGCCAACTGCCCTTGGATCCTGCGCTACCTTGCCGTGGCTGTTATCACCAACCGCACCAAGGCTAAGAACATGGGGGTCCAGCAGAAGCAGATGAAGGACATTGTCCGCATCGTCAAGCAGGAGGCCTACGAGTACCAGGACCCCATTACCCGCTTTGTACACGCCCTGTGCATCGACTTCGATTTCGAGGAGGCCCAGCAACAGCTCGTCCTTGCTGAGGAGGTCCTCCGCGGCGACTTCTTCCTTCTTAATCATGCTGATGAGTTCGTCGACTCGGCCAGACATCTCATCTTCGAGAGCTACTGCAAGATCCACGCCCGTATTTCCCTTACCGACCTCAGCGCACGGTTGGGTCTCAACGCCGAGGCTGCCGAGAAGTGGATTGTCAACCTGATCCGCGACACCAGGTTGGACGCCAAGATTGACTACAAGGAGGGTACAGTCGTCATGAACCACCCACCGACCTCTGTCTACCAGCAGGTGATTGAGAAGACAAAGGGCGGTTTCTTCCGGACACAGGTTTTGACTTCCGCGGTTGGTGGCAGGTCATAAGGGAGAGGAGATGGTTGAGGATGTGCTTGCTGTAGAAGGAGATGCCGGGACCATGACATTTGCTTTTGTTACCCCTTCACAAGAGAGAGAGAATGGGGGAACTTCTCTCATCATCCATCCGGAAAGCCGGAGAGAGAAGATGGGAGCTCCACGGGTTTGGCGGGTGGGGAGGCGGCGCGGCGTCAATCTAGACATTTCTGGGTGAGGAATAGGAGGAGACAAAGCAAAAATGGTTGATGTCTTTGCATTGCTCTCACGGTTTACCACAGTGGAATTGGAAGCGATGTAATATACCTCATTATCAGGCGTATTGACAAAAATGGCTTAATGGACTGTTTTGAATGAAGCTTTTCTGGTGTGTGGCTCTGTAACAAAAACTCAAGGCTTGATGAGCAACCCAGAAACGGTGTCATCTTTCTCATAGGAGCGAGCAAATGTCCAGGAGACAGACTTTCATGCCATCTCTGGAATATTTCGCTTCACTCCATCTGCCTCAGCCTTCCATCAAGAAGAAGTGAAATGACACCATTTCCCAGCGTCTCATTTCAGCACTTTCAACCGCCATAAAAACTGGCAGACCACCACTCGCCGGAGCCGGTCACATGAAGAGCGTTTGCCACACTTGCTCACGCAGACCTGCATACTCTTCTCGTCTCACTGTGCCAAGGCAGAGCCTGGTCTTTTCTACCGTACTTAGAAGAGTCTCTTGCCACGACGTGCTTCCCCTCTCTTCCTCTTCCTCCACCTTCATTGCCGGTTTCTCGGCGTCCTTGACCCTAGTCTTCCCAAGAGGCAAAAGGACTTCTAGAACATCATCGTCCCTTCAGACATCAAAATGCCCCCTGAACGGCATTTCCGGGTTCAACTTTGGTACTGCGTAAGACCTTCTCCGTTCCAACCCTACCCGTCGGGCGAATCTGCGGGTTTGACTTGAGGATGATGTTAAAATAACCATAGCACCGACGCGGCGGAGGTTCTTATAACGAGCAAACACCTGTTTGTTTGGATCTTCACTGCCAGCATGTGGGGCCTTGCGAGCTGTGTATTGTTCAAAATGAATGGGTCCCTCGTTCCTGATCGTGAGTACTTGATGAAGGGTTTGTTTGAGGAGGGCGTGTTGCTGGATTGTGTAGAGTGTTTGGAAAGATGTTTGTTGTGGTGTGGACGTGCGGGGACAGATCTCAGCTTTATGCATCACTGCATATTATTTGATGAGATGACCCTGTGAGATGTAGTCAGAAACTTGCGGATAGTTCCTCACTTGAGAAATACACAATGATAGGCATCCAGGCATGCCACGTTTGGCTCTTCATGACAGGGGCTGCTGCTGCACAGCCATGCTTACCTACCTGCCTCACCGAATTGAGGCAAGCAGCGATCTTTCCGTGCAGCTTCTTGTTTCCATCCCTCTGCTCTGCTTTCCCCTACTTTCGGAAGGCAAACTTTTCTCAACACTTGATCGCCTCAAAAGCATTCTGCCTTCTGTCTTGCAGCCCAACAAGTCCTGTTTTGTCATGCCTCGCTCACAGATACGGAACGCGGTCAGGAGGTCAGTGAGAAAGGCCAAACCGGTACCTTCCGGTCGTCAAGGGGAGGGTGGTACGCCACCTGAGGAGGATAAGGGCGATGAAAACTACCAGTGTGGGGAGTATTGGTTTTGCGTAAGCTTGTTGTACAGGTTTTGCTGAGTGTATGCTAAATCTGACTGGGGGTTTAGCACCGCTGTGGTGAGGGGCCGTATACGTTGTTTGAACACGATTGTGAGAGCGGGGAGTGTGGACATCATGCTCGGTGTTCGAAATGTCACGTTGAGTGGGGGTGTGCGTGAGTGTGGTGGGTGGTGGCTAATATGTGTGCCGTTCGAGGTTGAAGAAGTGTAGCAAGTCTCAGTTTGCCGATAACATAACATGTCGATTGAATGCAGGTACCAACTACAACTGGCCAAAGATCATATACTCTTCTCAAGTAAATTATCTACCATGACGAATGGAAATCGCCCAAGGCAAATACTGAAATTTTGAGATGTGTTCTGTTGTTCTGAGGCAGAACTGGTAAACGGTATCTAGCAGTTTGGGGTGATCAGCTGATACTGAGCAAGTGGCTCTGGAAGGCGCAGCTCTCATGCCGCCCAACTCACTTCTCTTCCACTGGGAGCGCAAGAGATGTGATAGCAAATGGTGCGGAGATTCTCTAACCATCTCTTTTCGCGCTCAGGCTCTACTTTTTCCATCCTCATCACCGACGTCCAAAGTTCAACCTTTTCTCTCATTAGGAAGCCACGACAACGACCAGCGATGGCCGAAAGCCGACCTGCCACCCGGGATGAGTTCCAGATCGCGATTATGTGCGCCCTCCCGCTCGAAGCTGAAGCAGTGCTGTACCTTTTCGACGAGTTTTGGGATCGAGAGGGCGACCCCTACGGAAGATCACAACAAGACTCGAATGAATACAGGACAGGGAGAATTGGCCAAGATGATGTTGTCCTCGTTATTCTCGCTGAGATGGGCACTATAAACGCTGCCAATGCTGCCCGCGACCTCCTATCCAGTTATGTCAAGATCCGATTATGTCTTGTTGTGGGTATCTGCGGAGGTGTGCCATCACCCGAAGTTTCCAGACATGACGACTATATTCGATTGGGCGGTGTTGTTATCTGATCATCAATAAATTTGTCTGAGCATCTAAAAAACAGCACGGTAAGCATGGAAGCGAAGTTGAGAACACCCTAATCGGCAGCAGGCGAAGCCATAAAATACGTAATCACGAGCAGGCGAAGACATGATAAAAAGGGATCGTTAGCCAGCGAACCTAGCATAGTATCTCCATCCAAGCTTTGGTCTGGCAAATCTTTTAACTAGTGGCGCTGTTTGATCGAAAGACCTCCGACAGTAATTTCGTATCGATAGACTAGCGGATGATTTGGAGCTGGATAGAACATCCGTAATAGATAGTCACGAGACTTTGATTCTTTCTAATCCGGAAGACGGTTTTCAGACGGTGGGGGACTATAGGTAAGCTTTCTAGGTAATTGTTAGGGTCTTGTTTTCTATCGAGCCCCTTCATATCAACGGCAGACTGATAGCTGTCGGATTCAAAGCCACCCAAGCATATAATTCTCTAATGCGCTGTTTCAATATTGCCAGTCAGTTCCAATCTCCCTCAAGTCCTCTATCAAAGCCGGCGGGTTATCCAGCCCGGCAAAGGTACCTCCAAAATCATGATCTGCCACGCTGTCAACATCTGATCTAGCATCAGCAGAACGGTTCCAGACACAGAGACTTACTTCGATACTTGGTAAGATTCCCAACCATTGCAATAACCTCCCGAGGCCAAAAAGCAGTGTTGTACTTGAAGAAGCTCACAAGAAGCGGCGCATCCGTCCTCGCCCGTCTCGGCACTCTTTCAAAGGCACCCGGATCTTGAGCGTAGATGTATATCGATGATCGAAATGTCCCCGTGAGGTAGTAGAGTGAAACACAACGCAACAATTCGTTTGTCGTTAATATGGATGGGGCTGTACCGGCTCTTGGGTCCGACCCTGTGAAGAATGTCAGTGATGTGCCAGCAGCCTGTGTCAGGGCTACCCTACAGTCAATGTACTTGTCGCCTATCCAGGCTAGTTGTCCTACAGGGTTGTCGTGTAGGGCCAAGCCAACTGTGTTGGGCTGTATGGCAGACGTGAGTTAGTTGTTGTAGAAGTCATCCAATAATGCAAGTTACCTTACTAACCTTGGTTGTCTGCATAACAAAATATCCCATACCATTGACACCCCATTCCACCGACCTTTGCAATTCGAATTGCTCCAGCGGCGAAAGAGAAATATTCCTCGCTGAAATCTCCTCAGGGGTAGTAGGATGAAAGAACATAAACACAAGATGGGCAGCTCTTGCTGTGGTGTTGAACTCATCGTACAAAGTAAACGAGATAGCCACGCCATGAGCAGTCCCGTGGACAGCGTAGGCTTCATAGCCAAGGACCTTCGTCATGAGCGTGTTGTACACACGTGCTGTGTCATCCAATGTCCAATTTTGTGGCGGGGATGATGAGAATGCAAACCCGGGCAGTGAAGGGATGATGATGTCAAATGAGACATTTCTGCCGGTGGACGTTCTTGCTCGTTGGGTCAGGTCTTTGATGATGGGTAGAAACTCTAGAAACGAGCCGGGCCAGCCATGGCATAGAAGCAATGGTATTGCGTTTGGGTCTTTGGACTTTTCGTGGATGAAGTGGATTTGGAGACCCTCAACCGTCACTGCGTAATGATGGAATCTTTAAAAAAAAAATAATGTATCAGTCCATTGGGCTAGGTAGTTCTAGGAGACAGACATACTTGTTGATAGACGCTTGTTCTCGTTCCCAGTCAAAATCATGAAGCCATTCTTGCTTCAGTGCTTTGAGAGCGTCAAGATCAATCCCGAAGGAAGACCCAATCCCTGGATACTGCGGTTTCGCCGGAAGCTGTGTTGACCGGATGAGATCCAGCATGTGAGGAACATTCTTCGAAAGGTTTACCCGAAATGGTTTAACCTTGAAGGGAGCCGCAGGTGATGGGATCGTCAATGCCGGTGTAACAAGACCAAGCAGCGATGTCGCGAGGGTTACCAGTCTGAGCAGCATCATCTTGACGCTGTGGAACTTGTCTTTGCGCAAGCTGCATGAGAAAATGTCTTAGCTAAAGCAATGCAGCATTCTAATGTGACCCTTCTAGCGTCTATCGCGTCTACCTATATCTCGGTGATTTCCCATTTTGGCCGTTTCCGCTGGTTGCCTGTGGTGTGTGACCAGCGGCTTATACGTCCTTATGTGGAGCCATTCACCTTTGACTGTCCGACCGCGAATTTCTCGCCCAACGTTACCCATGCGGCCACATAACTCAGAGTACGGAACGCTTTCGGATCAGCATGGTCGCCGAATCCCTTTTGCAGTGCATGCTCAACTGCGGCCCAGTTCACAAAGCCGAGGCCCTCAACTGCCTGTCTGGTCAGGAGGGTCTCAAACATGCGGTTCAAAGGACCCCCTTTAGGCCATTTGGTTGGTGCTAGGAAAGGGTGTTTTCTCCGTCGGTAAAGCTCATCAGTAATGAATGGCCTTACCGCCTCACGTAGAATCCATTTTTCAGTAAGACTGTGAAGACCAGAGCCGGCTGTCTTCCAAAGGGGACCCTGCTTTTCTCCTTGCTTTGGCGTGGCTGTTTCGGCGGGATTGTACGATAGCTTAAGGCTGGGAGGAAGTCGGTTCACGTACTCGGTCAAGTGATGATCCAGGAAAGGGGTACGTGCCTCAACACTGTGTGCCATCTCTGTCCGGTCGCCCAGACACGACAAAAGGACATTGGCAAGACAGCTCTTATTCCACATGTACAGGGCAGTGTGCAGTGGGTGCCAGCGCCCTCGCATCTTGGCGCGAACAGAAGCTGGGTGTGATGTAATAAGCGTGGCCCGGCAGTCGAGGTCTTGGAACTTGGATTGGACCCAGGGTGCAAAGAGGCCCTGGGTGGGATGCCACGCCAGGATACTCTCAGCCATACCCCGGGCGTTCGCGTCGGAAAGCGAGGGGTGGTCGAGCCGGCCGTCGTACTGGTTAGCACCGATATTGCGCCAGATGGCTCTCATCTCGGCATCCGTTGTCTGTCTCATGGCCTCGCGAAGCTCGTTGTCAGAGCTGAGTGTCGTATCTGGCAGCGCGAGGTCTGGCTCGCAGAGAAACTCGGCAGGGAAGTAGGGATATCCAGCAAAATGCTCGTCGGCTCCTTCACCCGTGAGAACGACCTTGACACCATGATCTCGAGGTAGCGTAGACAAAGCAAACTTGGCCACGGTGTTGAGGTCGAAGTGGTGATGCTCGCAATGCCACACGGTGTCGGAAAAGTCGCTTGCCAGACGTGCCTCGTTGACATCGACTTTGATGGTTTCAACCCCAAGCCATTTTGCTGTTCTTTCTGCGATACTGGACTCATCATAACCGGATTCTTCTGGGAATCGAACACTGAAGCAGGTAACTGGAGTGGTTGGTGCACGATCTCCAATTTTTACATGCTCCGTCTTTGCCAGGTGGGTGACGATACCAGCGACAGCTGACGAGTCGATGCCACCAGACAGGTAAATGCCAACTGGGACATCAGCGCGCAGCCTGAGACGAATCGAATCGACCAGTCTTTCACGAACACCTTCGACCATCTCTTCAAGCGGCCTTGTCTCGACTTTGGTCTACCATGTGTTAGCACTATTCCCGCAAGAATGGCCAAACGGCGATATCCTTGTTACTGACCTTATCTTCATACTCAGCGTCCCAGTATGCTTGATCTTCGATCCCCTTCTCCTCTGTCACCTGAAGCCAATGCCCAGGAAGGACCTTGTGGACTCCCTTGAAGAGGGTCCTGTCGTCAAGCATCCACCCACCGCTGACGATAGCACCAACGTCCCACTCGGCCTTCCATCCCAGAGGCAAAAAAGCCTTGGCCTCTGAGGCGATCAAGAGTCGATCGTTCGACACAGTCCACACCAGCGGCTTGATACCGAACCGATCGCGAGCAGCGATCACTCTTCTTTTCCCCTCACGACGATCATACAAGACGAATGCAAATTCTCCCCGCAAGTACTTGAAGAAATGAGGAGCGCCGTGGATCTTGTACAAGGCTACCACGAGTTCACTGTCGCTTTCTCCTCGAAATTGGTAGCCATGCTGCTCGCGACACTCCTCCCACAGTCTATCTTGGTCGTAGATCTCCCCGTTTACGACAGCATGGATGCTTCCATCATCACTGACAAGGGGTTGGGAGCCGCTGGGAGAAAGGTCGTTGATGGATAAGCGGCAGTGACCAAGGGCAATGCTGCTGTCTTGGCTGATCCAGACTCCGGCTTCATCTGGGCCACGATGATTCAGGATGTCGATGGAGGACCGAAGTTGCTTTTCAATGGGACCAGCCGAGAACGTTGAGCCATTTGTCTGAGCTGAATTGTGTGTTGGAGGAGTTTGTTTGGCGACGGCAGGCTGTGAATCAAGCCTGCCTCGCGGGAGGGCAATGCTGACTGTGATGCCGCACATCTTCAGGTATGATACCCTAGTTGGCTTTCGTGATGTATCAGTGTTTATGCTTTGTCGAAGTGTTGACTTTGGACAGCGAGAATGGTTTCTACGGCTCCAGTGCATCAATCTAATCTGACCCAAAGATAACCTGGGCCTCTATTGATAACTTACATGGCTGTCGACTTACTAGTCGATGGTTAGTTTCCAGGTTCCTCATTTTAACTATCTCCGAATCAGTCAAGTTCGGCCCGGTGCCGTTTTTGGCCATGTAGCTGCTTCGCCCGCCGTTTTGATTCGCCACCACGACAGTTTCACTACATCTACCACTAATCAACGGTAGACTGCATGCAGAAGAACTGTTTCACTCGACACCACCTTAGCAAAGTGACAATCACTAATTCTCTCTGCATCGCGAAAACACCACCACGATAGAGGCTACCGCCAAAGCTCCAGTCATGCAGCAGCAATTTCACCTCGGGACGCTCATTCAGGGGCACTGCCACGAGGTCGACATGTCCACGATGGAGACACTCGACGAGCTCAAAAGTGAATTGGGGAGGACTTTTGGATTTGTCGATGCAATGTGTGAGTCTTACGAAATTACAGCAAGGGATAATGAGATGACCGCATGCTAATTAATGTTTCATTGCAGCGATCACTTTCCATAGCCCCACAATAGGAACGCTGACTTCTCTTGAAGAAGTCAAGTATTGTGATGGCCCGGTGGAGCTACGAGGATCCCAAGATTCATCGGTCCGCATTCCGCCCGGACCAAAGACGCTTCCTGTCGTCGGTAACCACTATGAGCTGTATCCCGACCCCCTTGGAAATTTCGACAGACTCTTTTCACGATACGGGCCCATGATCAAGACTGTAAACATGGGAACAACAACTTACCACACCAATGACCCAGAAATATCACGACACATTTTGCTCGAGGGAGAATTCTTCACCAAAGCAACATCCAACCCCTCGCACCCGTTGTACTACCTCAGCGAGCAGAATGCACTCTTCACCTGTGACACAGCATCCCCTGCCTTTGCCATCAGCCACAAATTTGTGCCACCTGCACTGTCACCCCGCGCCATAGCTCACCATGCACCACTCATCAGAGCAGCAGCGCGGGATATTTTCCCCGTCCTTGATGAGCTCTCCATCAAAGACCTTGCATTCAACGTCTATCAATACATGTTCAAAATGGGCGGCCAGGTTATTTGGCGTGTAGTAGCCGGACAGGACCTGCAGCATTTCAAAGCGGTCAACACACCGCCGGCGTTACCAATCAGGCTGTTTGGGCAATATCTGCACCTCATGAAGAAAGTCTCGTTGCGCCCCGCTTGGTACGGACTACTGCCGTTTGGGGATGCAGCCCGACTTCGTGCAGTGCGCGATGTACTTTGGGCGGAGATTGCCAGAGCCCTGAGGGAATGTGCTTCACCTGACGGGGAGACGCTGTCGCTATCAGATCCGACTGCGTCGTTGAAAGCGACATGTATTGCTGATTATCTCAGCCTGGTTAGAGACGACAAGGGCCAGGGACTACCTGAGGAGGTGCTTTTGGCCAACACTGTGGCGGTGCTGGGTGCTGGTTTCACTACCAGTGCCTCGCTACTGTCATGGAGTCTCTATGCGCTAGTAAAATATCCAGGCAATCAAGAGAGGCTCCTGCAAGAGCTTGTCGACCATGGGGCAGACAGCGAGAAGGACTGGACTTACGACCAGTTGCATGCCATGAAGTTTCTCGACTCCTTCATCAAAGAAACGCAACGGCTCCACAGTCCAAGTTTCCAGACAACGAGAAACGCAAAGAAGGATCTCATCTTGCCTGGTGGTTACTTCATCCCGGAGGGCTCCGTCGTCACGACGTGCTTTCCAAGCCTGCACAAGAATCCAGCTCACTGGGACAGCCCATTGAAATTTGACCCCGACAGGTGGCTCGAGCAGGGGTTTGCTGCCCAGGCAGCTCGCAAGGGGCTTTACACACCCTTTGCTGCAGGTAAAAGAGGATGTGTGGGGTTTAATCTGGCACTGGCCGAGGTCAAGATGGTGTTGGCTGAATTGGTATACAACTATAAGTTTGAGGATGCGTCGCCGGAAGCTGTTGTTTATGACCCAGAGTTTCTGGTCACTCGGCCACTCAACTTCTATGCGAGTGCCACGAGGAGGACGGAATGGCCATCGAAGAGAGCTGAGTAATGAGGGTTTTATTTTTCTATGTTTCGAAAGGGCGTGTTTGCTTTCGTTGACTTCATGTTCATACTTGGTTTCTTTGTAATCATAGACATATTCGTCACACGAAGAGGGGCAGCCGCTACACTTGGGAAACATCATAGGTTAGCGAAGGCGTCAGAAAATGGAAACTATTGTTTTTGAGTTCAAACAGATTATCTTGGAGATTTGCGTGTTGCTCTTCTCACCCACCAGCTCACTATTGTCCTTGGCACTGATCCCTGAGCTAGTTTAGGGGGTTGTTTACTTTCCCCCCTATCCACACCGACCCCTGAATGGCTGCCCCACTTTTCCTCACACTCTTTTTCCTTGCCGGCGACGGCCGAATTCATCGGAATGTGGTGTGAAACTTTGGATCTGCTCGGGGAAGTGACAAATACAGATTCGGACCTTCGTTTCTTGTCCGCTTTTGGCACGCTCCGACTGTGCAGGTGTTGCAATGCTGTGCGACAACCCAGTGTGGCTCAGAGCGACATCGCCGTACCTGTCAATAACCGCAGTCCATTGCCCCGTGGATTCAGACCGCAAATGCCGTTGATACCTATGTAGTAAGCAAACGAATCATTTCCCTATTTTACCCTTCCAAGCCTAGGCGCTGCACAGCATATCGTCGATCCCCGCATTGCCAACATGGCACAAATCACCAGCGCACACCTCCAGACGCACAACACAGCCAAAGACCTCTGGGTGGCAGTTCATGGATACGGCAAGTCAAAATATCTCTTCTTTTTCCCCCCTTGCCTACCTACGGCTAACAAGAAGTGCAGTCTACGACCTGACCTCATTCGCAGCCGACCACCCTGGCGGCATTGACGTCCTTCTCGAATGCGCCGGCACTGACGCAAGCGAGCCGTACGACTACGCTGGGCATGGCGATGATGCGACAACGACGATGCAAAAGTTTAGGGTTGGGGAGCTCGCTGGGTATCACCATGCCAAGAGCAAGACGCACACGGGTGGGGGTAGGCCTGTTGCAGAGTCTGCTGGTGGTACGGGGTCGTCGTCGTGGATTGTGAAGGCCGCATCGGTGCTCAATTCCAGGATGATTTTGTCCTGTCTGATCGGCGGTGCTGCGTTGCTTGGGTTGAAATTACTTCAGCGAGCGCCTGTTGAAGGGGTGGATGGGCGATCGTTCAGTGGGGTGGAACCAGTGTATTCGTTCTTGGGGGGGTTGCTTGTCGCCACGGTGGTCTGTCTTGTTGGTGCTGGGTATGTCTACAATGAGTTTAATCGGACGCTGAAGCCTGAGAAGGACGTGTTCGATTATCCAGCGCTCATTCCAAGGAGAAGAGACCAAAAGCTTGAAACATTGAGCACTTAGGCCAGCTTTGGGGTAAGGCTGTTTTAGATAGACATATACTGCACATAGAAATCATCAATTCTTCCTACAGCACTCCAATTTGTGTTTATCACAAGTACCAAGCTGCACCACCTGCCACTCTGTCCAAGACATAACTATAACGCTGAACTTGGTCAACATCATCCCGATCAAATTTCCCCATGCTGATGTGCATATGCCAACAATTACTAAACATCACTCCGACAATGACGTTTGCGCTTGGGTTATCTGCCATTCCAACTGAATCCGACCCGGCCCGTGCCAAAAGCGGCCAGCTTCCGAGCTCGAGTTACACCACCCGCTTGTCACTCTGAGACACACAACCCCTCCGTCATTTCTGCTGGAAAGAATAATAACAAGATCCTGATCTTTACTTACGGCTGAGGTTTGCATCCCTCCAAATCCTCCTCACACATTACTCCGTCTTCCACACAAAATTCCCACAAAATGTCCCACCTTCCGTGTTTTTGCTACAAAGGATTTGGCGAAGAGAAGCGCCAGGAGCTTTGGTACAGCCAGGCTGTGCGTATCGGAGACCAAATTGAGTGCTCTGGTCAAGGTACGATTGCTCAGATCTGGTCTACCCTCTTCACCAACTAATCAGCGACAAAACAGGCGGCTGGAACCCCGAAACAAGCGAAGTCCACAAGAGCTTGTCCGACGAGTTCGACCAGGCGTTCAAGAATGTCGATCTAGCCCTTCGCACCGCTGGCGGAAAGGGGTGGTGCCAGGTGTACAAAATCCGGGTGTATCTTACCATCATTGACGACGAAGCGGTTGAGGCGTTGGTTCGCAACCTGAGGACGTGGATGCCGGATCATCAGCCTATTATGACGGCGATTGGGGTGAATAAGTTGGGCTTGGAAGGGATGAGGATCGAGGTGGAGGCTGTTGCTCATGATCCCGAGGGGGCTGCGAAGCATGCTGCGGAGGAGGCAGCTGGTTCGCATTAGGAAAGGGACACGCAGGATGTGCCATCGATAGCATCAATTTACCTTGCATTGCATGTGGTATGTTGGTTGGTTTAGTCATAGCAGTGATCTCGGGCGGTGAGATTTTGGACCGAGATTTATTCCAATCAGGCGAATGGGGAGAAAGCCGTGGGACATGCGAGATCTCATCTTCCCCACGTCTTTGTGATCCATACGACGAGGGACGTCCCGTTAAGGTTTTGCACAGCCACCTTGGGGTTCCCCCTTTTAGGCAAGTTTCATGTGCTTGGCCGACGCTTCACGGCTTGGACACTCCACCATGTATACCAGTTGGTCATAGGTAGCATCAACAAAATAGATGGTTCCGAATTTGTCAGCCCATGATAATGCCATCTTTGACATCTCCCATTTAATAAGCCGCCCCGATCTCCCTTGGTTCACAATTAACTTACTCAACCATCCACCTTCGACGCACCAACACCAAATTCGGCGTCATGACCAACCCGTCAGCAGCACCAGTTTCAACCAAGTTCCTAAACGTCCTTGTCATCGGCGCAAATGGCTACCTTGGAACTGCCATTTGCAGCGCCTTTCTACGAACCAACGCTCCACCAACCTCCTTTCGAGTCCACGGCCTCATCCGCCGCGAATCAGCCGCCCACCAACTGGCAATGAACGAAGTCATCCCCATCATCGGCTCTCTCTCCGAACCCGACATGGTCCGCACGGCTGTCTTGTCCCACAGCCCTGTCTGGGACATAATCGTCACCTGCACCGAACCCTCCAGAGCCACCGAAGCAGCCCACTGGTCTGACCTCTTGGCGTTCATCCAGGACTTGGCCTCGGAGTCCGCCTTCCACGGGGTTCGCCCCTTCGTCCTCTGGTCGTCCGGCTGTAAAGACTACGGCACGACAGGATTACACGGTGAAAAGAGCCTCACGCCGCATTCGGAGGACTCACCGCTTCAGTCTCACCCCATCATCCGCGGCCGGATGGACGCCGCGTTGCGCGTTCTTGAGGTGGCCGGTGCTGAAGGATCTGACTTTACGGCTGCCGTGGTGAGGGCTACACCTGTCTTTGGATATAGCGGGAGCTACTACGGCGCTGCGTTCGATTATGCCGCGGCATTTGCTGGTGCCTTCGGGAAAGATGATATCAGGAGTCGAACCCTGGACTTCACGTCAGATGAGGGGACGATCATGCATGGAGTTCACGTTGATGACTGCGGTGAAGGTTACGTGGCCCTGGCGACGGCGGCTCTACCGGACGATGATCGTAGACGGAGAATCGCTGGCAAAGTCTTCAACATTTCTGGGAGGAGATATGAGACATTGCGCGAAGTAGGCGCCGCCTTAGCGCAGGAGTATGGATTCGGACACGGAGCGAGGTTCGGTCTAGCTCAAGACGAGCTGCCAGAAGCGGTTTCTGGGCATAATTGTGGACTCGTCTTTGGCTGGAGCCAATGGGTGAGCAGTGAAAGGATTCGGAACCTGACCCATTGGTGTGACAAACGGTCGCTCTTCTCAGAGAATATCGGTGTCTATAGGCTGGCTTATGAAGCTGCTGTTGAGGCTGGATTGGATGACGTGGAAAAAGTGAGAAGACGGATGGCTGGGAACTGGGGGGATGATCACAAGGCTACGGAGTAGACCCTTGATCGTCAGACTGCATGTACACAGAGGCTTGACCCTTCATAGCTGGGTAGCCAGTCAGAGTGTATCGCTGAAATCTGTATTCAGTGCTGGGAACGGACGTACGCCGCTGCTGTACAAACCGCTGACTTTCGGCGGTATTATGGATCCAGGAATCTGGCACAGCTCAACCCGAAACAGACTATGCCATATTACAGTGAAGTTGCGAATAGCCTCGTGGTCGTGTGGCCGCTTGTGATGGTTGGGATGGGTTATCTGTGAGCCCAAAGACCGCGTGCTGCAGCATATCCGTATGGATAGCTCGGGTCATGACCCAGTAAAATCCACATGCTCCGACTTAGAACAACCTTTGTGTGTTTTGGTTGTTCGAGGTCAACATATGCATCGTGACTCTCTGACCGTGCCATATGCCTCCTTCAAAGAATGTAAGCCTCAAACTAGCGGTGACAAAGCTTCCGGGCGGTGTGCCATATGCTAAACAATAAAATAGACAAGCATGCTAGTCGTCGGTTGTACGTTTGACTTGGCTGCATCTTGAGAGCCTCGACTGGTTGAGGGGTTCCCAAAGTCTAAATCAACTAAACTCCGCCCAAGTTTCGTAATGACTCGGGGTTCCGGCAAGGGGTGTTCGGTGTACAGATTGAGTCAAGAGCCCACCGAGGTTACCAAAAACGGTATGTAGGTAGTGCGAGTGGGACAACACCTGCTGCTTCTAATTTCTGGGTTGACAGATGTCAGGCACGCAACACCTCGTACTTCTCGCATTTCAGGTTGCTTGCACCTCCTCGCACTGCTGCACGTCTTGAACATCTCCCTGTGATGAGCGGTAAGTTTTGCTCCTGAATCAGCTTCCACTTCGGTCTTAAACTGCAGATCCAAGCTCATTTCTCCGCCGGCACATGGAAAAGCGTTTCTTGGTATCTGGTCAGCGGCTGTAGATGAATCTTTCAAACTCCGGGCAGCGGTGGTGTAACCTTCCCAGTGGTGGGCCGTATGTCTCAAATCAACGGTAACAACGCAGTCGTAATTGCTGCATTTGATCTGCTCAGCCTCCTTGGTCCGGGTCCGGATAACACCGTCCACTTCCACATTTGGTGCTGACCACCTCACCCAAACTCGGAAGCTGATATTTGGTGTATAGACTGCAGTGCGACCGAGAATTTGTTTTCCCAGCTGTTTGTGGGCTCATTCGCGCGTTCGTACTATGGGACCTAATGAAGCCATTGTGTTTCAAATACCCAGATCCCGGCCCCCCGAGTATAACTGTCCTACGTGGATGCATAGCTAGGTAGGCAGGCATGCATGCTGGTACTTTAAGGCACATAGGATTAACCCTTGCAGGCTGGTACCCAACGATCGACAAGATCGAATGGTGGATTCTCAATGTACAGTACGATTCCCAGGGCTGAGGTGGTGACAGGCCGTTCCCGTCCCTCGTGGCGACAGCTAAAGGTAGGGATGCACAAAGCCGGGAAGTGTGCGACCGACTTGGACCCGCGATGATGGCTGTGGGGGTCCTGGACCTGGGACAACGTACATGCGGGCAGGCCCCGTATGCCTGCAGTATTGTTGATCGTCATGTTGTATGGTATAATAGCTTGAGAGTCTCCCATCCACATGCATGGCTGTTGCTGGGTGTTGTCAATTCCTGGAAAGTGATCAGCGTGCCAGCCTACTAAATTTCCCGGTGCCAGACCTATACCTCAGCAAACCAAACAATGTTTGGAACATTAAACGTAGCGCATGATGTTCGGCAACAGACACCGTTAAAGTTTGTGGAGAACAAAGATCTATCATCGGCACTGAGCCGAAACAGTCGAGAGAAACCTCATGTCTCCTGTGAGTTTTGCAGGTCGAGAAAAGTATGTGGAGCACCCCCCTGTCGATCCCGATGAAGTATTGAGGCTCACAGAGTTATGCAGGTTCGATGCAGTGGTCAGCCCTCGGGTTGTAATCGATGCCAGGCTGTAGGAACCCAATGCAGGTACCCTCCGCGTGAGCCACGACGGAAGAACCGAGCCGGAACTGGCGGTGACAAGACTGGCACCAGCACCCAGTCCCAAAAGCCAAAGTCAGATTCAAAGCCGTCGAATGAGCAGAATCAGGGTCTAAAGTTCAGCAAACGTGGAACATCTGAAGAGGGAGACGGGTCAGCGCCAGGAGTCGACCCGCAACTTTTGGATCAAGAGATGAAGAGTAATAGTTACTGGTACCAAGAGTTTGGCGGTCATGGTCTGGCTACTCCCATCTCACTGCACTCTGGTGAAGAACAAGGCAGTAATGACAGACTGGACGACTGGTTGGACACCAACGGCATTTTGGAGTCAGAATTTCCCTCGATCCCGGGAAGGGTGGACGATTTCCACCATTTCAATACCGACATGCTGAACTTTGGCACTGTGGATAGTGGGAATGACAATTATTTCGATGGTGAGTTGTTCCTTCGTCTTGTCTGCCATCGCCTCGTCGTTAGCATAAAAGTTCTGACCGATCTGTGCAGCCCTCAAACAATCAGCACCTACAACTCCGGCTCTTGTGAACTTCCCGGATCACATGGTCCTGTTCGAGGCCTCGGCCTCAATTCCTGAAAGAAATCCATCCAACAAGAATGCTTCCAACCACCAGGAAACGCTCAGGCATCTATCACCATTGTCATCATGCCCATCGAGCCACAATCCTGCCACCCCATTGACTGCCGAAGATACACAGATGGCGAATATGGCCGAGTTATCCGCGACGAGCGGCTCGTGTGGTTGTCTCCAGCTCGCAGCATGTCTCCTTGAGGAGCTGGGTACAAAAGCGGCAGCAGGAGACTGTGACCGTGTTCGGATGGATGTCTTGTTGGGCGACTTCCGCGATGCACTCACACAATGCACTGACATTCTTGATTGCGAGCGCTGTGTTGAGGCACGGGAAATCAACATGCTCTTGGCCATGTCTGCAAAATACACGAGCACAATGTGCCAACGATTGGCAGTATGTTATGCAGACCTCAAGCGAGCTCGGGGCTCGGAGAAAGATGGTGGGGGAGTAGGGGACTTGAGGTTCTCGACGTACCAGATCGAAAGTCTCAAGGAGCAAGTCGAGGTGCTTGGCTGTCTTGTGATGGTCCAGATAGACGACTTTGCGCAGATAATCGCGAGGTTGAAGACACGCCCGGGCATTCGGAAGGGACACTTGACGCTGCTGGCGGAGGCGAGGAACAAGGTCAACGCCTTGCAGGTCTTGTTGCGTGGAAGACAGGAGAGTTCGTTTGTGAACAGTGTAAATAATAGGTATTAGAGCAGATACCTATCAACGACGCGGTCTTGCTGCGATGGAAATGTGTTGTTGTTGACCGGTAGCCGACCAGCATCTTTGTCCCGCTCTGCCTGGTGGGTGATTGGTTCTTTCCCAAAACACCGCACCTTCCGCTGAGTTTTCAGTTGGTTGCCTGAAAAATAATGAACAAATCACGTCATGTTCTTGTCAAATTCTTGCAAGAGCTAAAATGCTGCGAATCATAGAGAATCTCGACAGGATTGAGAAAGGCTCAGGTGTCAAAACAGCTTGAGGGAGCGTCACAACCGAGGTACGTTATATGACAAGGTCATCCAAGGGCCCAAAGAATATCCAACATCTAAAACTAATTCTTGATCTTGTAACTCTACATCATCTACATGTCTAGGTTATATCTAACACAAAATCCTCTGGCTATCTGTCTCCTGTCCAAAGCTTTACATAAAAGAAGTGTTTATACAGGACCAACCCCCCCGACTAAAGATTCCAGTGCGCAAAACGATCGCTCATCCCAATAGCCCAGTCCAAAGCCCTGATCACCTCCTTCACCTCGCTCGGCTTCTGTGGTGGCTGGTGGCCACCGCTGTGCACCATCTTCTTCGCCAGCTTGGGTTCACAAACAGCATACGCCACGTCCGACATGGCCCTCATGAAGCTGTAGTCCTTTTTTCCCGCGACATGAACAGTCGGGATCCAGATCTTCTGCTTGACGAACGAAGGGTGCATAATCCTTGGCGCTAATGACGGATCACCCCCGGCCTCATAGATGCTAAGGTCAATATCCGGCAAGAGGGCATTGTTTTTTCTGGCCTCTCCCACAGTGCGATCGAGAAGCTCGAGAAAGACACGCTGGTCCTGATCGACTGCTGAAGGATCCGTTTGATCGCAGAGACTTTGGATAACCTCCTCACAGACACCGACATCGGCGGAGCAGGGGATGACAGACGACATGATCAAGGCGAACTTGAAAGGGCGGAGTTCATTCTGCGTTTGCTTTCTGTGAAGGTAGGAGAGGGCGAGGGCACCGCCTTGGCTGAAGCCGAGGATGCCATCAAAGGGACCGAGGTCGTCAACTGTCCTGTCGAGGTGCTCATGGGCTTCGATCATTTGTTCTGGTGAGTACCCAGCCGTGTGGGAGAAGAAAGGACCATCGAAGGCGGCCATGCCTGTTGATTGCGATGTTAGTTTTCCGCTACTAAACTCAAGTACTTGTGGTTGATCTAAGGCACTTACCAGGACCTCGCTCGCAAGGGAATGGCCCATCCACAAAGACAAAGTCAAAGCTTGGATCGACTGCCTTGAGAAATGGCCGGAGCTGGGCCTCCAACATCTTCCCCGAGCTGCCTACTCCGTGGAGACACAACACACGCATGGTAAAGGTTGGTAAGAATGATACACCAAGGAAATGCAACAAACCGTTCAAGTTGAACGTTGGAAAGTAAACAACAGAGACTGAAAAGAAATATGAACAGGGCTGACTGAATGGGGAACATGCATACAGATAGCCCGTCGAGGAATGCTCGCTTGCAGGCTCTGCGCACCTGCTGCCCATTACCCCATTTGGCCCTCTCCGTCACACAGCCACCCGGACTTAACGTCGGACAGCCAAGCCTCACTCGCGATAACACTGCATCAACTCGGTCCGTAACACTTACAGACGGGTGGACTGACGATCACTTTTCACACAGAGTCGCACAGTACTGTCTCGATATGCCTTCGTGATGGGAGCAAGACTTTACAAAACGGCTTCGTTGTCTCCCCATGGTCCGTCTTGAATGACCAGGATCCGACAGAGATAGAGCAGGTATCAGAAGACAAACAGAAAAAGCTTCAGCCCGCAGCAATGGATAACAGTCAGCAAGAGCCCATCGCCATCATTGGCGCTGCATGCCGTCTCGCTGGAGAGGTCTCGTCCTTGGGGACCCTGTGGGACATGATCAGCAACCGCAAGACTGGTCATGGCAAGATACCTGCTGAGAGGTGGAATGCTGATGTCTGGCACCATCCTGACCCAGACAGGAAAGGAGGTGTAAGTTAATCTCTGAAGAAAAGTACGTTGGCGGTACGTGTTGACTGATTTGGTAACCAGATTGCCGTCAAACATGGGTACTTTCTCAAGCAAGACGTAGCCCACTTTGATGCGCCCTTCTTTTCTACCACTGCCAAAGAAGCGGCAGCAATGGACCCCATGAAGAGACTGCTTCTTGAAGTCAGCTATGAGAGCATCGAGAATGGTGAGTTTCCTTTGTGCCAAGGGGCCAACATGATGCTGACATCTACCCGCAGCTGGAATACCAGTGGAGAACCTCATGAACTCACGGACAGGCTGTTATGTGGGTTGCATGACAAACGATTACGAGATGCTCTCACTCCACGACATACATGACATTGGTCATAATGCTGCGTCAGCAACGAGTGAGGCTATGACAGCCAATCGTGTATCGTGGTTCTTTGGGCTCAAAGGGCCTAGCCTTACTCTGGACACCGCTT